>NW_017731401.1:4810645-4819666 GCF_001890085.2 Hipposideros armiger | reverse complement strand
AAAAAAAAAAAAAAAGAAGTACTGATACATGCCACAACATGGATGAACCTTGAAAACATTAGGCTAAGTGAAAGTAGTCCGTCACATAGGACTACATATTGTATGATTCCATTTATATGAAATGTTCAGAAAAGGCACATCGATAGAGACAGATTTGCTAATGGGTATGGGATTTCTTTTGGAGATGATGAAATGTTCTTGAATGAGGTAGTGGCAATGGCTGCACAACTTCGTAAATATACTAAAAACCTGTGAATTGAACACTTTAAAAGGGTGAATATGGGCTGGCCAAGTGGCACGTTGGTTAAGAGTTGGCTTGGGACACCAGCTCTGAGCAGCAGGTCCTGGTTCCAACCCCACATTAGGGCCAGTGACGCTGTGCCCTCTACAGCTAAGATGGTGAACAACAGCTCAACCTGGAGCTGGGCTGCCGTGAGTCAACGGCGGCGGCGTAGGCTGCAGTGGACTGCCATAAGCTACCGTGAGCAGCCGGCAGCCGGCATGAGCTGCCAAGAGCTGCTGTGAGCGGCCGTCCAGTGGCCGACGAACAATCTGCCTCACCCGGAAAGAGCACAATGACAATACCAACATGGGCCAGTGCAGCAACGTCCTCCACAACTAGACTGAAGAACAAAAGGACAGCAACTTGTCTGTTCCCCTTCCCCGATTCACCAATGCTGTCCCCTCCCCCAATTTAAAAAAATCTAAAAATAAATAAATAAATAAAAGGGTGAATTTTATGGTATGTGAATACTGCATTTAAGAAAAATACATTTAAAACAAAAAAATGAATGATTATCAATTTTGTACAGTTATAGGATATTCTAGATTGTCAGGAGTGCTCTTAGGAGCTTGCAACCCTTTTCTAATATTCAAAATGGTCCATTAACTAGATAGAACCCTTATTCTGGTCAACAAATTCCAGTTTGACTCAAGGTTATCCTGGGTCACAACATTTAGAAACAATTTAATGAATTCACTAATTTAATAAATATTTACTGAATATCACCTCCTATATGCCAGGCAACATTCTAGGGCTAGGGATGCAATAGTGAACAAAATAAAATCCCTCCTCTTGTAAAACTTACAATCTAGTGGGAGATAAGGCAGTCAACAAGTAAAATACACTATCATAAAGAAAAAAATAAAGGAAACAGAGTGATGGGAGCAGAAGTTGCTATTTTGCACAGGATGGTCAGGGAGAAAATTCTTAAACTATTATGAATAAAGTGAGATCCATGTGGATATTCGGGGGAAAATAAACCAAGAGGAGGAAACAGCTAGTGTAAAGATCCTAACTAGGAATGTGTCTGAAGAACAGCAAAGAGACTAAAGTGGCTGAAACAATATAAGGAGGCAAAGAGTCATAGGAGATAAGGCCAGCAAGATGGTGAGGAAACATCACAGTGCCTTGTAGGCCCACAGTAAAGATTCTGGCTTTTACTTTGAGATAGGAAGGCTCTGAGCAAATACTGATGTCACTTTTTTCCCATTTCTATTATGTGTAGTCTAGACTGTAGGAAATTGCTGTGAAAAGTAGGAACACCAAGTAGGAGGCTATTGCAAAAATTCAAGAGATTTATATAAAATGATGCCTGCTGTAACATTATTTATAATAGGTAAAAATTGGAAACCACTCAAATAACCAAAAATAAAAATGGTAAAATAACTTACAGCAGCATACAAGGTTATGATGGAAAGAATTAGACATTAGAAAAGATGTGTATTTATTGATACTTTTATTTATTTTATGTTTTACTCCTGCATCAAACATGTTATAAAACATGCAAGTTATAATGTTTTTTTTTCTTTTTTTTTGCAATAAAAATAGGAAGCACTATGAAGAAACCTGAAAGTTCCGTATTTTGCCATGTATAATGTGCATTTTGCCCAAATTTGTGAGAAAAATAAAGATGCGCATTGTACATACGTAGTACTAATTCTGTATCTATATAAATGTTAATTCTTTTATTTATGCTTATGAGTTAAGAGTATAACTCTAGAAATCAATAACAATATCCGTATGCAAAATAATACCCTGTAATACGATAACTGATTTTGCTGAACTTACAATGAACTTACAACCATGAAGAGTTCTTGGCCTTCTATGATGTGTAAATATTGCAAATTTGTTACCGATATATAAAATGTCTTGTACCTTGTATCTGCTCTTGTGTTTTGTAATTATGTTACATAAAATTCGTGTGCCATGTTAAAAAAATGTTAAAATTCCTTTATAATACAAAAAACAAGTATCTAAATGTAAACAAATACAAATTTGAATTAAAAAATTAAAACGAAAGATTTTTTCACTGAAAGTTTGGGCCAAAAATGTGGGTGTGCATTATACATGGCAAAATATGGTATATTCACTAAAATGTTAAGAGTGATCATCTATGGATAGTAAGATTGTGGCTTTTCATTTTCTCTTGGATAGCTGTATTTTATAACAATATATATAATGACCCTACCTCATTTTTATACTTTTTAAAAATTAAGCAAAACATTCATGTTACTCCCATTCTCCAGTTGCTCACCTTCCTTCACCCCTTAAGCACAGGGATAAGTAAGTAACGCTTCTTCAAACTGTCATTTCAATGAACATTTCAACCATACATGGAACTCAGGAAAATTAGCTAGATCACAGGGCAAATGAGTATGAATCTGCCCAGGAACCTCCTACCAATGCGGCTAATAAAGCATCTTACACACATGTAGTTAGCATTAACTTTCAGGAAACACACCCCCAAAATTGTAATCACGAGCTACTAGCTTATATTAAGAAAAAAAAAAAGAATTAAAACAAAATTCTTACCCCTTTGACTGGCCATTTGCCCGATTTTCAAAAAATTTTATCTCCAAAATATCATTTACTCCCAAAGAATGAACTGCTTCAGTTAAGTCTTCATCTGTTGTCCACTGCAAGACATTTCCCCCTCATCAACCATCCAACCATATCCAAGATTTCTATTGCTTCAATTTAGTTTTTAAGGGTAAACTCAGGATAAACAAGAGAATATTAATACTCAGTGAAAATCTAAGTGCAATTACTGCAAGTCAGTCTCCAATTTTTAAACAGCATAAAAGCACCTGAGGACATAACTTCATCCCTTGCTAAGTTTCAGAAATTAAAAGGTACAAACCCTTGGAGATTAATTAATTTATTTGTTTATTTATTTTTACTCTTAAAAATTTCTGCTCTTTTCCAACTTTAATCTGCTATGATTTTAAATTTTCAATAAAACCAATGTCACTTGTCGCTTCCTCTTCTTAAAGGAAACTATTTGGGGAAATAAATTCCATCTTATGCTTTAACATAAGATAAAAAGAAACATGTATTGAGTGCCCACCATGTACTTTGTATCAAATATTTAACTCTTAAAACAGTGCAAGTCCTATTATTATTCCTATTTTACATGTGGTGCAATAGAAAGGTTCAAGAGCTTGTCTAACGTCACAAACTAAGATGGGGAGCTAAGATTCAAAGTCTTACTTAGCAGCCACTCTCCATAACTATACTGCTACTGTCTCCAATATGGTAAAATTGCTCAGACTGGGTGGTAGATCAATCAATTAGTTTAATTAGTTTTTAAAAAATGGAAACATTTAAAATGCTATTAAGAGTGTGAAAGAATGATGAGTTTTGATTTCTAGATAACTTTTTAAACTTTCCAGTATATGCAATATATGTTTCTAAGTAAAAATGTAAAAATTCTGTAGGACTGCTTTAGTGAATACTTAGGATTTAATGCTAATAAAATTATAGATACATTAAACATGCAGTTAATGAATCTCCCAACCACTAATCTTAGTCTCATATGCTCAAATTAAAATATAATGTATTTAACAATATTTCCATAAATCAGATTTCAAATTTAACAGCAGAAATTAAACTCAACAAACCCATAACATGGATTAGATATTGAAAAGTTTTTAAAACCAGGAGTCCTATTGTCTCTCTCTTTTCTTCTACAGTTCTGAATTCTGGTTGAGACCTTATGTAAGCATTTTTCTTTCTTTCTTTTTTTTTTTTTGGTAAAATTGGGATAGCTAAAGTGTAGGAACAGTAAGGTAAAAAGAATAATTGATTTGACGATAAAAATCACTGAATAAATTTAATTGGAATCTCTACCAAAATAAGTTGAATGACTACAAAATTCAAAACTAGAAGATCTGAATTTATAATGTTTTAAAGATACTTTTATTGCCTTCTTCATTACACAAGCATATAGAACCACCAATCTAGTAACTTCAAATTCTTATTTTATAAAACTGGAGAAAAATATTAACTGGAACAGCTCAAAGTCAATTACCAATAAATTAATTCATATGCTAAGTTTACTTACCCATGTTAGATTCCCAATATATAATGCAATTCTCTTTCCAGTATATGTATAGACAACATTTGGTGCTGCTCCTTTACCCACATCATCACCAACGGTTGGTGGGAGAGTATCCATGTAATCCCGGTCTTCTGGGGCATCTCCATTATTTGCAGATGGAGAGATGACATCATCATACAAATCTATCTGATCATGCCCACCATATTCAGCTTCCTGAGATACAGAAATAATGCTCTAGTTATACAATAGTCAGACTACTACTAAGATTTGAAAACAAATTCAACATTTTTTGTTTTAAACATCTGGTTGAAGATAGAAAAAGGCCCAAAGATCTAGGTACAAATCTCACACTTTATGCCACACATGTAGTCTTGTACAATGCCTATAAAGTGAATTTCTATCCAATAAATCCTATTTTCCCACTATTTTATTGTAATATAGGAAATAAATGTTCCTCTGAGAAAAGAATGAGATGGAGGCAAAATTAATAATGTAAAACTTTTCTTGCAAGTAAAATACTATTAAAGTAAAAGTAACACAAGAATTAATCAAAATAGACAAGATTTAAAATATTGATACAAAATTATCACAAAAATCAGAAAGCCATTACAAATCTTTAACATTTAACTGCAGAAAAAGCTATTATTTTCTATGGTATATCAGGATCTTGTTTCCCAACACTTAAAGCTATTAGTTTTAGAAAAAAGTAGTGAGCTAAGCAATAGGTATGGGATAAGGAAATGTGGGTATGTAAATAATTCCAAATGTCCTAACAAAAGTACAAGGGGAAAACAATCAATAAATAAAACACACGTAAAACTATACAAATTAGTATCTAGCTGCAGTTTTATTATTATCAGTCATCGAAGAGTTAATGCTTACCTGACTTCTCAGATATCTAGTCAATTAGCAAGAGAAAAAAGATGTGAAAAAGGATCTAGTAAAGCTTTGCCATTGAGTGTCACCAGCTGAATTAAAGCAACGCTAGTGAATGCCACTTACATGCACAAATAAGCAAGGAAAAGGAAAATGAAAAAGAAACATGTAAAGAGTAAAAAGGAAAAAACGAGGGTTCAATCTGTAAATAAGCCCAAGAAAATGTAGGTATTGGCAGAACGCTCAACACCATTTACATTGCCTTTAGTACCATTACTGGGCCACAGGCTTGGCTGGCCTGTATAAATGAAAAAATTTTCATTTTCCGACCACTAAGTACCTAAATTGGTGTGACCTATTTTATTCTTATGATATAGAATATTTGAAATAATAAAGAAGAGAGGCAATTAGTTACAAAACAACAAACTCAGAGTTCAGACATAACTCAATATCCTCTCCCATTAATACAGTTTATTAAAGATGAATTGTTATACAAATAGCGTATAAAGGTGAGCTAGTAGTTTTCGAGATTAACTATTACTGGATAGAGTATCACCCAGAGGAAGCATTCATAATATGACTGTAAACAGATCAACAAAATATTATTATAGGTCCCCAAAGGAACAGAGCTATTGTTTTGTTATTCAGAAGGGAGCCAGATAAGACTTTTTAAAAAAGAAAAAAACCTAGAAGGGGAAATACCATTTACACATAGCCAAAGGGACCTGAAGTCTGTCAAGTCCTCTTTGGATAATGTTCTGCATAACAGAGCTAATCAGTTTACTAATTATATAACAGAATCTTTACATAACAATTTTGATATGAGGTAGAATTTAAAACTTATTTAATAAGGGATCCAAAATCTCAAGGTAAGTCAGAGAACAAACCCATCTTTAGCAACGGGCAGACCACAAGTCACTGAATAAGCCATTAATTTTGCTTGTACAGCAATACCAAAATAATCTTTCAGAACTGAGTTTTTGTTAAACAAAGTATCATGCTCAAATTGCAGCGAAAGTAAAAATTAGAAAAAAGGAAGGTGAGTTTTGTTATGAAGTTTCAGTGTAGCTGAAGCTTCAGGTGACGTGGTTGCAGCAGTGGTTCAACACACTTAAGACACTAAAAAGCTTCCCACAAAGGGTAGTGGGCACTTTAAACTCTTTTGCAATCCAGTTCTGCACGTCAAGTAGCATTATAATAATAATAATAATTATTATTCAAAGGGAGTTGTGTTTCCATCCTCCTCAGCAGAGACTACAATCACAACATGTGGTCTGAGGGAAAGTAAAAAAGAATGCAAGGGTTATTAATAGCAGGACTAAAATAAAAGTATTTAAATTTATACTTTCACCAAACAAGTTTACACATTATTTGATTTTTTTATTGGTTGTAAATCTAGGAAAATGTTTACATAAGTAGACAATAATTTACAAACATAATTACAGCTACACTAACCTGGTGAATCACAATCACTTACTATTTTTGTCCGTCCATGAATTCCTATGTTGATATCAACCAATTTTCCATATTGATATGATTCTACCAATATTTAGGATCAGTCAGATTGTCTGGTAGTTGGACTGCTTCCAATTGGTTGAAGTATGATGCTAATTGAGACCATGGTCCTGGGGTTTGATCTCCATGTGGACTAGTTAGCTTCACTCTGTTCCAAGTCCACAGCCTGCACTTCTAACCCCAACGGTATGCATTTGGTCATGGTGAAAAAATATTAATGAATCTAAATACATTTGCTGCCATTGCTAAAAACACAACTCAAAGCACAGCTTCTTTTGTAGTATCAGTAATCTTTTCAGCTTCAGCATATCACACCTACTCTCCACATTAAAAAAAAATACAGAACATAACCTACTTATTGTTCCCATTTCAAAAAGGGAGAAAACACCTATATTCTGAAACTATGCAAAATGTACATCACAGGTCATATATAAAGAAAGTGAACTCTGAAAGTCTTCTGAACAAACTAAAAAATGGCTTCTACTTTGTCAAAGAGAAACAGTCAACAATGTCAAGTTCTATTATGTAAAGAGTCTTTTCAATTATTTCCTTTCGGAAATTTTAATGGCATTCAAAAAACAAGAAAATATCAACATTACCCCTCTAATTATTTTAGATACCAAATGCTGCCCAATCTTAACTATCTACTTTTCATAGTAGCTAAGCACCAATAGAGCTGCACATTATATATAACTTCCAATAATTAACAGCTCTTAGGGTTTGTTTAAAAATCCACTATGTAATTTTTTTTCTTCTCTTACATTCTAAATCAACTACAATCATTCTAAAGGCGTATCCTCTTATACTTCAAGATTATGTTCTACATGGTGTACAAATAAATAGCTGTGGCCAAGTCAGAGAAAACACTTAAAAATAACATGGATAGTAAAGTAACTAAAATTCTATTAGTTACTTTTTTAAACAAGGTTTCTCAACCATTTTTTTCATTATCACCCTCCCCTTCCCTCCAAGAAGTTATATTTAGACATATTTCCCCCTAATTACCTCCCATAAAATTTTAATATCACAGATATACTGTATATACTGAATATCATTATTGGGGTGACCATGGTATAGCTGTAGTATACTCTTCATTCTTCCTGACAGGCCCAACACTTCTTTTTGGTCCTAAAATTGTATTAATACCTTTTCTGCAGAGATGATACTACCAATAATGGCACAGCAAAGGCCACTTGTTTCAAAGTCCCTCTATTTAATCATTAAAAAAAGAAAGGAATTTAATAAGTCATTTCCATTTAGAGAAATAGATGCAGGGGGAAAAGTTACATTTTGCATTTACAAAATGCATTCTATACCAAGGAAGAAAAATACTAGCATGGCAAAATCCAGTATCAGACAATCTAATACATATTTATCTTTTTAGACAATACAATCATTTTCTGCTTTCATCTAATTATGTTCTGGAGATATTAAAATTAGTTTGTAATTCCTCTAAGAAGCTCAACTAATAGTAAGGAAGCCAACTTGGTACTAAAAACATGCCACATAAACCAAAGGGGACAATTCATAGACAGCTGAATGGACTACACTCATAAATAATAAAATTGAGTGAGAAGAGTTCTAGCTCCTCTAAACATTTCTACTCAAGTTTCTGAATCAATCTCTACCTACTTCATTCTTGACCTTACAGACTTATCTTTTTTTTTTTTAGATTTTTAAATTAAAAAAAATTTTTTTTGGCATTATGTGTTCACAACCCAGTCAGTTCTCCTTCCATCACCATATATTTGACTCCCTTTTTCCTCTTGTACCATTTTCTCTCCTCCCTTTCCTACCTCTGGTAACCACTAAACTGTTGTCCTTGCAGACATTTCTTACAGAGTATTCTATTAAATATAAATTCATCAGAAATACGGTTTCACTGATATTTGTCTAATAAATGTATTTTCCAAAATTGGCTAGACAACTGGCTAGAGAAGAGATACATAAATATAAAATATAATGACTAATGAAATAAAGGCAAGCTGACTTATAAGATTGTCTAGGTCCATAACTTCTACGAGAATTTTTTTCTGGCCACTACCTATATACATTTTCATTTTAAAGTTGGGTGGTCAGAAAGCAGCACTGTTACAGTGACCCAAGCCAGACAGATCAGTAACTAAATTCTACATTAAGAGCTTTTGATCCCCAACAAGCAAAATACACACTATTTCAATGCATATAGTTCAAGCTTTCCTGAAGTTCATAAAATTTTTGACTTTCCTCTTCCCTGCCAACAAAAAATTCCACAGATAAAGATATATATATATATATATATATATAT
>NW_017731401.1:4793818-4810483 GCF_001890085.2 Hipposideros armiger | reverse complement strand
ATATATATATATATATATATATATATATATATATATATATATATATATATATAAGTGGATTCTACAATATACAACCTGTCCAGTATTATAATTACCTGGGTGTCTCTCACCCACACTACAGTGCACTCTAAAGGTAGAGACTACCTAAACTTTGTATCCCTCCTTGTTCGCATATAATAGATACCCAAAAATGTATTTTGAACAATCTGAGTTTTAAATTTTATTTACTTTTTGGTCAAAATAAAAGTCTATAATTACTATTAGGGTATTAACACTAATTTGGGTACAAATCCCAGTTCAAATTGAACTGATACACTCTAAAGGCTAAAACAGAACCGCTTTCTTCTCAACTCCAAATTGAAGTAATGTAGAGGTTTGGAAGTAGTTCAAATTCTCCTTCCACTGGAGCAACTGTTCTCGATTTGGTTACATCCAAAGACCTTCAATTTAAGAACTAAAGATCACCCATAAAGAATAGCTCAGTCCCTTGTGCCTTCTCCTCTTCAGCTTTATTCCCATTCTTAAGTTCTGGTGAAGAAAGAACTATAGTTTCATTAACTTATTCTCACCCCATTTCAAAATTAAAGTTTCTTCTAAGACAGCTGAATGTCTCACACTTTTTGAAATAGGTTTATACTGTGCTTTCCCAAAATACAAACACCAAAAAAGCTTCATGAAAGTATGACTATTTAAAATAGAATGGGAAATACATACACTAGAGAATTTCAAAGTATACAAATTCAATGAAAACTGCAGTTCGCATTAAAGTAAAAAAAAATTTTTAAATGTTTACAGTAGTTTAGAAAAGTCAAGACTGGTTATACTTAGTAAAACATTTTACTCAACTACAATAAAGAATCAGTTTACTATACACATACAAATAAGGTCACCAGCTAATAGAGTACAAATTAATCAGTAATAATTTTGTAGTTGCCTCTAATTCTGATAAAATTTCAGAAAACTATTTCAATATTAGTAACATTTAAAAACACAGGATGAACCTTGAAAATGACCAACTATTCTTTTTGTTTTGGCCATATTTTGTACAGGAATTGCCACAGCAAGCAGTAGAGTACAAAGGCCAATAACATGCAAAATAAGAAAACAAAGCCTCTATTTAATCCCCCTATTAATCTATCCAAAAGTACACATATTTTACTGGTAAAATTATACAACTATGTGTGAGATATAATGCTATTGGTACAAGTCAACAAAGTTACATTTTAAAAAGGACCCCATAAAGTAGTTCCTCGCCAGGGCCACAAAATTCTAATCTCTTCTTACCTCCTTGTTCAGTCAGTTAGCACTAGTTACAGCACAGAGATAAGCATGTATTACTTCATCCAGCAATATGGAATAGAGAAATGCCCATCCCAAATTAAGTTTGTGAAAGCCTAAAATATATTTAATGGAGAGGTCCTAAAGAAAGCCCAACTTCTAAATCTGCACACCAATTTCCTTTATTGTGGGTAGAAAGGCAAAGCAAATATATATTCTTGCAAGAAAAGCTAATGAGAAGAGATTTGAACACTTAAGTGTTCCTCTGCTTGCAGGTATGGCCCTTTTTGGGGCGAAATGTTATACTCATTTGAGAAATAAAAATTCCTGAAAGTCTTTGCTGGCTTAAAAGCATTAGAATCTGACTGTAGCACTCAAGATAATTTTCTAATTTGTCATTGACACCACTAAGGCATCATATATTCAAAACACAGGCACAATTAAAAAGAACAAAAATTTTAAAGCTTAACGTTTGATTACACTGGGTTACATTTAAACATATTCAGTCTCTAACGGAGTAGGAAATATTTAAGCTAACTGGAAATTTGTTTCTAATATTTAAGCCACGGGCACAAAGTCATTCCTGTAAAAAAGAACGGTAAGGATTTCTAGCTTTCGCAATTAAAAAAAAAAATCCTGAGCCCCTAGTCACAAATAAGATCCTTAACGGAAGGGAAAAAAACACATTAATCAGCAGAATTTTATTAAGTTTCTCATACGGACCTGGAAAATATAAAAAAATTAAAGGTTTCAGGTGCACTGCAGTTAGACACAATTTGATTTTTTAAAATGTGTTACTACATAAAAGGCAGTCAAGATGTGAACAGCAGGTTTAGAGCTTAAACGTCACTGTTCTAGTACGAGATCTTTTGCAAGGATGCCCAGCATCAGACATCGTACCTCCGCGGCTAGTTCTAGGCCAACTGTGGCCTGTTGAGAGACCGGAAAAACATTGCATTCTCACTTTCTCCAACCTTTCAAAACGTAAAGCAGATCCCTCGGAGGGCATCTAACATTTTGCTTTTGAAAATCGGGTCATGTCTACAACCCTTTATTTTTAAACTACAGCATACGCATTTCAGGTGGGCGTTCTTTATGTTAACACTCCTCTGATCTCTTGGTGAGAGCTACCATCTTTTTTGTTCCAACCATCGCGATTCCAAGTCTTCCTTTTGCCCAGACCACCTATCTTCACAGGTAATGTCATCAAAAAGGCCAAGAACGACCGGGCCTCAAAGGCACTGCAAGCCCTCAACCACCGTGTCAGGACCTAGCGCATCGACTTTCAAACGATCTATGTGGGTCCAAAAGTCAAAGGACTTGTTGCAAACGCGCCACATCCAAGCCGCCGCCAGCAAGTGTGAGGGGAGGAGGAGAAAGGCGGCACGCCGAAACCTGTCGCAAACGCGAGGAGAGCCCAGGAAACCCGGCGCGCGGGATACAAAGGGCGGTGAACGCGGCCTTCCATGAGGCGACCGTGCGCGGACAGGGAGACAAAATGGAGCGACGAGAGCAATCGGAGCCCGAGCGGCAAGCAAGGCCGGGGAAGAGGCGGGGGCCGGCGCGCGCCCCGCCGGGCTCCCTCCTTGACCCGGCGGCAGGGGAGGGGGCGCGGTAGCGAGCCGTTCTGAACCCCCGCCGCACACACGCGGCCCCGCTGCCCGGGCCTAGCGCGGCGGGAAGCGCCCGCCGGCCGCCGCTAACAATGGGAGGCGAGGGAGGGGCCGACGGCGGCTGCAGGGCGACCCGCGTCCGCGCTCTGGGCCCCGCGGCGGGCCGCACCGCCCGCGGCCCGCGAAACGTCGCGGTAGAACGAGGGGCTGGGGGGACGCCGCGCCAGAGGCGGGCAGCACGGCCCACGGGCGGCAAGGGCGCACGGTCTGCAGCCGCGCCGGCTCCGCAGCCCACGGCGGGCCCGGGTCAGCGTCCGGGCCGCAGCGCTGCCCGCTTTGGCCGCGTGGGCTTGTGGCCCTCACGTACCTGGTTGAACTCTTCGCCCACATCCGCGTAAATGTCTATATGGTCCACACCGTCCGCCATCTTTCCTCGGCCTTGGCCGCCGCTGCCGCCGCCGCCGCCTCCTGCAGATCCGCCCGCCGCGGCAGGAGCAGCGGATCTAGCGGCGGGGGCGGGGCGCTCTACGTCACTTCCGAGGCCTGAGGGATGAGGCGGGGGCGGCTGGGAGCCCCCCCGGGCAGCGGTCTCTTCTGCAGCCCCACCACTCCGCGGGCTGAGAAGAAAAGCTGCGTCCCTGAGGGCAGAGGCAGCTTCTTTTGTGTGTCTGGGTTAAGCCTGCGGGCGGGAGCGGAGCCCGGGGGGCGGAGGGGAGGACGTCCCAGTTTCCAGACACGGTTTCCACGTTGCCCCAGGCACACTCAAACGTTTTGTAATATTTTCACTTCTCGGTTTTCCTGACATTTCTCACAGCCAGGGCTTCTAGAAAGGTGGGAGTTACATGTCCACGATTAAATACGAAGTATAAACCATTTTATGAGCTCCTCGAGAGCGAGAACAGTGTTTTACCTCTGCATCCCCTTCTCAGAGACCAGCAGAGTTTCATTTGCCTTGTAAACGCTAGGCACCCGTTGTTTACTTCAGTTATTTGCATGCTACTTATGTTATTTGCATGCTATTTATGTTTCCGGCTCTATCTTATGTCATCTTCTTTCATCTCTTCCCCCATTCATTGTCCTTCATTGTTTCCTCCTTAGATCTGCAGTTGGGTTTCTTTGGAATAATTCAGATACCTCTAACTTAAATGCAGTCATCCTGGAGCCCACCCAACAAGGTGGAGGCATCTTGCAAGAGGTTTCTCACCTAGAATCACAGAATATCCCGGCAAGAAGGTAACTGGAAGAGGTGTTATGAAGTCTAAACATCTCAATTTACAGAAGAGGGAAATGAGGCCTTAAAAGAATCGAAGTGATTTAACCGGCTCAGTGGTCAATAAAGAAAGAACTTTTGCCACCAATACTTTATTCAAAGATGTCGTTCCGGTTTGAAACCGGCCCCTCCCCCCCGTTTTAATGTTTTTTTCATCCATTTAAAAATCCACCAAATTAGAGACTGTTGCCTAAGATATGAACTGGCCAGAAATCATTCATACAATGATAAACCAAGCAATATCTGTACTGGGTATGGTGGGAAAAGCTTGGAGTCATAGAGACCAGAATCTGGTGATCTGGATACAAATTTCTAGTCAGACTCTTACTAGCTAGATGACCTTAGTCAAGTTACCTAATTTTTCTCATGTTCAATCTTAGAAGCCCTAAAATCAGGGTAATAATATTTACTTAACCAAGATTGAAAGTTGATATGGTTTTAAATGAGGGAGTATGCAAAATGCCCTATCCTCTTCTGCTTCTTGGAAATACTGTACAATTTCCTTTTTTTCCTTGGAGCTTCATAGAACAGCCACTCATGATAAAGGGTGGGGACAGTTTTGAGATAATGTGGTAGGCACAATAATGGCCCATCATAGATAGCCACATCCCAATCCCCAGAACCTGTGAATATGTTACCTTGCCATTGCACAAAGGATTTTGCAGGTAGGATTAAGAATCTTGAGATAAGGAGATTATCCTTGATTTCCTGGTGGGCCCAAAGTAATGGCAAGTGTCCTTATAAATGAAAGAAGGCAAGAGTCAGAGAAGATGTGATGACAGAAGCAGTTTATGTTCTTTCAGTGTACTTAAAACTAATTTCAAGATTCTGACTTCTGTTGTTGCCTGTGAAAAGTCAGCTGTCAGTGTAGCTGTTTCTTTGAAGGTTATCAGGGTTTTTTTTCCCCTCTGGCTGCTTTTGAGATTTTTTTTCCTGCTCTTTCATTATATATGTTTGGGAGTGCATTTCTTTTTATTTATAATGCTTGGGATTCACTGGGTCTCCTGAATACATTGGTTGATGCCCTTCATGACTTCTAAACAATTCTCAGTCATTACTTTTTCAAATATTGTTTCTGCCCCAATCTTTCTTCTTTCCTCTATACCTCCAATTAAATGTGTTAGATCTTTTCTATTTACTATTTACTATTTCTCTTACCTTCTCTTATTTATTTATTTTTTATTCTTTTATCTCCCTATGCTTCATTTCGAATAGCTTTTTTTTCTGACATTTTCTATATTACTAATTCTCTCTCCTACCGTGTTAGCATCTAATTCTTTGCCAACATTGTCAATCTTGGCTTTTATCTCTTTGAATATAGTAGATATCAGTGGTATACAATCTGGGTCACCGATAATTCCAATATCTGGAGTCCAATTGTGTCTGTTATTGGTTCTTTGTTCTAGTTACTTGTTGTGTATTGTTTATGCTGGTTCTCACTCATGTTGTCTTGTTACCTGATTATATTCATGTGTTTGACGTTATAATTGAAACACTTGAAGATACAATGTGAGACTCATGATGATTTTTTTTTTTTAACAAAGGGTTTTCATTTTCTTCTGGCAGGTACCTTGGGGCACCAACAAATCCAGATGATTGAGAACCTTGAGGGAACTAATTTACCGTATTCCCCCATGTATAAGACGCACCCTTTTTCGAAAAATTTGGGGTCTAAAACCTGGGTGCATCTTATACAGTGGTTGTAGATTTTTTTACTTGCATTTCCTGAGGACGAGGCAATATATGAAGACAGTGATTTGTCATCAGATACAGATGAGGACAAGCTAATGGTTGGGAGTTTTGACAGTGATGAGGAGTTGTATGAATTTTATGATGAATAAAACTTGAGTTCAATAACTTTATGTAATACATTTTTTTCACATTTCGGGCCCCAAAATTAAGGTGCGTCTTATACATGGGAAAATATGGACGGTAGTTTGGCTCGCCTTTACCTCCCAGGTACTGTCCTGCCGAGGACCAGCCCAAAACATGATTTACCAGATTCACCACTCTTGGCAGGTCCCATAGTCCATATTTTATTCCTCTAGATGTCAAAAGTGCAGCTCAACCTCTCAACCATATCGTTTGAATAATCTAAAATGTCCCCCAAGGGCAAAAGCACTCTGAATATATGGACCCAGTTCTCTTCTGCTTCTTGGCCCAGTGATTCCTCACTCACTCCCTGGTTTGCTTTTAAATTTTAAAAAATATAATTTTATTACCATTATTAATATTATTAATTATTAATATTTATTAATTAAAATATTACATATTTAAAATAAATTTTGAAATACTGTTTCAGGTGTTAAAAAGAAACAACAGACCCCAAATGGAGTCACTTGTAGTAAGTAAGCCCTACTATGACTTAATACCTAACTTAATTGCAGTTTCAGCCTCTCTCAGGAGTGGAATTTCAAACCAATCAGGCTGGAATTTTCTGGTTAACACTAGTGAGGTAATCTATCTGATAAGACCCCCTGCCTTCTGCTAAGGAGAGGTGATCTTGATAATTCACTCTTAACGTTTTTATCCCACTCATGTCTACATATAAAAGCCATCCATTTTGTACAGTTTCTGGAGCACATTTCTTTTTTCTAGATGGGATGCTGCCCAAAATTCATGTCATTCAGTAAAGCCAATTAAGCCTTTCAGTTTACTCCATTGAATTTTTGGTTCTTTTGCACAGGGTACCTGCTTACTTGGAGATGTTTAAAAAATGAAATATTATTATAGATTACAAAACTATGCATAATAATAATGACGACAACAACAAAACACTCTACCACTTATTGACTACCTTCTACATACCAACCTCTTTAATGTATGTAGATAAAAAAGATTGGAGACTTGGGTTCTTGTCCTGGCTTTACTACTGACTAGCCAAATAACCTTAGACAAGTCCTTTCCCTCCAGTCCTCCATGAAAGTTCCTCTCAGCTCTGGAATTCCAATTCAAATCTACATAGAATTGAAAGTCCAAGGTGCTTGGGAAGATTTTGACAATGGTATGTTAACTTCCTTCTAGCCCACCTGCATTAGTTTCCTGTTGCTGCTGTAACAAATCACAAATTTAGTAGCTTAAGACAACACAAATTTATTATCTTATAGTTCTGGAGGTCAGAAGTCCAAAATGGATCTCTTTGAGCTAAAATCAAGGTGTCAGCAGGGCTGCATTCCTTCTGGAGACTAAAGGAGAGACTCCATTTTCCTGCCTTCCCCACATTCTTTGGCTCTGGCTCCTTTCCCACAATGACATCACTCCCAACAGTATAAACGACATAAACATCAAAATATTTAAGAAAAGTAGTAAAGAGGTTAGAAATGAGGTAGATAATGTCCTCAGGTAGCCTCTACATCTGCTTCTGGCATTCTAAGTTTCTCTGTACATCTACTTCGCTGAGTAGAGGAACTCGCCTTTCCTTGCACACAGCTACACAACAATGGGAACATCAGCTCCAGAGTTCAGATCTTCACCATTCAAGAAAATGGTTGTGTGTCTTAGTTTCAATTACAAAATTCTAAGGAGAAAGCAACTGATCAGTTCACTTTTTATAGGAATCTACTCCTAGTCCAATGAAGTTTGTCTAAGGGGATGGGGTCACAGAGTAAGAACGTGGCTTAGGAATTCCACTCTGTGAGTTAGGAAAGGATGGAGAATTGTCAGTGAAAGATCGTTGCTTTGAGCTAAGCAGACATTCCAAAGGTTGTCTAACACATTTCACCTATTGTATGACAACATGTAGACAAAGGCCTGATGTTTGGGGAAAATCCATAATCCATAAATAGTTAACACATACTATCATTCTCACTTCAAATGATCTCTGTAGGAGCATGACTTTGGTTCTAACATACTACAGACCATAGTTTAGCCCTGTGTTCCCCAGACTTTTTAAAATACTCATTTCTATTAGTATAATATTTAAAAATATGCAGTTATATGTAAATGTAAACATTTTATTAAGGCATTTCATATTAACATTTTTATACCATGAACACACACACAAGTATAAAATTTTAGAGGATGAAGTAAACGAGATTTTTAAATGCCTTGCTAATCATAACCTCATATCATCATTAGTGCATATAAATCCATATTTCAAATAGGCTTGAAATTTTTTCACCAACTCATCAAATCTGACTACATTATCATTGTTTTCATCTCATTGTGTGACTTAAAAGAATTCATACTAGAAGTAAACTAGTGTTGGCTCTGCTGTTCTCTTGTCTTTCACTTGTACTTACATTATTACTATTGGCTATGAACCATGGTTTCTTAGCATTCTTTTTAAGACACTTGGGCATTTTGTGATGGTTAGTTTAGTTAAAGCTAGAAAATATAATCTGTACTGGAGTCTCAGAAACTGCCATGTATCACAATACACTGCAAGTAAAGCATGTTAAGCGCCTGTGTGAGGGATGCTCTTTAGAATACTCTGCACTGGGGAAGAAATCCCCCTCTTTCCTCAGGATTGCCCCAACAGGAGGCATTATGTGGGAAGTGAAAGAAGTTGATGATTCAAAGCCCCTCACTTTCATGTGAGCCTTGCACACGTTGTTTGAGATTACTATTCCTTTCCACGCCACTTTCCTCTGAATCATACACCCCTGTTTCATGTCAGATGGGGGTTGGAGTGCACCAGGCATCTTCTTAGATTTAAGTGGAAGTTGAATGAGAGGTACATTTGGTTCAGGTTTAATGGAAAATACTTACGTGTAAGTTCACATAAATACATTCTAATGGATTGACAAGCCATCCTGATATAGGAATGCTTTCCAGGAATATTTTTACTGCCACTATGCTGACTCAGCTGCTGTGATGTGAAGATGCAAGGTCAGAGGTCATATCATGCTCTAAGAGAGTCCAGCCATGTTAGACACGAGGAGTATGTGGGTAGAGGAGGAGAAGGAAAATGTGAAACATGGAATCAGACACTATTCTTTAGAAAATTAGTCTAAAGAGACAGGCAAAATTATACGTGGAAGACTTGGTTCTCATTAATGCCTAGTCAAAATGAAGTCTCTACCAGCAGGACTATACTAAATAATGAGGCATATAAAATTATGAACTCACCATACGCTTTTTTTCTCTTTATAAGAAAATCACAGGAAATTGAAATTCCTATTCTTTTCTTCATCTAAATAACAGTTTGCATTCATCCCTTTTTTGTACTCTTTTGTATTGTTTACTTTAAGAAAGCTTCCCAAAATATAGATGTATCAGGTCCCAGAAAACCTAGAGTCATGCCTACTACATACCTTAGTGACATAAAATGATTTGATATATATGAATTGAGTGAGGACACTAGTGTCAATTTATATATTAAATACTAGTTAAGCTTAATTTTTCAATATTAAAAATAAAAATATAAAAGTACATGATCTACAATAATATCTTTCCACATTGGAATGAATAGATTTGTTACTCTACTTTAGAGACAATTGATTAAACCAACTATTGGGTTGTTGGAAAAGTCGTGACGCATTTTTGCAATGAAAAACAGAAAAAATACGTTACTACTTTTCCAACAACCCAATATTTTGTGGTGGTTAAATAAAAAAATCTTTGCAAGCCCAGAAAAGTGGGGCATCACACCCTCTACTGCCCCTTCTTGAATCATTCAGTTCCACATTTCAAGCACCGCAGCTCCTGTTACCAAATTCTGTTAGACTGAACCATATAAAATTACAATTTTGTAGGTCACAAATGGCCTAACATTGGCAAATTTATAGGTTTACCCTAGTATATCACTTATTGGGTCGTCGGGAAAGTCATGACGCATTTTTGCATTGAAAAACAGAAAAATGCATCATGACTTTCCCGACGACCAAATAGGATGCATTCAGCTGCAAGTAAAAGAAACAAGAATCAAATAGAAACAATAAGGAAACGTATGGTGAGGGAACTCACAACGTTGACCAAAAGGCTTGAGAACCAAGTTAGGAGAAAACAGGCAGAAATTCAAAGAGGCAAAATAGAGTCAGGATCATGTTGCAGAGATAAACTGATTAGGAAGCTACTACTAGCATCCCTGCCACTAGACAACTCTTGTCACTCTACCACACTCCACCATTAATGATTGCTCACTGCTAGACTGCCACACTTTTGACTCACCTGCAGCCACCTCACACCAACTCTAAGTGTTGTTCTTTTGTACATTCCCTCAAGATTCAAAGTCAAAGACTGGAACAGTAAGCCTATATAGCACATGCTCGTGTACACACCACCAGGTGATCAGGTACTGGCCCCCCAAAAATTATATCAAGTATGTATAGACAAAATACTGGATAGAAACATGTCCAAATGGTAATATCATTTTGGGGCAGTGAGATTATGAGTCTTTTTAGTTTCTTATTTATTTACATATTTTTGTGTTGTCAACATTGCTATGTTTAACTTTATATGTATTAATAACATATAGCATTTATTAACTTTATAATCAAGAAAAAATTGTAACTTTATCTTTAAAATTGGAAAACCATAGAATTAAGATTTTATTATGCGGTATAACTATGCATTTGGACTTAAGATGGAGCTTCGCATTTAGAAAATTGTAGTCAAAAGGAATCACACACCTGATTAAAAAATAAAAAATCTGGGGGCTGGCTGAGTGGCTCAGCTGGGTAAGCGCTCGCTTAAGAGTGTGAGCTTTGAGCAACAGCGTGGCCGGTTTGATTCACGGCCTGAGCTGAGCTGCTGCTGAGCTGCCAACAGGTGGCAGGATGGCTCAGCTTAAAAAAAAAAATATATATATATACAATATATATAATATATATAAATAAAAATATGAAAAATCTGGGCCGGCCGAGTGGTGCATTGGTTAAGAGCTGGCTTGGGATGCCAGAGGGCCCCGGTTCGGATCCCACATATGAGGACCAGTGACGCTGCCCTCTACAGCTAAGATGCTGAATAACAGCTCAACCTGGAACTGGGCTGCGTGAGTCACCGGCAATGGTGTAGGCTGCAGCCCCTGCTGCAGTGGGTTGCCGTGGGCTACTGTGTGTAGCCAGCAGCCAGTGTGAGCAGCCAGTAGCCAGCGTGAGCGGCCGTCCAGAAGCCAGCGACTGATGTGCCTCGCCCGGGAAGAACCCAATGATGGTGCCAACTTGGGCCAGTGAAGCAACGTCCTCCACAACTAGACTGAAGACCAAAACGACAGCAACTTGTCTGTTCCCCTTCCCCCAATTCCCCAGCGCTGTTCCTACCCCCAGCTGCCCAATAAAAATCTTTAAAAAAAAAAAAAAAGAAAAGAAAAATCTGAACACTCTACTGTAGTTCGTCATAAACCATTTTCCAGCACAGTGTGAACATGTGTTTAAAAATAAGTAGTTCTCAGGCTGGCCGAGTAACTCAGTTGGTTAAGAGCTCGCTCAAGAGTTTGAGCTCTGAGCAACAGCGGTTCGAGTCCTAGCCCAAGCTGAGCAGCCGCTGAGCTGCCAACAGGTAGCAGGATGGCTCAGCTAAAAACAAAAACAAAAACAAACCAAAAAATAAATAGTTCTCACCATGGTTTTAAAGTGTGTGGTTTGTTACAAATGGTCTTATTTTATGCTTTGTAAAATGTATTTGTTGTTGGGTTTTTAATGATTAGTTCTGAAAATTACTGAAGGCATAATTGAAATACAAAGTCCATGTGAAGGGCTGGACTTCAGCAAAACACAATAACATTAATATGAGTGGAAGTATTTTTCAGTATCAAAAACTGCTTTTTAATGGAGCTAATGGGACTCAAAATTAGTGATCACACTGTTTTTTTTCTCTTACAACTTATACAACTAAATAAATGCATAAGTAATGGAAAAATTTATTCATTCCACTATTTAACAAATATATTTAATGCAACTGCTGTGTGGTGGCCACTGCAGCAGGTAGTAATGAGCAATACAAATGTAAATAAAATTATAATGTAGTAAGAAGTGGCATGGTGAGCTGTGATGTGACAGATCGTGGTTTAAGATGCAACTCTGTCATTTGATACCCAACTGTGCCATTTTGGACAAGAGTTATTTAACCTCAGTGGGACCTGCTTTAAAAAATAGGGATAATAATATCTACCTCAAATGAAGTATTAGGTTGAGGATGAGAGAAATGGAAAGAAGCCAACAATTATTGAACATACAGTAATATATGCCAGCCCCTGAGATGAATGCTTTTTATAAGCATCAAATCAAATTAGAAAGTATATGTACAGTGTGGGAGATGGGGTTGCTGATAGTCCTTAGAAGCACAGGCTACTTTGGCATTCTCTGGAAAGATGTGTCAGAACCTGGCAGGAAAGAGATGGCACACTCGACAGGGAAAATGAAGGAGAATTTATGAGGGTGTGGTCAGGGTTTAAAAAAACTAATAAAGGATGACAAAGCACTATAGGGTAAGCCTGAAGGGACAAAGAAGCAATCAGTTATTAAAGCTCAGAGAGAAATCTGTAACTGTAAGACAAGGTCACCTGATTGCTGCAGCCTTCAGGAAAGCCAAACAGTGGAGAAAGCCTGGAAAAAATACAGTGGTTCCCCCTTCTCCATGGTTTTACTTTCCAGGATTTCAGTTACCTGCAGTCAACTGCAGTGTGAAAATATGAAATGGAAAATTTCAGAAATAAACAATTCATAAGTTTTAAGTTCCATGTCATTGAGAATAGTGTGATGAAATCTCCCGTCTCACTCCAACCAGCCTGTGATGTGAATCATACCTTTGCCCAGCGTATCCACATGCATGCTCCCTACCCATTAGGCACATAGTAGTTGTCTCAGTCAGCAGATTGACTGTCATGGTATCACATGCTTGCGTTCAAGTAACCCTTATTTTACTTAATAATGACTCCAAAGCGCAAGAGTAGTCATGCTGGCAATTCAGATATGCCAAAGAGAAGCTGTAAAGTGCTTTTTTTAAGTGAAAAGGTGAATAATGTATAATAAGATATTTTGAGAGCGAGAGAGACCACATTCACATAACTTTTATTGTAGTATATTGTTAAATTGTTCAATTTTATTATTGTTAATCTCTGTGCCTAATTTATAAATTAAACTTTTATCATAGGAGAAAACATTATATATATAATGTTATATATATATATAATGAAAACATTTTATATATATATATATATATATATATGATATATCTTGGTTCTATCCCCAGTTTCAGGCATCTACAGGGGGTCTTGGAACGTATCCCCTGAAGATAAGGGGGAACTTCTATACCTGATATTACTCCTCTCTTGACCTTAGATCTTGTGGCAGGGGCTCCCATTAGTTGAAATCAACTGGAAGTCAGAGGGGAGAGGTACCATTGATATGGTCTACCCACTGGGGTGAAAGCAGGGTGGAGAGGGTGGAAAGCAGATCTGGAGGGGCAAAGGAGATTATCTAGCACAGAAAGTGTAGAAATGAGAAAATGTTACCTCCTATTGTATGTTCATTTGGGAGATCAAAAAGCTTAAATACACCTTTTTGGGGACCAGGGACTTCAGAGAAGAAATCTTTCTAGCTAGGCTTACTTCAGAACCTGCCTTGTTCTAAATTCTAGCTCAACAGTGATGAGATTAAAATGTGGATATTAGTTAACTCTGATAAGCCTTCCTCATGGCCAATTCAGTGATTAAATTTTCAATAGTGAGCACTTATACAACTTTTTTAAAAAAATGTCTCCTCGGGGCAGCTGGACAGCTCAGTTGGTTAGAGTGTGAGCTCTATTTTTTATTATGACATGGGCCAGTGTGCTCTTAACAACGAGGTTGCTGTTTCGACTCCCGCATGGGGTGGTGGGCTGTGCCCCCCTCCCGCAACTAAGATTGAACACGGCACCTTGAGCTGAGCTGCCGCTGAGCTGCCGATGGGCCTCCAGATGGCTCAGTTGGTTAGAGCGTGTGCTCTTAACAACAAGGTTGCTGGTTCAACTCCCACATGAGATGGTGGGCTTCACCCCACCCCCACAACTAGATTGAAAAAATGGCGACTGGACTTGGAGCTGAGCTGCACCCTCCACAATTAAGATTGAAGGACAACAACTTGACTTAGAGCTGATGAGTCTTGGGAAAAACACTCTGTTCCCCAATAAAGTTTTTTAAAAAAATGTTTCTTCATCACTCAAAGTCAAGAAGTGTTTCATCTCAAGAGCTAGGTAAGCTGTTATTAAGTATGGGTTTCAACTAGCAAGCTCCATCTCATTTTCATAGATCTTCACAAAATGAAGCGAATCCTGCCACTTTTTTTTATATGCAGTCTCCCTTCTTCAAAAAACAACCCCTAGGCCGGCCGAGTGGTGCACTGGTTAGGAGTTGGCTTGGGACGCAAGCTCTGAACTGCAGGGCCCCGGTTCGGATCCCACATGAGGGCCAGTGATGCTGCGCCCTTTACAGCTAAGATGGTGAATAACAGCTTGACCTGGAGCTGGGCTGCTGTGAGTCGCCGGCAATGGCATAGGCTGCAGTGGGGCTGAGCTGCCGTGAGCTACCGTGATTGGCTGTCCAATGGCTGGCGAGCGACTGCCTCACTCGGGAAGAGTGCAATGATAATACCAACATGGGCCAGTGAAGCGACGTCTTCCACAACTAGACAGAAGAACAAAAGGACAGCAACTTGTCTATTCCCCTTCCCCGATTCCCCCAACGCTGTTCCCCTCACCCAATTCCTCAATAAAATCTCAAAAAAAGAAAGCAAAACAAAACAAAAAACACCCCCCAAATATAATACGTGGAACCAGGAACGGAAATACCTAGGGTAAAGTTACAAACTATTGGGTCGTTGGAAAAGTCATTATGCATTTTTGCATTGAAAAACATAGAAAAATACATCATGACTTTCCCGATGACCCAATATTTCTGCACTAGGCTCCAACAATGTTAAGGCTGGCCTTGGATGCAAGCAGACCTGAAGAAAAGAATATTGATGATGATGATGATGATGATGATGATGATGATGATGATAAACCTTTATATCACACTATTATACTGTGAATTCCTTGAGGTCAATGAACACATTTTCTCATCTTTTTGGTCCCATACCACCTGGAAGGATGCCTTAGTTGTATAAGGTATTTAATGAATGTTGGCTGATTTGAATTGTTAAAAAGAATCAACAAATTTTAGATCTGAAAGGACCTTGAATCCAAGTCCCCTCATTTTTTTTACAGAAGCAAAAACTAATCCTAAACAGGTTGGTGGTAAAACAGTGCTGGTCCAACCACATAAATCTTTGAGTAAATAGGTAAAAGCAATTGGAACTGAGGTACAGGCATTTATTAGGTAGTATTGAAACAAAATGAAAAGAAAAAATGCAAATTGTTGAAAAGCTTGGGCTCATTCAGTCTCAAACCTGTTGAATTTTCCTTTAAATATTTCACAAATACTTTTTATTCTGCTATTATTAAGGGTAATAATAGCAGAATATTATTATCCTTATAATAGAAACCCATGCCTTCATCACCACATATCACCAACAAAAATATTCTAATCCAGTGTGCTAATTTTACAATGGAGGAAGGTGACTTGCTCCAGATCATAGTTTTTCTAAAGATGCATTTTGTTCTCTTTATGAACCGTTTTCAAGTTTTGACAAAAGTAGAAATGGAATCCTCATCTGCTGGCAAACACTTTTTTGCCTTAGTTTTCTTAGCTTCCTTTGTAGCTAGGAGATCACTGTGACTTGGTTGTAGCCAATGATACCTAGTTGGAATTCTGCTAGTAGAATATGGGAAAATGTTTTCTTTCTTTAATAGATAGGATAGTTATAATCTTTCTTCCCCCTCTCCTTTTTTTCTGCCTTGAATGTAAACTTGATATCTATTGCAGTTATGGCAACCATATTGCAACCATAAGGCAGTATGGCAAAAGCCAGTATGATGAAGAAAATAGAATAGATAGAAATAGCCTGTGCTAAGGTTCTGTTCTGAAGTATGATAGAACTATTGAATAACTTCAGACATTGTTAGAGAAAAGCATATGTTAAATTGTTACATTGTTATGAATGTCATTCAGAAAATTAAAGGTAACCTCCAACGTCAGAGAGACAATATATAGCCTTCACACCAGGGAGAAAAAAATTAGAAACTTTTTGCTAATCTAACAGGAAACAGGAAAGGAGTATAAACAGAAAACACAAAATAAAATGAGAGTTTATGTCCAAATACATCAGGACACAACTAACGTTTATCAAATTAAACTCACCAATTAAAAGACCTAGATTAGGGCCAGCCAAGTGGCGCATTGATTAAGAGCTGGCTTGGGACGCCAGAGGGCCCGGTTTGGATCTCACATATGAGGGCCAGTGACACTGCCCTCTACAGCTAAGATGCTCAACAACAGCTCAACCTGGAGCTGGGCTGCAGTGAGTCACTGGCGTCGGCGTAGGCTGCAGCCCCTGCTGCAGTGGATTGCCATGGGCTACCATATGTAGCCAGCAGCCAGCATGAATAGCCAGCAGCCCCTGGGAGTGGCCGTCCAGAGGCCGGTGACTGATCTGCCTCGCCAGGGAAGAGCACAATGATGGTGGCAGCTTGGGCCAGTGAAGCAAC
>NW_017731401.1:4767854-4792668 GCF_001890085.2 Hipposideros armiger | reverse complement strand
CCCTCATATGTGGGATCTGAACTGGGGCCCTCTGGCGTCCCAAGCCAGTTCTTAACAATCGCGCCACTCGGCCGGCCCCTGCCAGATATTTTGATGCATATGTATAAATATACATTTATTTTTAAAAATGGCATCATAATATATGCCCCCTTTTCACCCAAGGATATAATGCAAATGTCTTTCTATATCAATAGCTATTCCTTTGTATCATTTTCATGTATATATGTTATCCATTGTGTGACTTTACCCTAATATTTCTCAATGTATATTTTTACAAAGCTGAAATAATGCTATGTATCATTTTCCATCTTGCCTTTTTCACTTACAATAAAATAAGCAATTTCTCATGTTATTAAGATTTTTTTCTAAAGGTAAATATGAATGATCAAACAACATTTTGTCTGTGAATAACTAACTTAGCTATTTCTCTAGTCTTGAATATTCAAGTTGTTCACAATTTTTCACTCGTAGATGCTGCAACAGTAATCATTGTTCAGAATAATTTTTTGAGACTTGGGTTCCTTAGATTTTCCCCTCAAAGTTATTCTAAATGCAAGGAAGTCATCAGCAAAGCATTAATTAAATGTCTAATTAGTAATTAATATTTCTATAATTAGCATATTTGCCCTGGGTAAGTCAAATTTATGATTTAATAATGTTGAATTTAATGTGCTGATTATATTTTTGATAGTGTAGTCAATCTTCTTAGGAAATCTATGCAGATAGGACACTTATTTCTGTTTTATAAAACTTGAGAAGCTTACTACAATTTTAAGGTGTTACAAACTTTTCCATTTGGTTCTTTGCTTTTTGGATATTTCATGGGCCGAGTCTGTGATTTATTTGATGCTGAGCCTGTGGTAACATGATACTCCAAACACAACATTGTTCTTCCCTAAATCTCTACTTTCCTTAGTCATAAGGACCAGCCAGGCTGGTGGGGGAGGTCTGTAGCCTGAAGCTGTAAATGTCTCAGGAATCAGGGGAGCATGCCAAGCACAGAATTACATGTAGAGTTGTGCAGCATGAGCTAGAGAAGACAATTCTTCATCTTCAGGCTGAGGGTGAGGGGCAGAGGCAGATGTTAGAAGTCAGAGAATTGTGCCAAAAATGGAAAATGCAGGGACAGAAAAGTGGAGAAAAGACAGATTTGGTGACGAGTCTGCAGTCTGGGCCTGCCCACCTACCTGGCTGGAAGTTGTCACTGCTGGCTTTATGACATTTATCTCTACGTGGTACAATGCGATGTGTTAGAAGAGTCAGAAGCAGAGCTATCACCAACATGCCCCTCCTGACACCAACTTACCTCCTTCTTTGGCTTCTATAGTATTATGGCTTCCCTCTGTTAACAAGTAGAAGACTCTTGTATTATTATAGTTTCCTATGGTTGCTGTAACAAATTACCACAAGCCTAGTGGTCTGAAGCAACACAACTTTATTGTCTTACAGCTCTGGAGGTCAGAAGTCTGAAATGGGTCTCACTGGCCTAATATCAAAGTGTTGGCAGGGCCATGTTCCTTTCTGCAGAATCTCTTCCATACAAGATCAGTCTTCAGACTTAAAGCATGTCCAGAGGAAACTTTTGGCTGTGTGATGACTTGCACAAAGGCCCCCAATGCCTATGCTATGGAAGTCCCTTTTGAAAACGAAGCAATCCCAAGTTGAGCACATTCTACCAAGCCTACTTCAGATGTGGCCCTAGAGAAGAAGGGACAGGAAGAACCTCCCATAGGACAAAACCTAGAGGCCATGGAGAGAAACAAGGATTCAGGAGAGAGGTCTCCACATACCCCACCTGCCCACTCCCCAAGCCACAAAGAAAGCAACTGCCAGATGGATAACCTAAGAACTTCACTCCCAGGGCAGGGAGGCTTTGCAATGACTGCCTTGATGATGGCTATGAACCAGAGGCTACTGTGTCTTTCCCATTCTTCTCTTTTTCAAATAGACTCTTTTTAAATACACACACACACACACACACACACACACACACACGGTGCCAAAAAAAAATGTGTACACATTTTAAGAAAGAAAAAATTGTATAAATTGTAATACTCAATATATAACGATAACAAAAGATGAATACAAGCCATGTTTGACTTCTGCAATTTTAAGAAGTGCTGATGGTTACCATCAGCGTCCAGACACTTCTGATTATGGCGAACTACTGCTTGAGCAATGTTTACCAAAGTGTCACTTGTATACATGTTTTTTGGCATATATATATATATATATATATATATATATATATATATATATATATATATATATATATATATATATATATATATATATATATATATATATATATAATTGATCTCCCATATATATATGATCTTCCATCCCTGCTGTGCAATTTCTAACAGGAAGATTAGAAATAGATGGCTTGTCTTTTAGTTTATAAGCTACCAGATCATGAGAAATTATATGTAGATGTCATAATGAGGACTGAGAATTAACCAGAGACTGTGAAATTTGAGCTGGATGCAGAAACTGGATGGGACTTTGATGATTTCTGCCTCCAGAGAGGAAATAAATGTGTGGGAGGAAGGCTGCCCATGGATATTTGTGTGACTAGAGGGGCAGGATGGGCCAGAGACTGTGAGTTGCCCCTCAATATCTTTTCTCTTTTTTCTTAGAATTAGAAGTCTTTAGTTTGGCACATGGCCACCCCAAAAGACAATGTATTTCCCAGCCTTGCTTGCAACTAGATTATTTACATATTAAGTCCTGGGCATTGGGATCTCAGTGGAAGTGATATGTGCGATTTCTGGGCTGCATCCTTAAAGGGAATGGTATATTTCCCTCCTCTTTTCCTTCCCTCTGTTCAAAATGTGATATGATATTAAGTCATTTGGGTGCATGAAGACCAAGCGAACACCATGGGGATAGTGAAACAACAAGATAGAAGGAACTTGGGCCTCTGACACTGTGGAGAGAAATATCAGACTTTTACATAAAGGAGCAATACCTTTTCTCCTGTAAAGCCAGTATTATTTTAAGTTCCTATTTGTGTGGCTGAATATATCTTAACTTCACAAACACATTGAGTTCAAGGTGCCTTTAAAAAATTTCTTGTGAGGGCCGGCCGAGTGGCACGATGGTTAAGAGCTGGCTTGGGACGCCAGAGGGCCCGGTTCGGATCCCACATATGAGGGCCAGTGACACTGCCCTCCACAGCTAAGATGCTGAACAACAGCTCAACCTGGTGCTGGGCTGCTGGGAGTCATTGGCGACGGTGTAGGCTGCAGCCCCTGTGGCAGTGGGTTGCCATGGGCTACCGTATGTAGCCAGCAGCCAGCGTGAGCGGCCAGCAGACTGAAGAACAAAATGACAGCAACTTGTCTGTTCCCCTTCCCCCAATTCCCCAGCACTGTTCCCATCCCCCCAATTCCAATAAAAATCTTAAAAAAAATTCTTATGAAAAGTGTCAAGCATACACAAAAGTAAGAAAGAATAATATAGTAATTTCATGTGTGCTCACCTGTAGTTTCAGCAACTACCACTTTACCTATCGGATTTATGCTAAACTCACACCTTCCCTTCTCTCCACTGGAGTACTTTGAAGGAAATTTCAAGTATCATATTGTTTCTTTTGTTAATATTTTAGCATATATCTACAAAAGATAAGGATTCTTTTTTAAAAAAAAGTAGAGTTTCAAATGCTTTTGAATAAAACAAATGTACATACCTAGCAGACAGTTGAGCATAACTCTGTAACATTCAGGTCAAAGGTCTGGCCTGAAGGTACTGCTTTGAGAGGCATCCTTACCTGGATGGTATTTAAGGCCTTGGTAGTAGATGAGATAAGCCAGGGAAAGTGGTCCCCTGAGTTGAAAACAGAAAAATTACATCAGTTTAGATGAGCAAAGGTTTCTTTCACTGGTGTCAGGTAGCATGGAGAGTTGTGAAAGATAGGATAAATGCCCCCAGGTAGGAATATTTCATGGACGTTGTTTTCACTACCCCAAATCCATTTCTATCTTGATTTTCTTTGCGTAGAAAGCTCCAATCTCATTTCCTAGATACCGCCTGTTTGTTCAGAGATGGTCAGGCATCTTAGTCATAGCTGATAAGACCCAAAGAATGTTTGCTGGGACCTCTAGGAAAGCCTCTCAGTTCTTCAGGAACCACTTATGTCTGCCCAGATGGCGTGGTGTGCTGGAATGTGCTGGAACTGCAGCAGTCATTTTGTTAACATGAGAGGCTTCTAGAACCACCAAAGGGCCTTGATGCAGATGGAGGATGAAGCCAACACTGAATGGAGAGATGGAGAGAAACCCAGTCCTTAATAAGATGGTTTCTGCAGCAAGTTCAAGCCTCTTAAAGCCAGCCTCACCCTGGATCTTTGGGTTATAAACCAAGAGCTAACAGTTTGCCTTTGTTGTTTAAATCATTTTAAATTTCCTGTCACTTGTAATGCAAAGTGTTCTCTCTGAGAGAGTAGGCTACCAAGTCAATGTTTTTTAAAACTTGGGGGAACCAGTGCTAGTGATCTCAATTTTAGCATGGGCAGGTGATATGTTTACATTAGAAATAACTAAACTATATCCTCTACTCAATATATTTCCTTGGTGTTCAGTAGCAGTAAATACATATTGCTTTTGTGTAGATAGTAGGATTTTGCTGCAAGCTTTCTCTAGTGGCTTACAGCTTCTACAGGAACTGGCCAGTTGCTGGAAGTAATGGTGGTGCCTTAAAGGTATAGGTAAATAAAAAAAGTGGAACCAGCTGCTGTGAAGAAATTATTCTGGGTAGAGAAATGCAGTGAGTTGTGTATAAAAACTGCTTTGGTTATGGGATAGATCTTGTTATTCTCTGTAGAAGCACAGCATGGAGTATTGCTTTAAGACCTACCTAATAAACCCAACCAGGTGAACAGGAGGATGCAAAATTATATCGTTTTGAACCATATCCTTTGAACCAAAACAGCAGTCAGGCTGGTGTGGATAGTTCTTAGAGGTGAATATTTCTTCGACAAAATGTTGAGGGGAGGGAGGGTGGATGTGGTAATGGCGGGCTAGGGCAGGATATGAAATGTACCATATTGATGAGACATGACCTAAAACTTCAAAGCCGTGTTGAAGTCGTTGGGCTATCATCACCCGAGTGTGGTTTCATTCGCAGCAGTGACATTTCAAGTCATCATTAAGCAAAGAGTGCTCAGTGGTAGGTGATGTGGACAATTACTAAAGTTACCTCTAAATGATGTTTTTATATGTGGAAATGGGAAATCTCTGTTCCTTTTTATGTTCCATTGAGAAAAATGGCAGCCGTGAGGACTGTTTTACCAGGAAGAGTACTCACACTTTTCGACAAGTGCTTTGTCAGGAAAATGAACCGAGGTCATGTATCTCTTATTAGGTAAATGGAGAACAGCATGTAACTATTTCAAAAAGCAATTTACACCTATTTAAATTTAGCTCAGAGTACTACAGTTTGTTAAAACTCCCTAGACAAGGGCTTATAGAAAGACAGGCTTATTTCCATGTTTAAGTACCTAGAAACCAGCATTTAGAGAAGCCAGAAGGGATTTATTATTTAATTATAAAGTACTTATGAATTTTTGCATTAGCAAATCAAGCTTTTTCTTTGGAACCTAGATTTTAAAGTAATAGAATTATTGTAGTAACTGCATTTGCTAATGTTGGAATAGGGTGGGGCAGCTCTTTTAAAAGAGAGCAAACTATCCCGAGTGGTAGGGGGAACTCCTGCGGACAAGGATACAGAGCCCCCTGCTGGCAAAGACTGGTATAGAAAGACACAGGCCAAAAAACTAGAAGCATTCATCAAAACTCTTTCAGAAATAATGAAGGGGGTCAGAACGTGAAGGTTTAAAGTTGACAAGTCAGATTAGGTTTATTGTCACCCTTGGCAGGAGAAGCTGAGAGTTTTCAGGGTTGGAGGACCTTGATGTGTCCCATAAAAGTTTACTCAACTGGTACAAATGAAGATTGCAGAGGACCTGAGTAGGAGTCAAAGAATCATTAACATTAACGAAATAGAACTAGCAGCCAGAGTCACACACCAGAAGTATAAGTGTTGGTCTCTTAGGGGATAAATGAATTGATCAGCATAGAAGTGGCAATACACGTCTGAGAGGCAAGTCTGACCAACAATTTCTCCAGAACTGGAAGGAATTTTTGAGATAATAGCCTCTAGAAGTTTCTGCCCAGGCACTTAAACTGTATATTCATCTGGTATCTCTGTTCACTCCCCCACCCCAACTCCCAGACTTATTTATGAAAAAGATTAGGAAATCTGACTTTGTGATGACTATGGGACCTCAAAGGGTTTACTATTGGGAATCGCTGCCTGCTGTTACTGGGCCCCAAACTTTTGGACCGCCTTCAGGCATCCTATTTCCGTCAGGGCAACGACGGTGGGGTTTTTTTTTTTTTTGTTTGTTTGTTTGTTTGTTTTGTTTTTAAAATCTTTTCTCAGCTCTGACTCTTCTAAATACAGTGACTGATTCATACTAGATGCTTAATCCATACTTGTGAAGTAAATGAATGAATCATTAAACCAGACCTGAGGGAGGCCTATAATTTGGTGATGTCTCAGAATTTACTTATATATTCATTTACTCCTCATTTCATTTTTTATTATGTATTCTTCCACAAGGGATTTGGAAGAGCTTATAAGAATGCATGTGATCAAATAGAAAGTATAAATAATAAATAAAGCCAGGATCATTGGAAACATATATTACGCAAAAACAAGTCACTGGAATGAAGTGAGTTACACAAATAATAGGGCTCCATATAATTATCTGAGCCACAGATTCAGATTTGAGTTTTCTGCTGAACAAATGAAGGCCAATCACGATTCTCTTGACTGCAGAGGCAAAACATTCTAGTTTCTCAAGCTTTATACCAGAACTTAACTCCAAAATAAATTTCTGGTATGGAGCTTTATATCTGGGACATTGAGTGATGTGGTGATGTCCTCAATGATATTGTTACAGCAAATCCAATAGGGCTTTTCTACAGACAAAGCTGTGTCTTACAGCTTGAAACCTGAGACATGTCCCATAAGGCAACTCACTGAAAGAAATTTTATAGGAGACCAATAAAATAGGGTTTAAGACTGAAATTTTCTAAAATTTTAGCTAAATTAAAGAATATAGAAAATCCTAAGGAGTGCAAGCCTTCAAACTGTTCTCCATTAAGCTAACCTCTCAGAACCAGACCTTTCATAAGGGTCATTGGAGTTTATATCTTCTCTCAAGGCCTGAAGGGTGATTGTTCTGTGTTGCTCATTTAGAGTGGCAACATATACTATAGTTATCAAATGGAATTTTGAAAAGCTTTTATGAAAATTGAGGTATCTAACCAAAACCCTTTTCACAATGGATGATTAGCCAGCCCTCTGTTCTGGTTATCTATTGCTGTTGTTGACCTTAAACAAATAGATATTTCTCCAGCAAAATTGGTTTATTTGGGAATGACAAAGAATTGCATTTAGGACATGCGGTCTAATGGCAAACCATGTCACGTCCAGAGAAACAAAGGAGAAGACTGCTGTTTTATGGACTTGGGAGGAGCTGTTATTAATGAAGAGTTCATTGGAGGAAACTTAAAAGTTTTAAGTAAAGTGACTTTTCATTGGTTGAGTATGGCAGTCTCCCATTGGCTGAACTGTTATTGCGCAAAAAGAAATCTTTTCTTCCTCCTAAGGTAGTAAGGTAGTATCATTTCCTGTCAGAGATGCAAGGTACGTCTCTTCCTGTTGGGGTCAGTAATATGTGTTGAGTGACATATGTGTGAGAGTCTCTTATTTATCCTCCTGACTTCTTTTTAAGTGAGGTTTCTGCTTTTTAATTTTCACAATGGCTAGTAAACTATCCTAAAACTTAGTGACTTAAAACAATAATCATTATTATTATCTCCCATGGTTATAGGGGTTGACTGGGCTCAACGAGGCAGTTCTTGTTCAGCTTTTGTCTTGCAGTTATAGACAGTGACTGGGGCTGGAATTATCTGAAGGCCTGCTCACTCACATATCTAGTATCAGGTTAAGAAGACTCAATCAGGGCTGGCCGAGTGGTTCAGTTGGTTAAGAGCACAAGCTCTGGGCAATAGGGTAGCTGGTTCGATTTCCACATGGGCCAGTGAGCTGCACCCGAGCTGAGCTGCCACTGAGCTGCCAACAGGTGGCAGGATGGCTCAGCTGGTGAGAGCATGTGTTCTTAACAACAAGGTTGCCGGTTCGACTCTTGCATGGGATGGTGGACTACCCCTACCCAAAACTTAGATTGAACACAGCATCTTGAGCTGAGCAGCCACGAGCTGCCTACAGGTGGCCGGATGGAGACTAAACTTGGAGCTAGCTGCACCCTCCAAAACTAAGATTGAAGGACAACAGCTTGACTGTTCCCCTTCCTGAATTTCCCAATAAAATCTTAAAAAAAAGAAGACTCAATCATCTGGAGGCTGGAACAGCTGGGCTCCTTGGGTAACTCTATCTCTATGTAGTCTCTGCATACCGTCTCTCCAGAAGCATGGCTTCATGATAGTTGGATTTTTTACATGGTGGCCCAGGAAGAGAAAGAAAACCAGGTGGAGGTCATGCACTGTCATTTCTACCACATTCTGTTCATTGAGGCATGTACAAGTTCTGCCCAGGTTCAAGAGGAGGGGATACAGATTCCAGGAGGTGTTGATGGGGAAGTTGTAGTTTAGAAGAGCATGTGGGACCAGAAATATTGTTGCAGCCATTTTTGTGAAATACAATTTGCCACACCGTCCTCATTCCAAAGGTCCACCAAGGGAATACCTATCACCAAGACAGGGTTGTTCTTAAGGACCTATTTTGGACCTTCAATGAGTGAACAAACTCAAGTTCCCTCCGCTCCAATCTTTATCATGGAGCATAGATGAAGTGACAGAATGAAGGATTTTTCAAAAAGTTTTTATCAATCACTCACCACAGATATAGAAAAAGCTGCATAATGCTCCTAAGAACAGTCCAATTTCGAGCAATATTGAAGCCATTCTTAGTGCATGTGTCCAGTAGGGAGGAATGCAACCAGGTCATCTAGTGGTTTTCTGTCATTCAAAGAGCAGTTAAAAAGAAAGTGTCGGCCGGCTGAGTGGCTCAGTTCGTTAAGAGCTCGCTCAAGAGTTTGAGCTCTGAGCAACAGCGGTTCGAGTCCTGGCCCAAGTTGAGCAGCCGCTGAGCTGCCAACAGGTGGCAGGATGGCTCAGCTAAAAAAAATTAAAAATAAAAAGAAAGTGTGGAAAGAAGGAAGAATATAGTCCTACTTTAGGTCCCCCAATATATTGGGTTGTCAGAAAAGTCATGACATATTTTTTCTATGTTTTTCGTTGCGAAAATGTGTCATGACTTTTCCAACAGCCCAATAGTTATCTGGTTTGCCAGGAGACAGATCTGTCAGAAGACTGATACTGACTCTTGCGAAGATGTTAAAATGCAGCTTTTCTATAAGAACTAATAACTATGAGTTAAAACTGTGCTCAGAAAGCTTAACCTAGAGTCATTCTTGTCCAAGGGTAAAGACAGAGGAGAGGTGAATTAAAAGCAAACATGAAAAAAAAAAGCCAACTCTGTAATTCATTTATTTAAGTATTTTTTTATTTTAGAAATTTTATTGGGGAACAGCGTGTTTTTTCCAGGACCCATCAGCCCCAAGTCAAGTAGTTGTCTTCAATCTAGTTTTGGAGGGTGCAGCTCCACAGCCCATATGGGAATCGAACCAGCAACCCTGGTGTTTTGAGACCATGCTCTAACCACCTGAGCTAACTGGCCACCCCTTATTTAAGTTTTTAAGTTATGCCCATTTAATTCCAAGAATGTGAAACCACTACTAATCTATTATATTATTCTTTTTCTGGTATTATTCTTGATAATTTTTCCCAGTAGGAAATAACAGAGTATCTGTGCTTGAAATTCTATTGAATCTTGTATAAAATATTGATCCAGAAATCCTCAGTCTGACATATTTGAAGGAAGAAATAGGCATAACATTTAAATGGACTGTTTAACAAACAGATGGGCTTATATATTAAAGTCACTTAGAATAGGCTTTGAATAATTTTGTTAGCAGAAAGTCTTCATCTGCTGCTTTACTTAAATTAAACTTTCTAACCAAATGAAATAAATGAGGAGATTCTTGGATACTAACCAGTGAAGACCTTAGGAACTACAAATTTCACTGTAGTCCTAGGATGATACTAGGAGGAAGAAAGGGAGTCCTTCTAGTCATCAACTGAGATTTGTGCATATTTGTGCTTACCATAAGTAATTATGTTTCCAGATCTATCTTTTTTATTGGTTCTGGCAATAAAGACCCAGGCCTCCCACAATGTTCATAACATTGAATTGTAGGCAACAAGTTTAAATTTGAGGAGATCCTGCCTAATCCTTCCGCGTTCGTTTTACACACCACTGCACCAACTCGAGTAAAGATCAGAGGAGTAATGACTAGAATTTTGAGTGCCCAGTGTTCTAACTCCACCAGCCTCCCAGGTGGATGTCCTGAGAGAGTGCTCCTCAGACCCTCCTTTTTCAGGGGCATAGTGGGGAATGCACTCCAGGTAGCGTGGGAAGACTAGGAACATCTGTTCTCAGACCTCCTGGAGAGAGTGTGGCAGATACTGTTCATTGCTTACTCAACAGCTTCTTGAGAATTAGAACCCCCTAGTGGTTTGTTTTTGTTTTAACTTTTATAGAGGGATAATACACATACATCAAAAGCACCAAAGCTAAGTTCATAGCTCAATGAATTATTGCATATGTATTCACTTGTGTCATCACCACACAGATCAAGATATAGAAAATTTCCAGCACCTCAAGAGATACCCTCTTGCTTCTTCCCAGTGTGTATCCCCGGCCCCATGGGAAGGTAATCACTATTCTCACTTATATCACATTGACTATTTTGCCTGTTCTTAAACTTTCTATGAGTGGAACCACACACTATGTATTCTTTTAAATCTGGCTTCTTTTACTCAATTCCTATGAGATCCATCATGTTGTTGCATGTACCAATAGTTTGTTCTTTTTTATTGCTGTGTGGTTTTCCATTTTATGAATATGCCACAATTTATCTATTCTTCTGTTGTTGGTCTTTGAGTTGCTTCCACTTTGGCTAATATGTATAAAGCTGTGACGAACATTCTTATGCACATCCTTTGTGGACATATATACTCATTTCTCTTGGGTAAATTCCTAGATTTGGAATTGATATCATGGAGTCCGCTGCACTTAGCTTTAGCAGAAACTGCCAAATTGGTTTACACAGTGGTTAAACTATTTTACACTTCCATCAGCAATATATGAGTCTCAGTTTCTCCACATCCTTGCTATCTCTTGGCACTGTTTATCCTTTTAATTTTAGCCATTCTGGTTGTTGTCTTGTGGTATTTGTGGTTTTAATTTGCATTTTCTTTTTTTAAAGATTTTTATTGGGGAATTGGGGGGGATGGGAACAGACAAGTTGCTGTCGTTTTGTTCTTCAGTCTAGTTGTGGAGGACGTTGCTTCACTGGCCCAAGTTGGCACCATCATTGTGCTCTTCCCGGGCAAGGCAGATCAGTCGCCGGCTTCTGGACGGCCGCTCACTGTGGCTGCTGGCCGCTCACGCTGGCTGCTGGCTACACACGGTAGCCCATGGCAACCCACTGCCACAGGGGCTGCAGCCTACGACTCAGGGCAGCCCAGCTCCAGGTTGAGCTGTTGTTCAGCATCTTAGCTGTAGAGGGTAGTGTCACTGGCCCTCATATGTGGGATCTGAACCGGGGCCCTCTGGCGTCCCAAGCCAGTTCTTAACCATCGTGCCACTCGGCCGGCCCTATTTTGCATTTTCCTAATGAGTAATGATGCTGAATTCTTTTTCATGTTCTTATTGCATATTTGGCTATCTTGTTTTGTGAAATGTCTGTTCAAGTCTTATGTCTGCTTTTTGTTGTGTTGTTCTTTTTTTTTTCTTACTGATTTGTAGGAGTTATTTGTATATTCTGCACATGACTTTTGTCAGAAATATGTATTCTGACTTTCTTCTCCCAACATGTGATTTGCCTTTTTATTCTCTGAGTGGTATCTTTAAATGAAATAATGTTAATGAAGTCCAACTTCCCAAGTTTTATAGTTGTGGTTTTTGAGTCCTGTTTAAAAAATTGTTGCCTACTCCATTGTATGGCATCAGTCAGGTTTCAACCACAGCAGCAGAACCTCTAGGAAATATATAACTGTAGTAAGAGATTTATTGCAAGGAATTGTTTTATATGGTTTTGGGGTCTGCTAGGCAAGTTTGAAACCTGTAGGGCAGGCTGTCAGGAAGGGCAGATGGAACTCTTGGCATGAGCTGAAGACGCTGTATACAGGCAAAATTTCATCAGGAAAGCCTGCTCCAAAGGCCTTCCATGGATTGAACCAGGCCCACCAGATTGACTAGGATATCCCCCTTACTTAAAGTCAACTTTAATCACATCTACAAAATGCCTTCACCACAACACCGAGATTAGTGTCTGAGTGAGTGACTGGGAACTATAGCCTAGTTGAGTTGACACATCTGAACATCATCATAGTCATTAACAACATTTTCAGTTTTCTGCTATAAGTTTTATTGTTTTGCCTTTCCCATTTAGTTGTGTGATCCATCTTGGAATATTTTTTTTTACATGGTGTAAAGCAGGGTTTGAGGCCAAATGGGGTATGGTTATGAGGCAGCAATATGCTCAGAGAAGATGGGCTCTGGCCTCTGCCCCAGGGAAGGGGGCACAGATTGATCCAATCATGGTAACATTTGTTCCTTTCATTTATTTAGTAAATACGGATTTGTTTAGTGCTTACTATATGCCAAACCTATTCTCAGTTCTGAGGGTACAACAATAAATAATACAGGTAAATTCCCTGCTCTTATGACATCTCCCTTTGCAAGTAATTGGTTAGAGATTAGGTATGTGACACCATCCTGGGCAATGGGATCTGAAAGGAAGCATGCTATGGACATCTGGGGAAGGTGTTTTCTCCTTGATAAAGGGAGACTTTCAAAGAAAAACTCCCTGCCTTGCATACAGGAGCACATGATATTTGGTGCTGCAGCAGCCATGTTTTAACCCTTAGGGTAATACCCAGAGAATGAGAGAGAAGCCAACCCAGAGCCCTGCCATTTTCGAGTTGCTTTATTAACCGATTCAGGAATGGCCTATGTCCAGGTTTCTTATGTGACATAATTAAATATCCTTATTGTTTAAATCAAATGTGGACATTCTGTTATATACATAGATTCCTTGGCAGACACCACTGCTCTCTAATGCTTGTGCCATAACTTACATCAGTTCCTTTCATCACCCATCTCCAGCCTTAATTCTGCCTTTCATCTTAGCCACACATTGCAGACCTTTTACAGCTTTCATTCTAATTTGTTTTGGCCTTTAATAAACTAAATTGATCACTAGGTCATTCTGCCCTAAGTTTCCACCTCAAAACTACATTCACCTCAATTTTCCTGCCACATCTATCTTCCTTTTCTAGTTTGACATCCATCTTCCCAACCCCAAACACACCAAGCACCAACTGACTAGGTAGGCACTAGATTATGGTTATGTGGTGTTTGACCCAGAGGTGGTGCATTTTTTTATGCAAAGCCAAATGAAAATGTAATGCTGTGGAGGAACAAAAACTAAAAGCTTTATCCAGAAGCCAGACTTCAGAGACTGAAGTGGACATACAGCAGAGTTGAAGGAACATGCTGTCCCAGAGAGACAGAGAATAGCTGCCTGGTAATTTCCAGTTACCATATGGCCTGACTATACTTACTGCAATTGAGTTCCTTGGAAGCGCCCTATGTTCTCATAATAAAACTCTTCTTAAGCCACCTTGAAACCATTTCTGTTTCTTGGAAACAAGTCACCTAGACTGTGTGTCTCTTGCATCCCCAAAGGGGCCTTATTCTTTCAAGTGTACAATTCCCTCTGTTAATGAAAGTTATTAAGTGTTTGGAAGTTAAGGCAGGTACATACATCTATTCAGTACACTTCCAAGCTGTCCAGCAATGCCTCCTGCAGATTCTAGCCTAGGATTCTGAGACAGGGACGGAACGCTTCCTCAAGCCTTCCTCAGGGTGGGTTTCTTAATTCCTAGAGTTCCCTTTCTTGAGAAGTGTTTAACTCTTCTGTCTTAATTTGGGCTGTTCTTCCCCAAAGCAGAGCCTTGGACAAGAACTTGAGTTCAGGTCGTTTATCAAGGAGAAAGCAGGCAGAGAGTGACACACAGGCAGGAGGGAAAAGTCAGTAAGTGGTGTATTACAGGGCTGGTTATAACTGCAGGTGACTGCTGCCCAAGTCCACTGGGAACTTTCTGAAAACCCATGTAGAGTAAGCCTTAACACCCACCTGCTCTGTCCATCATTGGTTAGGGTTTGTGCCCAGGATGTTAATTCTCCTGTAGTTTTGGGTTATTCTGCGCAAAGGATGAAGGAACTCTTCTGACTTCCAAAAAACCCTGGAGGCAGAATAGCTGAGAGTTACAGAGGCACTCAATGTGGGACACTGGCCCTGAACATGGGAACTGGTCAACTTCAGCTGAAATCAGAGGTCAGCTAAGGAGATTTGTCATCTTCTATATCCTCTCTTTGGGGGTAAGAGTTTTATCCTAGTATCATTAGATTTGACTACGATGCTTGAAAAGCAAGGGCCCTAGAAGTATATATAGTAATCCTCTATGACAGAACTGCTATCTGCTCACCCCAAATCCATGTTCTCTTCTTCCTGGGTATTCTGCTGGCCCATATTTCCCAGCCTTCCTTGCAGGTAGGGGTGATGAACTAAGTCACTGAGTTCCAACCAATGGAATATAAGCAGAAATAATGTGCCACTACCAGACCTGGTCCATAAAAATCTTCCTATGTATACTTCTCTATGTTTTTTCCCCTTCTGCTGGCTCAGTTTTGGTTCTCAGGTGACCTTGAGACCACATGTTGAAGATAGCAGAGCCTGGGTCCTTGAATGACTGCAACACAGCACCTCTTACTCCCTCTCCTCCCATCACTCCAGCCCAGGGGTAGGCAAACTTTTGAGACGGAAGAGCCAGTCCTGTCCCTCACAACAATTTAAAAATTATTCGAGAGCCATAAAACAAATGAAATCATCATTATGTGAATAATATCCTTTTAAAATTTTATAAATGAAACTATGATAGTTTTATTTTCATTTTCGCTTTTACGTTAGAGCCACACATACATACCCAAAGAGCCACACGTACGTACCCAAAGAGCCACATTGTGGCTCTCGAGCCGCAGTTTGCCGACCACTGCTCCAGCACCACCTCAACCACCTGAAACTGCCTTGCTCTGAGAGAGAGAAATAAACTGCTATGGTGTTTGGGCCATTATACATTTGGGGATTAATTTATTACAGCAGCTAGCCTATCCTAACTAATATACGTACCACAACAGCTTATCATTGCTCAGGCACAGATATTATTCCCCAGGTGTCTCTGAATTACATTATTTATAAAAGATATAAAAGTATAGAAAGATAATTATAAAACTAATATATAGGCATGTAAAAAAAATACAAGAGAGTCTAAAATCAAAGTAAACAACTTCTGTCTGCCTCCTCACCCCACTCCCAGCCCCACTCCCATTTACAAACCACTTTTTAAGTATTCCGGCCTTTATTTTCCTGACTGTTACCGCTCTATAATCATCTCTGCTTCTAGTATTATCAATATGAAAAAACATTTAGTGGTACCCCCAACTATGAAAGATGAGTGGTTACCAAAGTTTTTTTTTAACTTGGGAAAGTAGAAAAAAGGCCTAGGCAGAAGAAAGAATGTGATGGTAGGAGAACCTCACACCTGCTTTAATTATATGAAAGAGAAGTAGCATGGTGATGTGGGATAAACACAAAATTTGAAATCATATTTGTGTGGAGTTTAGTTTCAGTGGCTTATTTACAAGGTTAGGAGGTTGTTATGAGATAAAACAATGCATCTGCAGGTATTTTGCTGTGAGTTCATCTCCAAATATGTGTGTGGGGTCTTCACACCATGTGGTGGTTGCCAATTAATCTCATTGTCAAATCTTATAAAAATCAAACTGTTTTGGACATCTGTTACAGATCTTCCATTACTGAATAAACAATTCCACTCATGCCTGCACCTCTTGCTCCAGCCAATAGAGGGCAGTAAGACACACAGAGTGCATTTGCTTTTAGAGCAAGGAAAGCCCTGCTTAGAAACCTCACTAGAGTCAGATTTGAATTGTTGTCAGCCTATCAAAGTGTTGGCTAGAAGCCCAGAAGCATATAAAAGCTTCTCAAATGACAGATCAATCAAAAACAGCTTGAAACAAAAGTATACACTGGATTTCTTGAAACATCATAAAATAATACAAATTCCATATTAATTTAGAAATAATCGAACTATAATTTAGACACTTAACCATCAGGATCAGCCATGAGAAGATTATGGTCCTGTTGGTACGGTGTTCCTATATCAGGACAAGAGCTCATTTTCTGGTTCTCTGTACTATGTCCAAACTGATTCTTCTGCTGATTCACGTTCCTAAAGAAATGACATCATCTAAAATCCACCACAGAATATTCTTCTTTAGCGAAACTCTTCTCCTTCTGTCTGATTAAATGTTCCACTGTGGAATTTTTTACATTGAAAAAATAACAAACTCTTAACTGTCTACTCAGTAATGGAAATTCTCATAAATCCTTAAATTACATGAATAAATCATGGAGGGAGTCTGCCTTAGACTGGATGTACTACTATGGATCAAAAGATAAATGTTAGGCTTTCAGACTTGGAAAAGCCAGTCATTTTTTCTAATGCTACTTGATCTTAGAATTTAGATATAGTTTGATTAATTCCAAGTTTAGGTGGGAAGGTAATGTGGGGGAGCGGGTGTAAGGGAAGAAGGAAGATGGGATTATACCTCAACATCATACCTTTTTAAAAGAAATTTTGTTATTATTTATTTTTCAACATCATTCTTAAACTTCTTTGTCAGAAGTAAGCCTTCCAGGATAACAGTTGGGAGCCTCATTTTAAATAAACATTTGTTGCTAGAGCAATAAAACACCTGACACATACATACATTTAATATTTAAAATAAATAATAAATTGTCAATATATATTGTAAATACCTCTATACAATAATAAGGAAAAAGGTGTTTATCAGAAATTTTCTTAAATGCACAATTCAGTCTCAATTTTTCTGCATGTATTCTCTCAATTGAGAATTGTCACTGACCCTATGGGTTTGCATATTTAAGTAGAAAAGGATAACAGCATCCTTCAAATATTAAGAATTTATTTGGTATAAGTGTTAGAAAAGAAAGTTGCCTTTTTACGTAAAACTCATCAGGAGGTAATATTGTGAGGCAGTTAGATAAGACTCTGTGTCAGACAGATCTGGATTCCTACTTCAGCTCTCTTACCAACTAGCTGTGTGATCTTGAGCAAGTTCCCTGGCCTCTCTGTGCCTTAGTTTCCTATCTTAAAAATAGGGGTAATGATAAAATAGGGATAATGACCAAGTCACAGGGTTGGTGTACTTGAAATATGGCAAGCACTCAGGAAATAATGGTTTTTGGGTTTTTTTTAATGTCAGAAATCATTTTTGAGTAAATGACTAATAAATGTTAGCTGCTGCTATCATTATCTTGGTCCATAACTTCAGTAAATATCAGTTATTTAATTTTTCAGTCAGCCTTAATGCCTCTACTTCCTGCATCTGTAAACTTAGGACTGTCCACATTCTGATGCTTGTTCCTGCTCTAACAAGAATTTTATAGCATCTTTCATAATCAACTGTTCTTCACAGGGACAATCTGTGCAGACTGGAGAGGCCAGGACTAGAATGGAAGCAGATTCATGGTTAAACCTGCAAATCTTCTGAACATGAGAACAAAGGCAAGGGACATGGATTCAGGACTGGATTTGGAACATCAGCTTACATAGGAAAAGGCAATTGTAGGGGAAGGGGAGAAAGAAGTATCGAGATACCATTAGCCAATTGTTTATACTGATCCAAGCTCCTGGGTATCTAGGACTTGAGCAGGCAACCAATAGGACTTAAATCACCAGTACCTAGAAGATCTTTACATACAGCTGGCATTCGCAATAGTCATCAACTGATATTAGCACCCCAGTCATGAGGACACTGGGACTTAGAGGCAAAAAAATCCAGACTCTGCAGAGAATGAAGTACCAGAAGGAATTTGGTTTGGAGGAAATTGGATAAAAGAGGAACTCTAGGGGAACCTGGGATTTGTTTCAAGGAAATGAGTTAAGATTCTCTTGGGCAGGATGAGTCTTGGGTATGTGGCTTCTGTCCATATAAACCGTCTGAGTCACCTAAAATGAGCCATTCTGTTGGCTCAATTTCACATGATTTTAAGGGAGAAAAAGGTGCCTGGTGGCCAGTGGAGCCATTTGTTCACCAGTCAGTCCTCCTGGAACTGAAGCGATCCACGGGCTCCCAAGATGGCTCCAAAGTTACACATCTCAGTGCTCTTCGGGGCATCTAGTCAGCTCCTCTGATTGAGTAGGAAGTGTTGGGGAGTTCCCCAAAGAAAAGAAATGGAACCAGGACCCATGCAGATCCTGGTCCAGACTTGAGTCCCAAGCACTGAATGGGAGGAGAAATTTTTGAGGAAAGTGCTCCAAAGAGAGAGGAAATGTGGGACCCAGTGTCCAGACCCTGCTTGCCCAGGCCCAAGGGTGGTACTTAACTTAGGTCTGAGTTAAACAACAGCACCTATTTATTAACTTATTTAGCTAAATAGCTGCCTGGGAATGGGATTGGTCTAGAGAAAGGATGACCCTACTCCTGGCAGTTCAATGCACCTAGCTATGAAGGTGACACACATCAGACAGTGCTTGGGCTCTACCCCAGACCAATTAAATCAGAGTCTGTGGGAGAGGTGGCCTGAAATCTGATTTTTTAAAAATCTCCCCAGGTGGCTCAATCTAGCCAGAATTGAGAGCCACTGTCTAGATCAGGGGTCGGCAAACTTTTGAGACGGAAGGGTCAATCTTGTCCCTCACAACAATTTAAAAATTATTCGAGAGCCATGTTAAAACAAATTAAATCACCATTGTGAATAATATCCTTTAAAAATTTTATAAGTGAAACTATGATAGTTTTATTTTCATTTTCAATTTTACTTCAGAGCCACATGTACGTACCCAAAGAGCCGCATGTGGCTCGCGAGCCGCAGTTTGCTGACCCCTGGTCTACATGTTCCTTACCCCAGGGCACTCTCTTGCTACTTGATTCCTGGGATTCCACTTGGTAGTTACCGACCACAAATAATGGTGCTCTCCAGTCAAGTCTATAATATCGAAAACTGGGGACTCTTCACTTACTCATGACTTCTGTCAGCCACAGATTTTGTAGCTCCTTAGGGCACCCCTCCAAAAACTCTGATTTCAGCCTGGGGTGCTTTCTTGCCCAGTGCCCCTGTTTTGCATTGACCACATTGCATACCTTTATTCGGTCATTATAGAGCTATAATTCTCAGCATGCTTGGAATCAAATAAATGGGTTGTTTGACTTTGAAGCTGGTCAATCATACCCTTTGGCTAAAAGTACTCCATGGGCTTGACTTATTTATTTATTTTTTTTTAGCTGAGCCATCCTGCCACCTGTTGGCAGCTCAGTGGCAGCTCAGCTCGGGCCGGACTTGAACCGCTGTTGCTCAGAGCTCAAACTCTTGAGCGAGCTCTTAACCAACTGAGCCACTAGGCCAGCCCTTTGACTTATTTTTAAACCATAAAAGAAGTGAAAATTAACTTGGTTTGGAGAATGTTGAGAAGCTTTAGAATATCATAAGCTAGATTGAAAATAATTGCTATAGAAATATCTTACTCCTTTAAAACAACAAGGAAACCCTAGCAAAAGATGTACTGTCAGTCCTTTCTAAGAGCTTTTCTGTGCAGTGAGGCAGGAAGTGTTGGGGAAAGTGTCCCAAGCATTTGTAGGTATTTTCTTCCCCAGGACAAGTGTACTGAAAGCAAGAAGCTCTGAATTCTTGCTCTGAATTCCCTCCCTCCCTCCTTCCCTCCCTCCCTCCTTTTTTCCCTCCCTCTCTTCCTTCTTTCCATTCATTTATTTTACTCCTTAGGTGGCTGCAAGGTGCTCCTGCTGGAGGAAAATAGATGGAACAAGCAAGCCACCAGAATACATTTTAGCCTCCAAATCTGATTTTTATTAGGAAAAGAAAGAAACTGCTTAATTAGGAGCAACTTCAAAAAAATTTCTTTTTACAAAATCCTTCCTCAGCAACGTATCCATGTACCAGTTTTCTAAGTTCTATGCAGTAAATGCTAGCCTGTGAAGCCAACAGCGTTTATGTGTGGCCTTCCTGTGACAATTTAAATGTCACTCAGAAAAACTGACATTTTTGTGTTTAAAATACCTTTACATCTTTTATCTCCTTGGAGTCTGACACCAACCTAGTGAGGGGCAAGGCATGTAAGTCTAGTCCCATTTCCTTTTCCTGTTTTACAAGTGAAGGACTGAGACTCACATAGCTTAAGTGGCTCTGGAAAAATATACAGTGAGTCAGAATCAGAACTCAATTCCCTGGTGTTGGAGTTCATATGTCTGGTGTCTGAACTGTGCAAATTTTCAATCCTCCACATTTATTATTTAAGACTGTATTAGGGGCCGGCCGAGTGGCGCAATGGTTAAGAACTCGCTTGGGATGCCAGAGGGCCCCGGTTCGGATCCCACATAGGAGGGCCAGTGACACTGCCCTCCACAGCTAAGATGCTGAACGACAGCTCAACCTGGAGCTGGGCTGCCATGAGTCGCCGGCGACGGCGTAGGCTGCACTCCCTGTGGCAGTGGGTTGCCATGGGCTACAGTATGTAGCCAGCAGCCAGCGTGAGCGGCCAGCAGCCGCAGTGAGCGGCCGTCCAGAAGCCGGCGACTGATCTGCCTCGCCAGAGAAGAGCACAATGATGGTGCCAACTTGGGCCAGTGAAGCAACGTCCTCCACAACTAGACTGAAGAACAAAAACGACAGCAACTTGTCTGTTCCCCTTCCCCCAATTCCCCAGCACTGTTCCCATCCCCCCAATTCCCCAATAAAAATCTTTAAAAAAAAAAAAAAAGACTGTATTAGTCTGCATTCTCCAGAGAGAAACAGAACCAATAGGAAATTTTATATATATAAAGAGATTTATTATAAGGAATTCTCTTATGAGGTTTTGAAGGCTGAGAAGTCCCAAGTTCTGCAGCCAGCAAGCTAAAGACCCAGGAGAGCAGGTGATATAATTGCAGTCTGAATCCAAAGACCTGAGAACCAGCAGAGCTGATGGTGTATGTCACATTCCAAGTCCGAGGCCGAAGTCAAGAGAGGACCAATGTCCCAGCTTGAAGACAATTAGAGAACCAATTGTCCCTTACTCTACCTTTCGTTTTATTTAGGCCTTCAAAGGACTGGATGAGGCCCACCCACACTGGGGAGGGCAATTTGCTTTACTCATTCCAACAATTCAAATGTTTATCTGATCCAGAAACACCCTCATCCAAGAATAATACCCAGAATAATATTTAACCAAATGTTCGGGTACCCCCATGGCCCTGTCAAGCTGTCACATACAATTAACCATCACAAGTACCCACATAATTGTTTGTACATCTCAGTGCTAGATATCCCTGGTACTGCGCCATTCTTGTGTCACTCCCTGGAAGTCAGGAACCTAAAGTTTCCCTTTTGGATCTCACATAAACTGGCTGTGGTAGACAAATAATTTCACCACTATGATTCTCAGTTTTCTCTTGAAATAAGGGGGGGTCAGGTTTAGATGACTTTGTAGGACACTTACAGCTCTAAACTGGTATTTCTGTAAATCTGTAATTGATTTCTAAGAAAGATTTAAAAACTGACTTGACTTCTGTTTCATTCAATGCTGTGTTCTGGCTCCAAGGAAATCCTGAATATTAGGGGTACTTAATCAAGTAAAATTAATGTGAAGGTGATAATGCTGTATGATTGAATCCATAAACAAAAATGTGAAAAATTACATGGTCAACTTTATACTGAGTATTGTGGTAGATACAGATATAATTTGTAATACAGTCCTTGTACCAGGGACATTACCATCTATTGGAGAGAAAATCAGCACATAAGCAATTCTGGGGGAGTGAGGCGGCATATTGCGGGAGGGAAGTTGTCACTTTGAGGGGTAAAAAGTAGACTATTGCACTGTGTTGCACACCTAAAACTCATTTAAAAAAAAAGAAATTCTGGTTTGACTTAGAGTGAAGTACAGACTATAGGTGCTCTTACCAGACAGAGAGGGAGGTCAAAGAGTAAAGCTTACCTTGAAGTAGGAAGTAGGACTTGGTCTGGATTTAAAAAACAAAACGAAAAAGCAAAAACATGGGAAAGATTTGGATGCACAGAGGCAAAAGAGGAGGACTTTCCTGGCCAGGGAAGAAACCCAGGTAGCGATAAGCAAGAATCATTTGTATGACAGTGAATGAACAAAGCAGGTATGTGTGGGTAGGTGGGACTGCCAATAGAAGAAGGCAAAGGAAAGGCAGTATTTGAGGAAGGTGTCATCTGACAGCAATGGGAGGATGGATTGAAGGGGGTGTCTCAGAAACTAACTACTTCTAACTGAATGCCTATATATGCCAGGCTCTGTGACAGGATTTTATGTATATTTTCTCGAATCATTGCAACAATCTACAAAGTAGGTTTTATTATCTCTCCATTTTACAGATAAGGCAATTCAAGCTCAAAGACATTAAGAAACAGTCTGAGGCCATCCAGCTGAGAGGAGGCTCAGTAAAAATTCTAACCTAATTTGTTCTGAATAAGTAACCCCTTATTCTACCATCCACACTGCCCCTCCCAGAATAGGAAGCTGCTGGTAGTGCCATTCCCCCAAATCAACCCAAACTTGATCACTTGGTGGATTTGGCCATCGTGGCAGCCAGTTACTGAGCAGTTGATGACCTTGCCTGGCAGTGATCTGATTTAGGTTGCTATGTATATCTCCACAGGGTAGGTTCTGATCCAGTGGGTGGCGGGCAATATGACTGAGGGAGAAGAGGCAATGAACTGATAGCTGCTCATAGGAGTGACTCCCAGAGGCGTGCTGCAGAGGCAGCCAAAGACAGTCGTTTATTTGTACCTCATATGGAATAACCATCAGTCACGCACCGGTTGTTTCAGCAACACCTGCACATTCATGGCCTTTGAGCACAAATTAAAAACCAAATTTCAATTCTGACATCAACGGTTATTTACATGAACTGCTCTACAACACCCAGAAGATCCGAGGGAGAGCCAGAAGTAGAAGTTATAGTTTATAATCCCGACATGCCCTTTGTCAGTTTCCCGAAGAAATCAGAAGAGGGATGGTTGTGTGTATGTTTCAGGGGGGAGGAAGAGATCTGACTTCTGTGTAAGAATGTCTTTTAAATTATATTATAAAGACAAATCATTGTATAAGCCTTAGTTCTGGGAGACCTAAATCTTCTCTGTCTTTGAAAATAGAGTTGATACCCTGCACCCCAAATCACTGATGCAGTTCAACCCAGATGTAAACAGTCTGATTATATCACCGTTCCACATCCAGCTAGCTTCTCCATTGAGACCTTCCAAGGTGTTAATTGCAGTTGTGAATTAATCATCATTCTAACTGAAGAAGCCAGACTCTTAATTTCCTCTTGAAGCTTCTCATTATTAATTTTTCTTGAATTGGTTAATATGAAGACAACGTCAATGCAAATTATCATTCAGCAATCCACTACTAAACATGCACAATCGTTTTTATTATATTATGCCCTCTAATTATCGCATGGAATTTTATATGTGGAAAAGTCATAATCAACCACTTATTTTCAAATTCTGCTTTAATTCTCTTATAATAGTTCATTTTCAATAGTTCAGGATTTTTATCAGGCTCTCCTTTCCCTTTCACACCCTGAAACCTGTAATAAAAACCCCAATGGTTTCAGGCTTTTCAGAAAGTCACCTATTTCAGAAAACAACATCAGAAAATATTTTGTACAACTGCTTTTCAAAAGTAATATGTCTTCTCTGCCTTTATGTACATTAACAAAGCTATTGTAACAGTCTCATTATGATAAAAATCATTCAGCAAAACTGGTCTTTAATCTGTCAAGAGGAGGATGTTTTCCAGAATTTTTCAGTGCTGGAGCTATGGGCTTTTAATGAAAATGCCTCATCAATTATAGCTAGAGGACAGTTGCTCTTGTATCTTGGGAACCACTGGGACTCAGTAGGGGTCTAAGGAGAAGTCTAGCATTTGGCACAGAGCCCCTTCCTGGAGCGTGTCAGGTGCTGGGGATGTTGACCTGCTCATACCTGGTGATAGTGGAGGTCCTAATTGGTAAGCACGGATGTTCAGTGGGTTCTAGTCTGGGCCTGGGGTTGGAAAAGAGAGAACCAAGATACAGTGATTGGAACCAGTTTGATGCTTAGCAGATACCCACTTTTTCAAAGAGGTAAACTCCAAAAAGAGTCAGAAATCCAAGAAGTCAGTATCTGTTGGGTTTTCTGTAAAGTCATGATGCATTTTTGCAACAAAAACCAAAAAAGTACATCATGACTTTTCCGACAACCCAATAGCTCATGTGTCAAGGAGGCACACGTCTGGGAATCAAGGAACAGGGCTTATTCTAGAAAGAGCTGTCTCAAGGTCAAGTTACAGTACCAGGAGGAGATAGAGTAGCAAGCAGCAGGGTATTCTAGAACCCTGCTCAGTACACTCCTAGAACTCTGTACCCCCTATTGTACTCAGCCCATGTGTGAATACTAGTTTTTTGTTTGTTTTTTGGTTTTTTT
>NW_017731401.1:4762842-4767029 GCF_001890085.2 Hipposideros armiger | reverse complement strand
AGTTCTTAACCATCGCGCCACTCGGCCGGCCCTGAATACTAGTTTAATGTCTTCCTTATAAGCTCCATGAAGCTAGAGACTCAGCATGTCCTAGTCAGCCCTGTCCCTCCAACATCAGCACTGTGTTGTGTGTTGTCACCACCCCAGCCCAGGCTCTTATCAGCTCTTACCCAGATCAGGACAATAGCCTCCAGACCAGTTTCCCCACTTCTACTCCCTGTGCCACCTCCTCCCCAGCCTCCCCATTCATCTAGCTAATTTATTCTCATCCTTCAGCTCGCCTCTTACCAGTCATTTCCTTGGGAAATCCTTCTTTGAAACCCTGGTCTCCCTGGTATTCACACCAGTAGCACCCTGCACTTCTTTTTCACAGCACTTTCCCCAGCTTGTTATTTTCATTATTGTCATTATTTGATTAATGTCAAATTACAAGTCTAATTTGGCCTGTAAATTCCGTTAAGTGCAGAGAATGTACACATTTTGCTCAGTGCCTGCAACAAAATAGGAACCCTAAATATAGGTTGAATTAGCTCATGAATACTTAATTTAATGAGAATTAGAGCATAGAGAGGACTGAGGCGTGGAGGTCCCTGGGGCTTGCAAACCAGGCAAGAGCATAGTTAGCTAGAATTGGGGAAGGATGGAATTAGAGTAGCTTGACACAAAGCCACCAAGAGGTGGTCTGGAAGGGTGTAAGCACCTCATGTCTCAGCTCTCGAGAGCCTCATTTAACTCTCCCAGCAACCCTGCACTTAGGCACAGATGAATAAATGACACCTTAGGTACAGGTCAATAAACGACACCTTGCCCAAGATCACACAGTTGGTCAACTGAAAATCTAAGACTCAAACCAACTCTAAGTTCAGGTGTCCCCATCACAGCACAGAGCTACTTTTCTTTTGTGTGAGAACAATCAGGTAGCAGATAAATAGCTACCAAGGCGTTTGCCTGGGACTTGTCCTGTCTTGTATCTGCCTGTCTCACTCTCAGTAACAGCAGCATCTGTGTTCCTCATTTGTTGATTCTTCAGTTGTGTCCAGCTTGGCGGTCGAATGATGATGGGTATTACCTAGAGGTTTGTGCTGAACATCTGTATGCCAGGCTTTGCGGTTAGGGATTGTCTTCTGCCGATTCCCATGGGCTCTGTCATGGCCAGAATGCTGATGGAGCTGCTCAGGAAGCCAGATGGGAGTTTGGTCACACTGCGGAGATGCCGGTGGCAGACAAAGTGGTGGAACTGACAGCAAGCAAGCTGGAATATGGACGTTCCTGTTTCAGTAAAGGCTTTGGACAGCAGCAAATAAGAAGGCTGAGAAAAGTGCCAGAGATGGGCTGTGTGGCAGGAGGTCAGATGACATCCCGTGTGCCGGGTGGAAAATGTCAACCACATTCCCACACAAACTGGGGACTTTAGCAGAAGAAACACACACTCCATTTTGTCACTTGCTTTATGAAAGTTTTCTGAGGGGGGAAATCTGTGTTATTAGGAGGGACACTTTCCTGTGGGTACTGTACACTACCAAAGGCATGTTAAGGAATTGGACACTTACTGCCTCCCTACTCTTTGTACAGCTGTGTTTGTATTGATGAATTGTCCCTGGTACCCTTTTTGGTTTGCTTCATTGATTCACATCCTTGATTTTAAGCCATTTTGTAAAAACAGAATTCACACCTGAGGAGAAGACCTTTCTTTTTAGAAACAATTTCTCCTAAGCCCGTTAGAAATGGTAAAATCCTGTCTCTGCTTTGATTCCACGACATTAAAAATGCAGTCTATACAAGGAAGGTCTCAGAAAAATGGTGATATTTATTATCTTTTAAAAATTTACCTAGAATTCTCGTTTCTAGCTGTTTATGCAAAAATGAGTTTCTGTACTTCTGTCCCTTTTTCAAACAATTCTAAAAGCATTGTTTCAAATATTTTTGCTAATTTATCTTTTATATAGAAGTTTTTGTGCCAATGACCCACTCAGACAAATGCCTTAAATGAAAAAAAGTAAATGGCTATAAGAAGATAGATAAACTGTCCCTTACTTTATAGACTGTGAAATACTCGTATTTTTCATGTGTCCTTGGCATCCTTTAATGTCTTTCGTCTTTGTATCTAGATAGGCAATATCTGCAGTGATAGGTGAATGTGTTTAGAATCAAACTTTGAAATGTTCAACCACTGACTATTTTAAATACGAAATCAGTCGCATATCTGAGTTATTTTAGAAATGAGGGCTACGTAGCACACTTAGCCCTCCATCCTGTATTTTTGGAAGCTATTACAGACTTAAGATGTTCCTTAAATAAGGCATTAAATTTATCATTTATCTCAAGCCATCTTTCCCCTTAGCTGTGTACATTCTTGAAGCAGGGGACTTATAAACATAACATGAATTCACTGGTTTGGTATTTTATTCATGAAATGAAAACTTACGCTTTCTCACAGTCTTTCCAATTTTTTAACTTGACAGTTGTTGAAATAAGTGTCAGAGAATCTGAGGTTCCAAAGGGCCCTTTTGGAACTTGTCTAAACGCCGTAGGAACCCTTAACATGCCCACTGCTCAGGAACTGGGCCTTGGGCCTCAGCCAGCTCAGTACAGATTCCTGTCCTCACCTCTTGGCCAAGCATTGTTCTCTGGCTTGAAGGAATAGAACTTGGCTTGGCCAAGGTCACAGTGACCTCCTAACTGCCAAACTCATACACGCTTCAGCCCCTATTTAACTGCTCTCTGCAGCATTTGGCACAGCTGTCCCCTGGCCTCCTGAACACCGTGTCCTATTTTTCTTACTCTTCCTCTGAAAACTCTTGTTAGTTCCCTGTGTAGTTCTTCTTTCTGTTGGGGTTCTCCAGGGTTCCATCTCTGGCCCTTTCTTTTCTCACTCTATCCACTTTTTCCACGGGATTTCATCTAAGCCTAAAGTCCCAATTCCTATTTATATGCTGATTATTCACTAGGGGAAGCCTAATATACTGAAACCTCCAATGGGCCAACGGCATGGCAGGAAATAAAATGCAGAAGCTTGATGCTAGGGTGCAGCAAAGAGACGCGTATATGGAGACAAGCTGGACATTCGAATGGTGACCTGTTTTTCTCTCTCTTCACCAGCCTCTACCCAAAGCCCTGCCTAAAATAGAATAAAAGACAGCAGACTGAGCCCCACGATTCTGCTTCTCACAGATTTCTCACACCTAAGCACTGCTGAGACCAGAACTTGGGCCTAGGGAGCCACGTCTGCATACCCTCAATTGGTGTATATCTTTTGCAGGGTTTATTTGGAAATAAACCAGTAAAAAGTAGCCTTTGTTGAGTTCCAAGTCATCGTTCTCACAAATCTTTGAATGCTGTGGCCCAGTTCACTCCCAAGCCTATCTTTCCAGTTCAAGCCTCCCGACCGACCGGCTCACATAACTACCTGACCTTCTTTACCCACCTGGGCCACGTGCCCCAAGTGGCATCTCCCTCTTCTTGCAAGAGCCTTCGTGATTAGATGCCCTGGGGCAGTGGTTGTCAGTGCCACTATGCTAATCACTTGCTCATGTTGGAAATTTGAGAATCAGTCTAACTTTTCTCTCTTCTTCATGCCTACATTCAGTCATGGTTGGGTTCCATCTCATAAACACCTTTTAAGCCTGCACTCCGCCCCTCTAACGTCCACTGTCACTGGCTGGATCCAGCCTTCCAGGATCTGTTAAGGTTTAGGGTTAAGGCTTATGTGTGGAGCCAGTAGCCCTCTTGGGTTTGAAAAATACAGATAAAACCAGAAAATGAGATCCATTTATTCCATTATTAAGAAAATGAACCTAGTTATAAAGATTATAATTATGTTTCTGAAAATGGAAAGGGTTGTATTTAAAAAGTTGCCATTTAGGGCCGGCTGAGTGGCTCAGTTGGTTAAGAGCTCGCTCAAGAGTTTGAGCTCTGAGCAACAGTGGTTCGAGTCAGCCCGAGCTGAGCGGTTCTGGAAAAACACACTGTTTGAGCAGCCGCTGAGCTGCCAACAGGTGGCAGGGATGGCTCAGCTTAAAAAAAAAAAAAAAGTTGCCATTTTCAACCAGTGGAGAAAGGATAAGTAATTCAATAAAGGATGTTGGAGTACTTGGGCATCCATAGAGAAAAAAAAAATTATACTCACATATTTACAGTGAGGTTGCATTCTCCCCCACCATACACACAAACTCAGGCCATCAGGAGTT
>NW_017731401.1:4752363-4758752 GCF_001890085.2 Hipposideros armiger | reverse complement strand
TAAGCTATTCTATCACTGTGGGCCCTCCTTGTCTCCTACAGGAAGAGGAGGCACCCTGCATGATAAAAACCCTTGCTATTCTCTTCCCCACAAAAGATGATATCCTGGTCTAAAAATAACCCCTTCTTTTCTTTTGTTAATAGCTTCCTTGCCTCACCCTTCTTCCTATAGTTTTCTATTTTGTACAACCTCACTGAGCACCCATCTAGTTACTAGATAGAGTGCTGCCCAATTCATGAGTCACTTAATAAAGCCAATTAGATCTTCGAATTTACTTGGTGGAATTTTGTTTTTTAACATAACTTTTTCAAATTTAAGGAGCTGAGAAGGTGGCAGAGGTGGGATTTGACTAGAGTCCACTTAACTCTAAAGCTATGCTCTTCTTACTGTGATGCCTCAACCGGCTGGCTGCTTTAACTGTTCAGGTGTGACCCAAAGCCTGGGGCAATCTGGTGGGAACCATGGAAAGGAAGATGCTAGCTATCAGGTCAGGTTAAGAGGGTGGTAAGTATTGCTGAGCTGTGAGGAAGAAATGAAAGTGAGGAAAGAGTCAAGTTAGGAGGCTGGAGAAATCGACTCCATTAAACTGGGGAAGCCAACATTGAGAGACTCCATAGGTGGGAAAAGTCAGATATAAAATAAGGAAGGAAGAATGAGTTGAGGGAGCAAACAATGAAGCAATTCAGAGTCCTGATCTGCAACTCAGAATTACTTCTGTGCAGGTTCTGGTATGTTTCCTGGAGTGGACGCATCTTTCAAGGAGCTAATTAAATGTAACATTGACAGTTTTAAAGACAAAAAAGTAAATTTAAAGACCTAACTGGCTAGATTGAATGATTCATGAATTGGGCAGCATTCCATCTAGTAAAAAGAAAGGTGCTCTGAGGAGGTGTACAAAATGGATGGCTTTTTTAGACAGAAACAGGGCCAGACGAAAGAGTTAAAACAGCAAATTATTTCAGGCAAGGTTACCTTCCCTTAGGGGAAGGCAATGGATTGTATCAGGCAGATTACCTCACTAGTGCTGACTAGAAAATTCCAGACTGATTGGTTTAAAATTAAAATTCCAGACTGAGTGGTTTAAAATGCCACTCCTGGGAGAGGCTGAAACTGCAATTAGGTTAGGTATTAAGTCTTGGTGGAACTTACCACAAGTGACTCCATTTTGGGTCTGTTTTGTTTCTTTTTAACAGCAGCATGCCATAGTTTTTATGTATTATTGTCATTTAGGAAAATCTGCTTTTATGTTCTAGATTTGCCACCAATCCAGAGTAATTTATTACACAAGTATTATGAAATATCCATGTATAATTAAAAGGAAGGTTCACTTACCTGTTCTACCATTTCTCTGCTAAGTCTACATTATTAAATGTATAATTTTGGTCTGTAGTTCCAAAATATGTCTTTGTCATGGGAGAAAGCATTATGCATCTAGGAGGTGTAGGTTTCCAAGTACATTTATATTTTTATATCTTTTTGCCTTTCTGCTGGTTCATCCTTCCATTAAGCCTTTCAGGGACACTTATTACATTGGACTTCAGGCAAACAAAAATCAATAAAACACAATTCCTGTTGAGGTATTAACAGTCTAGTGGGAGAAACAGACATTTAAACCAGAACAACGGAGACAAAAAGTCATATACAGCAAGCTCTGAGTGCCCGCTGGAGGGAACCACTAACCCAACAGGGATAATATTGTAGTTGTAGAAGGGTTTAAGGGAAATGTCCCCAAGATGGAAATCAGGTTATACTGAGAGCAAAACCATCAATTCACAATGGATAAGATGAGCCATCAGGAAAAATTATTCTATATGTTGCCTATAAACGTGTCCTCTCTGCTTCAACCCTTCAGTAGCCATTGTCCTTGGTAATAATTTCAAACTTCTTACCGTGATCTTCAGCTGTTCCTGCTTGCTTTTCCAATTTCATCTCAGATTCCCAGATATTAGTAAGTACATGAAAGTTTGAGCAGCACATGAGATAATACACGAGAGGTTTAATAGAGAGCTTGGCACTTGTGCCAGTTATGGTCTTTCATCCCCAAACCACCTAGAGTATTCCACCCCCTTATCTGCAGTTTCCCTTTCCACCGTTTTAGTTACTAGTCTTGATGTGGCCTCTTCCTTACATCTTTCATTATAGGGGTTCTGTTCAGCTAGTCTTCAGATGATCCTTGAGGTTGATTGTTCTATAATTTAGTTGTAATTTTCGAACTGGTAGCCTTTTTTTTTTTTTAAAGATTTTTATCGGGGAATTGGGGGATGGGAACAGTGCTGGGGAATTGGAGGAAGGGGAACAGACAAGTTGCTGTCCTTTTTGTTCTTTAGTCTAGTTGTGGAGGACGTGGCTTGACTGGCCCAAGTTGGCACCATAATTGCGCTCTTCCCGGGCAAGACACATCAGTCGCCAGTTTCTGGACGGCCTCTCACAGCGGCTGCTGGCCGCTCACACTGGCTGCTGGCCACACACGGTAGCTCATGGCAACCCACTGCCACAGGGGCTGCAGCCTACACCGTGGTGGGCGACTCACTGCAGCCCAGCTCCAGGTTGAGCTGTTGTTCAGCATCTTAGCTGTAGANAGAAATTGGAGAATTTTTTGTTGGCTTGTTTTCCTTTTAATAACTAGGCTTTTACTTACCACAACTTAAACTATATCAACTATATGTTCTCCAACAACTTTTTTCTTTTGTCTAGTCTTCTAAAGGATTTGAGACCAGGAAAACAAGTTCATTTATCTCAAATTGGAACACAAATATGACTGAAAGATAGAGGTATATTATGGGTCAGGAGAGAGCATTTTAGGGCCAGGAAAGTAAAGATAGTATTCCTACAGCATGCAAAACTAGTACCAATAGTTAAAAAAACAGCATTAGGTGGATTGAAAAGCCCTCTTCAATATCATTTTTCTATATTATTTAAATATAAATTATTGTTAACAAATAATCGTAGTGAAAAATAACACTGTCACGTAATTTTTTGCCAGCTGAGGCCTGGCAGAGTTGAAGCATACTGAACTCAATAGCATGCCATTTTAAAATTGAACAATTAAACTCAGAGAAGATGAGAGAAAGGTTACCATGACAACCTGATCCCATGACTTGGTGTGTGGCCTTATTGTTTCAGTGTTTGAGTCGCAGCAGCTGGTTATTGTGCTGTATCATCCAGGCAGTTTTGGGGTACAGATAAGGAGTTTCCCTTGTGCAAGTTGAGAAAGTACAAATACTTTGGAATCTGCAAAAGAGGATTATATGACCTTCAGTGAAGTGACACTGAGTTAATGGAAATAATTACAAGTAACTAATAACACTTAGTTTTAAACTATGCCATAAAGATAATAGAATTATGGGCTCTGTGAAAATAATTGCACTGAAATTTAATAGTTAAGTATAATTGTATAACTAGTTTTCATTCATTCAAAATACTGATTAAACCTTAGCATGTGCCAGACCCTGCTGTAGGTGCTGAGATTCAGTAAACAAAATAGGGGAGACAAACAGTATACAGTTAATAAACAATTTATGGTATCTAATGTATTAGAATATGACAAGGACTATGAGGACAAAATAAAGCAGGGGAAGGGGGGCCAGGAATTCTGGGGACAGTGGGGGTGTGCTAAGACAGTTTTAAATCGGGTTATCAGAGAAGGCCTCACAGAGAAGATAGCATTTGAACAGACTCAAAAAGGTGGATGGGGTGAACCACATAGACATTTGGGGAAGAACGTTCCAGGCAGAGAGAATGCCTGTGCAAAGGCCCTGAGGTAGAGGTATGCTTGTCATGTATAAGGGAGCAGCAGTAAGAAAACTGGATTGATGGGAAGACTACTGAAAGGTGAGATCAAAATAGTAACCGGGCAACATTATATGGGGCTTTTTAGGCCACTGAAAGTATTTTGGCCTTTTTTGGAGAGAAATAGGCCCCCAATAAAAGGTTTTGAGCAGAGGCGTGACATGACCACTTAGAAGGAATTGGAATGCCTACAGGGGTGGATTATGGTGACCAGGGGGTTAATAATGGAAGTAGGGAGAAGGGGTCAGATTCTGTATATATCTGAAAGTAGAAACAACAAGATTTCCTGATGGATTGGGTGTGGGGCATGAAAGAAAGAGAAGTGTCAAAGATGACGACAAGGTTTTGGGCCTAAGCAACTGGAATAATGGACTTGCCCCCATTTGAGATAGGGAAGATTATAGATGAAGTAGGTTTGGTGGCAGAGGTGGGGTGGAGGGGGAGAGCAGACTAAAGTTTGAGATATCTGTTAGACATATAAGTAGGGAAAGAGAAGGCAGCTGGGTATACAAATTCAGAGTTAAGGGGAGAGGTCTGGGCTGGAGCTATAAAGTTGGGGGGCATAGGGCAAATAAAGCCACAAGACTGGGTAATTCAACCATGGGACAGAGAAGAGACCAGTCTGAGCCCTAGTGCACTGTAACACTATGATGTTGGAAAGATGGAACCAGCAACAGAGTAAGAAGAACTCAGAGAGATAAAAGCAAAACCAAGAGTGTGGAGTCCTAGTAATCTAATGAGGAAAGCATTTTGAGGAGGAGGGAATGATCAGAAGCATCAAGGACTGCGGACAGGGTAACTGCTGTTGATCTCAGCCACATGGAGGTCAATGGTACCCTTGACTCATCAGAGTGATGAGGGTGAAGCCTGATTGGAGTGGATGCAAGAGAATGTGTGGCAAGGAATTGGAGACACCTGCAGACAGCTCTTGTGATGAGTGTTCACCTAGAAGGAAAGTGGCTCATAAGAAAATTTGTTTTTTTTTTAAAGATAGATTTAATGTAAATAACAACATAGTATGTTTTTATGCTATGTGTATATGAAATTACTACTATTTTTATTTTTGATTATTTCATTTTGAAATGTATCTTTTAGACACTGTATCCCCTATCTCTAGGACCTCCAATTAGTCAAACCTTTGTCCTTCACTTGGAATATTGACCCTTTCCTAGCTTCAGTAGTGTTTTTATTCAGCCTGGATAACATGGTCAGTCTTTCAGTCTGGAATGTCTCACCAACATGGTGAGAAATGCCCCTTGCCTTTCCAACATGCCCCATGAGCTACTCCAACACTAGTCCATCTAGTAACATTCTCAGTCTCTGTTCCTAGTCCCAGGTTCCACAGTGATGCTGGAGGAAGATGCGGAGCATGCCGATGTGATCTGCCACTCACCCATCATGTCCAGCGCCATCCAGGCCCCTGGCACTGTGATGAATTTCCTGTATCTCCTGTTAGTTTCTTATTGAATTGATCCCAGTGACCATTTTAATCTAGGCTAATGGGATCATTTGCAGGTTGTATGCCACCTGGAAGCTCTGCCCCGCAGGCCAAAGGACAAGATGGCTGTAAAGCTAGGCAGCATCCTTATAGCCCAGCACAGAAGCAGAGCTCACAGGCAAGCAAGAGACGGGTATGACTTTCACGCAACAGCAGCAGCAGCTGGCATTTGCAGAAGGGCTCACAGGAGCAATGCAAATCTCTTTAGAAATATAGTGTGACAATGCTCTGGAGGGCGAGCTCTGAGGAATCACAGACAAACACTGACAGTCCCATTCTGTGTACACAAAACCCCTCTTGCTGTAGATGGCTGTTCAGAAGCTGACAGGGAGACAGTGAGGTCGAGGGGATGAGTAGATGGTGCCCTATCTGGTTGAAGAGAGAAGAGGATCCACAATGCATAGGGACTGAGAAGTTTTCCTTTTCCTGCCCAAGGACCTCAGGTGCAGAGCTGAGTTAATTATGCTCCTTGGCTTGTTTGGTATCTCCATCCCCCATCCTACCTAACCATCTCATCTTCCTAAGGGCAGTTATTTATAATTGTGACCACACACGCACGCACACACTTCAAAGTTAGCGCCTTTTCATAAAACTATGTCCAAAAATAGCTCTTATTCCATTGTGAGGGTTCACTGTTAATACTTGTACTATTTTCATAAAGTCGTGAGGTAAGGTGTTGTTAAAAGTACAGAAATTGGTGGTAGCAACTAACAACTGTAGTCAAGATTTTGGTGCTCACATTGAGTATTTAGTCTCAGTAGGTAAATATTTATTAAACGTCCACTCTGTGTTAGTACAGTTTTAAGTTTTCTCTCAACTTACAGAACTACTACATTTATCAAGTGTCTACCTGGGGTGCTTTTCTGACAGCCAATCAATTCTCTGACTCCAACGGGAGTCAATTCAATCCCATCCTGACACCTAACTACTCAGAGATACTAGATACTGCAGACCTCACAAGTTAAGGACTCAGTCCCACAAAACTGTCTCCACTTCAGATACCAGTTGCAAATCCTGGGCCACTTGTACATCTGACTGACTGGCTTATGATCCCTTCCTTCCTCAGGTTCCATAATTTGCTAGAATGGCTCAAAAAATTCAG
>NW_017731401.1:4740995-4749428 GCF_001890085.2 Hipposideros armiger | reverse complement strand
ACTGGCCCTCATATGTGGGATCTGAACCGGGGCCCTCTGGCATCTCAAACCAGTGCTTAACCAATGCGCCACTCAGCCGGCCCACAGCCTTGGTTTTATCAGCATCACACCCTAACCAACTGAGCCCACTGGCTGCCCCCGTAATCTTAATAATGTGATCATGGCAGGTGGCAGACATAGTGTTTATCTATTCCACCATCTTGGACCTTCTAACACCACCACTTATTAAAAACACTATCAGAGTCATTAGAGGCCCCTTCTTTGCCAAATTTATTGTTCTACTGCCTGTTTTATTCTCAATTAATCAACAACACATGACAAGTTGATCTGCTCATGTGTTATTTTAATTAAAATATTATAAGGAAAAAAAATTTCATTACATATGTATTACTCTCTATATATACAACGGAAGCCTCAAGTTGGTGATCAATAGATGTGTTTCGTTCAGCTTTCACTGTATTTTAAAAATAATCAATATTGTAAAAATGTAATATTTTGCATAAAAGTCCAGTTTCTATTTTTTTCATGAAAAATCAGAATATTTGCATATAGTAACAATCAGCTATTCTTGAATAGATGCCCATTTTAGACAAAGTATGTGATTTCCATTTGCCATAGTCCCCACCACTCCCTGGTACCTTTCTGAATGTTCTTGCCCAAGGCTTGCTCTCTTATTTGGCTACTCCCTTGCTCCTACAGGCACTGGAGTTTTTAACCCCAGATGTACAATAATAAATCATCTTTAATGTCTTATACCATGCTATCAACAGCATACAAAGCAACCAATGGAATCCACGTAAGAGTCATTGGTTCAGGATTGGCACAAACCTGATACCATCGATTTTAAGTGAAGGAAGAGAAAGTCTACTGTTGCATCAATTTCTAATAATTTATGTTCTAAGTGATGTATTAACCCAGTTAATCCTCACAACAATCCAATGAAATAGGTAATATTATGCAGATGAAGAAATCAAGGCAGAGAGAGGTTAAATAACTTACAAAATAGCACATAAGTACCCTCTACAAGTCACTTTTTTTTTTTTTTAAAGCTGAGTCATCCTGCCACCTGTTGGCAGCTCGGGCCAGAGATCGAACTGCTGTTGCTCAGAGCTCAAACTCTTGAGCGAGCTCTTCGGCCGGCCCCAAGTCACCTATTTTTAACCCATGTTAAAAACAAAACAAAACCCATGTGGTTTGTTCAGTTGGTCTTTCTATTAGCCTGGATTGTTTCTGCTCCAAATATCAGAAAGCTTAAACCAGCTTTAAAACAAAACATCTAAAATGTGGATGAATTGGCTCACACAATCAAACCACAGGATGCCAGGATTAGAGCTGGCCCCTGGGTGATTGTATCCAACCAGTTCTCATATACTGTCTCTCTCTCTCTCTCTCTAACTCAGATTCTCTTTGTATGTTGACTTCATTCTTTCAAGTTTCTCTCTATGGTGGGTGTAACAGGCTGGAAGGAAGACCCTGAGAGGGAGCTTAATGCTCAGGATGTTTATTAAGGAGAGCCCTCAGGATTAGTACCTGTGGAAGAGAAAAGCAGGGTGCAGGATGGGCCGAGGGAAAGTCCAGCTATGATGAAGGCCCAACACAGCCTACGCTGACTCATCATGAACTATGAACTTAGAATGGCTCTTCAAAGTTGTCCAGAGTTGAACTGAGATGGCCTGGCTCAGTCCATCAGTCAGTCTTTGGATGTGAGCTGCCCAGGGAAGGGGATAACCTTGGACAAGGAGGCTCTCTGTAGCTGAGACAATCCCTGAAGGCTGACAGCCAAAAGCTGTGTGTTAACAATACTCCCAGCAGCTGCGGCAAGTCCTTCACCGAAGAAGGGTCTTGGCCATATATCCAGTGGGGACTATGACTATCAGCCATTCTGGAGTCACTTTTTTATTTCCACCTAAGAAAAAGGAGGAGCTTCCTTGAATTCCAACAAATTCCAGGGAAGGACTCTGGTCTACCTTGAATATGGCTATACCTTGGGACAATAATTTGGCCAGGGGGTGAGTTTGATGATAGGCACATTCTTGGTCATGCCCACCCTGTGGGCAGCTGCGTGTCAGCAGAGGACTGGGGTTGGCAGTCCCACAAAAGCTCCATAGAGTCAAGGTCATCCCAATAGAAGGGGTGGTGGTGCTATAACCCTAAGAAGCAGGAAGGAGCACATTATGTGACTAAAACTGTAGCTGCTACAAATTTTCCCTTCATTGTTTCTCAGTTCAGCCTTTCAACTATGACCTGTACCACAGTGATCCTGGAAGCTGCACCCCTTACTCAGGGGTAACCTGAGAAACCTGGGAAACCTGAGAAAGGCATACAGCTATATACTTAGGGAGAATAAAAGTCAGCTGGCCCCTCCGTGCCCACAAGAATAAAGAATCAGAGTCACCTGTCAGTTTCTGACCTCAACCTAGCCTCATAACAGAGACTATTAATGAGTTCCTAGCTTTTGCAGAGTGTTCGCCCCCAATCAACCAATAGAACATGATTAATCGGGAATTTAATACTAGTCTGTCTTCATCCTGGAGCTTTAACCCAGCTTGGTACATACTCCAAACACCTGCCAAGTCACTAGTAAGGTACACAAATCCTCCTGTATTAATAGAATATCATCCCAGATCCTCTTCATTAGCTCCTGAACTGCTTCCTCTCTGTACTTCTCTCTGTTCCATTCCCAAATTTTATCTTCATCTTTCACTTGTGCTCTTCTTCCTGTTCACCGACCTTGGTATTTGCTGTGGATCTTCCTGATCCTGATTTTTGGCTCCTACTGAAGGGCCCTCTCTTGGGTTCATTGCCCACACCTGTCCGACAGCCACTCTCCTGTCTGCTTGATGAATGGGGCACAAAGGGACTCAGAATGCCGCACTCTGTACATCTGTGCAGTTTTTCATTCTTTAGAAGAAATTCAAATGGAAAAGCACATGGTGACTAAAAACAAGTAGTGCAAATAGGAAAAGCCAGAAATCTGCCAAGAGACTCACAAAGTAATTGTTACCTGATGGATTTCCCGTGGTCCAGGGTCTGACTTTACAGGTGACCATATGTTGCCTTATGTCAGTTGATTGTAGTTAGAGCAGTTGACTTCTACTACTAAAACATCACAAGAGACTGAGCATTATAAATAGCAATGACAATTTATTATTTTACAGAGGAAATGTAATTATGAAAGGGACTAGATACTTGAGCCTTCTTACCAGCATATTCTCTTCTTTATGACAACTTCCGATTTTGGCTCATTTTATAAGGTAATAAGGAAAAAGGCAATCAAATATGTAAATGATTTCAGTAATCCACACAAGGACGGTATGAACTAAACTATTAGATGGTAGGCAGTGCCACCTTGTGGTAGCTCCACAAGCTCATCAGCTGAGGAAAGAAAGGGCGCGTTCAGTGTATGAAATGGTGTTTGGAGTGTCTTAGTGGTATTTAAAAGTGTAGTTTGTGTAACGTACTCAAGAGAGTTAAGGACTGCCACTACGTTTTGCATTGTATTAACATGTGTTCAGATCTCCTGGTGCCCTCACTCAGATCATCTTGCTGGCCTCAGAAGCATTTTTTTTCTCTCTCTCTGAGCTGACTGCGTATCTCTGAGCAGTTAATTTGTGTGTTTATATCTCAGAGATGAAGTTTATTTCCAAGTGCTGGGAGGACAATTTACCATCTCCCCTGTGTACAGACCATGCGGCTTTCTGCTATTACAAGAGTCCAGGGGGTAGGTCCAGGCCAGCACTCTTGTGATGCTATTGGAGGTTGTAACATGCCGAGCCACTTTCTTCCCAGGTCTCTTGAATAATACATCTGATATTGCTCTGCCATTTTCCACTCCTAAACCCCCAAACCCCCTAGAGACTGCCAGAGACATGCTTCTCTCTGGGGGAAATTTCTAGTTATCTTTTCCTTTGCTTCATTTTGGATAGCTGAATTACCTGGCTCAGTCCCATCATAACTTTTCAGCAGGTGCCCAGCTACCTGTAGTATGTCTGCATGCCGTGTGCTTGGGGACCCAGTTTCTGTTCAGACCTTGGGTGGCAGGTCTATAACTGGACTGAATGTCTTTGCCCATGTTTTGCCTTTGATCATCTGTCCCAAGAAGGGAGCCCGGCTCTGATCTCCTCCTAATATCCCTGCTTGTTTCTCTTCAGCTCCCTGCACCGCCTTCTCCAGGCACGCTGTGGGCCCGTTGTCCTAAGTGGAAGACTCAAAACCCTGGCTGGGGCAAACTCCATCTAGTCTCACACAAAAAAATTGCCCTTCAAGTCAGTCTCACCTAGTATCTCTGTTTTGGTTCAACCTCATCTCATAGCGTGGTTCTCAGGTGCTACGTTTTGTGTCACAGTGGAGGTCACATGCATTTTCCTGTCACAATAAAACAGGATATGAGAGCACCATTCTTGCATGAGTTGTTAGCAGATGGAATGTAGTGCATTCAATTTATTCTTTAATTTAATAATTTTGCTCCAATAGTGGATACATGATGAATAAGATAAAGAATGTGGTGCATTTTTGGCATTGTAGAGGAATATTAGGGGAAATTATGCTGAGTGTTTTAATGCATTCAGATTCTACATTAGTTTGTTACTTATGCCCATTGAACACTTTTGCATGCTCTTTTTCATTTCCATAAGTGTATCCTGCAGTGTAGGAAATTCTGGTAGAGTTCTCTGTATTACCTGGTTCTTCTAGTTTAGATCTCATCACTTCCCCCTCAAATTCTATGCCCCAGCAATACTAAATGCCATTTACTGACTCAAATATGCCACGCTCTTTCTCACTTCTGATTCTTCTCTCATGTACCTGGAATAGTGCCTTTACTTCTTCCTACCTGTAACTGCTGGTCCAGGAAGCGTGCCCGCCTTATGTGCTCTCATAGCCAGAGCTTCCCAGGGTGCCCAACTAAGAGTGTGCTAAAACATCACTGGAAACTCAACTCTTACATAACTGAGGAGATGTAAATTTGTCTCGTGTCTACTGTAGCAAACAACGTTCTTGAGTGGAATATTGAAAGAAAAATTCAATGACTGTCCTCTTTAGTACAGACTATTTCTGTTGGCCAGTTTTACAGTATGCATATGCAGTAGCAGTCAAGGCAGCAGAAATTCTGAAACCAATATACAGTACAGTGATATTTACAGTGACTGAATGATTGATTCTATTTTTTTTAAGATTTTTTTTTTTTATTGGGGAATTGGAGGGATGGGAACAGTGCTGGGGAATTGGGGGAAGGGGAACAGACAAGTTGCTGTCCCCTTGTTCTTCAGTCTAGTTGTGGAGGACGTTGCTTCACTGGCCCAAGCTGGCACCATCATTGCACTCTTCCCAGGCAAGGCAGATCTGTCGTCAGCTTCTGGACGGCCGCTCACTGCGGCTGCAGGCTGCTCACACTGGCTGCTGGCTACACACGGTAGCCCATGGCAACCCACAGCCACAGGGGCTGCAGCCCATGCCGTCACTGGTGACTCACAGCAGCCCAGCTCCAGGTTGAGCTGTTGTTCAGCATCTTAGCTGTAGAGGGCAGTGTCACTGGCCCTCATATGTGGGATCCGAACCGGGGCCCTCTGGCGTCCCAAGCCAGTTCTTAACCATCGCGCCACTCGGCCGGCCCTGATACTATTTTTAAAATATCAATATTTTCCCCAGGAATGTGTGGGGTTCAGAAACTCAAAGGCCAACTTGGTAAATAATTATTAAAAAGTAAAAAATAAAAATATTTGCAAAAGATTTCAGAACTTTGATGTACTTTCAGCAAGTGGAAGTGAATTAAGCAAGTAAATGTCCCTAAGCACAGATTTTATTAATAGAATGTTTGTTTCACCAAAAAAATTCTATATGTCACAATGCATATGTAGTAAAAATGTGAATGGGGAGATGAGATACATAGGAGGTTTCAAATGTATTTGTAGTAGGTTGTTTTTTCTTCTAGTTTTATTTAGATATAATTGACATATAATATTGTATTGGTTTAAGGTATACGACAGAATGATTTGATATACATATATTGTGAAATGATCACCACAGTAAGTTTAGTTAACATCCATTAGCTCACATAGTTAAAAATTCTTTTTCTTGTGATCAGAACTTTTAAGACTCACTCTCTTAGCAGCTCTCAAATACACAGTACAGTATTATTAACTATTGTCACCACATTGTCCATTGTTACCATGTTATTTATCTTATAATTGGACGTTGGTGCCTCTTGACCACCTTCATCTATCCCCCATCTCACTGTAGTATTTTATTTCTTAAGTAGTGTAATGGATGTACCAGTGTCCTTTATATTATTCTTTAAAAAAATAGTTTAAAAATCCATTTTTTCATACCCCTCACTGAATAAAATTAAAATACTGTCAAGTTACTAGCCTCCCCAGGATGCACGTGTCTCATCCTTGTCATGTCCATGGCATTTTGTACTTTCCTTCTCTTGGTACCGATCACAGTGGACTGTATTTTAATTGCCTGTGTATTTCTCTTTCTCCGTCTCTCCCAGCAGATTGTGAAGTCTTAAGGGGAGGGGTTGCTGATTCTTCACTGTTGTCTCCTTAACCCCAAGTGTAATGCTGACACAGGATTGGTGCTCAATAAGTATTTGTTGAATGGGTGATAGCCTAAAAAAATGCTCAAGGGCCTGTTTAATAGGGTGTATAGAGAATATGTTCAAATGGCAAAGCCTCATCCACTGTTATTATTCCCTAAGGAAGAGCTCTCCTGGGAGGCTCATAGAGACTGAGGTCACCCTCCTGAGTGACTTTGGTGAGGAAAGAGGCACTCCCATTTATTCGTTATCTACCATGTGCTTGGAACCATGCTAGGTACTTTCACATATAATACGCTCATTTAGTTCCTACAACCATACTGTAAGGTAGGTATTACTATCCCCAGGTATGTTGATGAGACAATGGAGCTTCAGAGAGATGATGGACCTTGACCAAGTAACATGTAGTAAGAAGCGGAGCCCAGGCTTACCCCTCAGGTGTGTCTGGCATCAAAGCCCAAGCATGTTCCTTCTACCATGCACTCCATGCTGTTAGGGTCATGGAATGCTTTGACCTGAAAAGAACCTTAGAGGTTGTCCATGCAATCCACTTTTTGGTATTAAAATGACTTTTTTTTTTAAAGAAAAAATGGAAACATTTCTCTTGCCAAATAAGATTTTGCAAATCGTGATTTTGCCAAGAGCAACAGGATTCTCAATTATCTTTTAAGTCTGTAATTGATTGAGCAACTCTTAAAATTAGCCAGGAACCTGTTTGGTCATATTGGACGAGTCGGGCATGCCCTGCCATTGTTGATATCTGGGGCATGAAGTCTGGCCTAGTTCCCTATAGCACTGGGATTACTTCCGTTTGTCTCCAAGGGTAGCTCCCTGGCGTTCTTATCCAGTACTGCCAGTGCTGCCAGGTCAACTCACTTACCTATTAACTAGTGTTTATTGCACACTTGTTATTTGCAGGGGCCAGGGCTAGGCATTTTACCTGAATCTCAGCTAATACTAACTGTGACCTTATGAAGAATATAATATAATTAACCCCATTTTATCTTTAGGAAAAAAATAACTTGCTCACAGAGACTATAATCAGTGGAACTGGATTGGGATCCAGATCAGTGTCAATCCAGAAACAGTATTTTCACCACAACTTGATCAGTCTGTCCCACAGGTAGCACTGCAGTCATGATGTTATGGCGTATGAGCACTGCACTCTGAACACCGTGCATTATTGGCCCCCGCTGGTTGGCATTTGATGGTCTGAATTGCATTTGAAAAGTTGTGTTTTTTTTCTTTTTAGTAATAGAGCTGTGGTTCATGGAACTCTCAGGTTCATTTCCAGAATCACACATTCCTTCTCTCTCTCTCTCTCTCTTTCTCTGTAATTTTTCATTGTCTGGATTTTTTTAAAAGAGACTTTCCTTAGAAAGACCCCCTTTGTTGGGCAAATGCAGAAAATTCTTTCTGTTTTCAACATGGGCCCTTGAAAAAAGGGAACACAAATCCTTTCACGTTAGTAGCTGTTACCAGATGGCTTTGTATATAAGCAGAGTAGTCGAGATTGAAGCCATTTTTAGAAGATCTTAGTGAACACAATTAATTTGGTGAGATTTATATCATGCCTAGAATGTTGCCACTACACACTGTTTTTTTGTTTTTAAATTAAGAGGGTTTATTTCTTAGGTAACACAAATATAAACAGACTGTAAAAAACGCCCTCAGGACTGAAACAAGAGAAGTAGTGGTATAATGGATACAGCTGTAGGAGAAATTTCTTGAAACTCTGTTTATGATTATCTCCTTTCAGGAGATGAGGAACAGAAAGCAGATGTCAGTCTGTGAAATATTTTACAGAGAAGTATTTATGATTATGTCACCTCTAGTAGAAGGAAAAGCAAAAGAAATATTTAATGTGTAGTTGGAATATAGAATGAATCAGGGAT
>NW_017731401.1:4722384-4740840 GCF_001890085.2 Hipposideros armiger | reverse complement strand
CACATGCGTGAAAGGGGAGAACAGGGCATGGAGCCAAATATTTCTTATTACATCTCTCTTAGCCTATCACTTTCCTCTTGTTAAATAATCTGTTGTTCTTGATGAGATCTTACTATATGGGTGGGCTGAGAGGATTTTTTGATAACCATTTCCTTCTACAAAAACATCTCCAGCTAACTCAGAGATGCCATCTGCAATATAGCTCTAGAGAAATCAAGAGACCCCAGGCTTTCTGCCTCTGCTACTAACTAGCTGTGTGAACTTGAACAAATCACTTAAACTCTCTGGGCTTTAGAGATGTTATCAGGAAAAGGAGTGAATTGTTAAAAGCATAATTTCTAAGGTTCTCGTCAGTGCTTAATTTATAGGGCCAGCTTTTGTATAAAATTCACATGAGGTTATTTTGTGTCTGTTCATATATTGTATTTCAATGGGCATGAATGAAACTTGGTAAAAGATGGTAATTCTGGTTGTGTTGGAAAATATGGGTCTGACAATTAAGTTCGCGAACTCATCCTAGAAAAAGTGCAGCATACCTCATTGCTGAATATCAACTACGGTCACCTTCGAAGGACTCCCCTTGGGATTCTATGCACTGACGTCAGTGCCTAGTCCACCCTTCAAAGCAATTTTGGAACTCTTTTTCTGAAATGGCCATTAGAGCTGTCATCGTATTACCCTTGATGTCCTTAATGTCATCAAAATGTCTTCCTTTCAATATTTCCTTTATCCTCAGGTAAAGAAAGGAGTCATTGGGGGCCAGATCAGGTGAGTAGGGAGGTTGTTCCAATACAGTTATTTGTTTACTGGCTAAAAACTTCTTCACAGACAGTGCTGTGTGAGCTGGCGCATTGTCGTGATGCAAGAGCCATGAATTGTTGGTGAAAAGTTCAGGTTATTTTTGTCTAATTTCTTCATGCAGCCTTTTCAGCACTTCCAAATAGCAAACTTGGTTAACTGTTTGTCCAGTTGGTACAAATTCATAATGAATAATCCCTCTGATTTGAAAAAGGTTAGCAACATTGTTTTGACTCTTGATTTAGACTGACAGAGCATTTTTGGTCCTAGAGAATTTACTGACTTCCATTGTGCACTTTGACGCTTTGTTTCAGGGTCGTACTGGTACACCCATGTTTCATCACCAGTGATAACATGGCCCAAAACATCGTCTTGCTTCTCCAAAAGGTGTTGGCAAACTTTGACTCTCCTTTGCTTTTGTTCATTGGTGAGCTCCTTCGGGACCATTTTTGCACACACCTTTCTCATGCCAAGATATTCAGTTCAGATTTTCCTGTTCCTCTATGGATGTTTACTTGGTCTGCTATGCTACTCACAATGAGCTGACGATTTTGACACAGAATTCAATGAATTTTTGCAATGTTTTCATCAGTTCTGCTCATTACTGGACACCCTGAACTCTCTTCATCAGTGATGTGTTCTCTCCCCTCAGAAAAACATTTAATCTGTTTGTACACTGCTGTTTTCTTCATGGCATTATCTCCATAAACTTGGACTAACATGTCCCTGATTTCATTTCCACTCTTGCCAACTTTAACAAGGAATTTAATGTTTGTTCATTGCTGTAATTCAAGCTCAGACATTCTTGCGACGGCACACAAAAACACACAACAGCAATAATGAACGCCACTCAGCAAGAGACCATCACATGTCGACAGGAACACAGCTGTGAGACACTGATATACCAAGGTTATGAAACCTTACCGAGCTGTTTGTACAGTGCAGCCAACGTAAGCGCATGGCGGCAAGTTCTCGAACTTAATTGTCACCCCTCATACAATGGATGGTTTCTGTCTGGAAGATTTCCCAATCTTATTTCACATTGCCTAGCAATGAAGTCATTTCTACATACTGTAAGCTGAGCCTTGACAAATATACACCTATCTCCTTAAAACAAATATTTCTGGAGGGTTTCAGGGGTTGTTCATTCATTCTAACTTCTATTTCTTTTAAATGAAACATTTATTAACTAGTCTCATAGCCTTAGATAATCATTTAGATCTTACTACACTTTAAGGAAATATGTTAATGAATGGAATCTAACTCTTTATATAATCACTGTCTCACTTCATTACAACTTATTTGTTTTCAAATCTGCTTTGCCAACTAAATTGTGAGCCTTTGGAGGTAGATCTCATGTGTTATTAATATTTTCTTTCTAGACCCTACTGCTGAGTATACTATTCTGACTCAATAGTTATCTTTTAAATAAGAGATAACGAGTTCATCACTGTCAACTCATAAGATACAGGTCAGACTTGGCTCACTGCCTCCATGCCTTGTGTTGAGAAGGGCGCAGCAGTGAGGGACTCATGAGGTTCCCCAAAGGCCTTCTCTGGCTTCTCCTCCCTCCCTAGTTACACACTTAGTGGTAATGGAAGGGGTGTATTTCAAAAAGGCTCCACGGATGGTTATCATATACACATTTCTCTTCTTCAGTAGGAAGAAGAAACATACACTCAAAAGTCACACATTTCCTGGGCATTCCTACTGTGGGCTTTGGGCTCTGTAGTTCCTAGGCTGCTCAGGACACTGAAGAGTTATATAGCAAGGTGAATTGGGGTAGAGTGAAACAGATTCTTTTCTACTGTGCCAACCTGCATGGGGACAGAGAGAGGGAAAATAACACGCCCTTCTCTGAATACCTGCTTTCCTTCTCACCAGGCCAGGAGACCAGATACACCCAAATCGAAGTCTCATGGACCAGGAATGAGCATGGTTTTTAAAGGCAGTTTGTTGGTGCAGCTGACATAGACATACTGAGAAGAAAAAGCAGAGTAGGGAACTATTTCATGTAAAGATAAATCATGCCAACCTGCCTTTCAAGCATCAAATGAATATAGACATGTTCACAAAGAAAGCTTGCCCAAAAGAGGAAACTTCAAATATTTGGAAATATTAAACCAAAGCAGTGAAACTGCATGAAGTAGGAACATTTGGGTTGTGTGTTAATTGAAAACAAACAGAGCATCCATTAACTTTATGGAAGTTTGAGATCTTCAGCTCAAATACCAGCTCCTTGGAGGGCTTTTCCTGAACATGCAATGTGATGCAGCCTCCTGGTTCTCAGTTACTCACTCTGCTCATGTCACTCTATCTAATCATATTGCCCTGTTTCTTTCTTTCTTTCTTTCTTTCTTTCTTTCTTTCTTTCTTTCTTTCTTTCTTTCTTTCTTTCTTTCTTTCTTTCTTTCTCTCTCTCTCTCTCTCTCTCTCTCTCTCTCTCTCTCTCTCTCTTTCTTTCTCTCTCTCTTTCTTTTACATCACATACTATCTGAAATTATCTTGCTTATTTGTTTTCTGTAGAATGCCCTTGAGTGCAGGCATCCTCTCTTATTTCCTACTGTGCCCCAGTTCCTTGGCAGGAGTCGGTGCTTGGTAAATCTTAATTAACTAAATGACAGAATGAATATAATGCATGGTTCATTAGAGAGCGTTTCTTAAAAGTATTTTTCAAGATGGAAAAACTGTCAGAAAAAAAAAATCACTGTTTGGGATTTGCCTCAAAAAAATGTTTGGGGAGTCACCACAGCATAGCGGCTAAGAGCACGGAATAGAGAGTCATACTACCTGAATGTGTCTCCTGTAGAACCCAGAAGGGCATCCCCTAAACATCTATCAAGTGAAAGTTTCAAGATTTAGTTCAAGTTTGTGCTCACAGAATTAGAACACATCATTTATTTTGAAACCGTCATGCAGTAGGGCCCAGAATGTAGCAGAAAAATAAATATAAGATTCTTTTAAAAATAAATTCCATGCTTAAGAAACGCTTATACTTACTAACCTCGAAAAATATTTTCTTCTGTCTTCCATGAAAACACAAATCTATGGAAGTCTTTAAAAATCAAACATGGCACAAAATTTGTCTTCTTGCCTGTATTATGCAACAACACAGGCGGTGGAGTCAAAGATGTTAGTTCTGGTTCAAACTGTGCCACTTACTAGCTTGGGTCAGTCACTTGATCTCTGTAAGCCTCACTTTCTTTATCTGTTAAAAAGTTTTAAAGCAATAATATCCACCAACATTCTTGCCCCTCCCAGGGTGGCTTTTAAACTCCGAGGAAATAACCTATGTGGAAGTGCTTAGTAATAGTGCTAACTATGAAGAATTGTAAGAATATTAGCTATTTTTTACATTGATGATGGAAATATGCATCAACTTAAAAAGAGGTAAACTGAGGCAAGCTCAAATGACCAGAAATTGAGCTTATTTGGGAATAGCAGAGGACTTGCAAATTGAGAAATGCATGCTGTAGCAAGACATAGGCAAGTCCAACGAGGATTTGTGGTGGGCTGTATTTATAGGAAAGGAGTGCAAAGAGGGGGAAGTCCAGCCAGAGTCCAAGCAGGAAGTTCCTTGGCTCCAGGATGGAGAGAGATTCCTGGCAAACGTTCATTAGTCAGGAGGTACGTCTCCGTCTTCTGTAAATGAGGCATTTACAGAAATCCATCTCTCAGTTCTTACATAAGTTCCATTCTTCTGAGGGCACATGCACAAGAGTCTCCATTTCATATCCTCTGGTTCCATTTAATTATTTATTTATTTATTTATTTTCTTCTTTTTTTTTTAATTAGTTGCAGGTGTACAAAACAACATAACTCTGGTTCCATTTTAAGATTGAAATTCCTTCACAGATGTAAGCATATTATGACTGTGACTGGTGGAGAATTCAATTTCAGTGACTATAGGGAAACACTCAACTGCCTGAACTAGCAATACTGTTTGTCTGCAAAATTAAATGAAGTGGTAAATGCAAGCAAAATGATAGAGTAGAAGCTGAAGTTACGGAGCCATTTCTGTGCTAATTGGGCAGTGTATTTATCAGAAATTTAGCAACTGGAATAAATATTTAGAAATCTAATTATATGGTCTCTTATCTATAGTAAGAGACACTAAATTGGAAAATTATCTTCTGCACCCTTCCTACTTATTTCTATTCACATTCAAATAGTGAATTTTTTTCTTACTCCATCCACCCTTTCTCTTTCAGCCCATCAAAACTCCCTTCTTACATTCAAAAATCCTATTTTCCTCATAAAAACTTTTCATTTCCTGAGCCACCAGCCTTCATGGTTTAGAATAGGCTATAATGTTAACAGTAGTTACCTCTGGATCACAAGATTATGAGTAATATTTTCTTATTATATTTTTCTGTACTTACCAAATTTTCCATAATGATCACTTATTCTTTTCGTACTAATAGTAAAAACAAGGAAACAGATTTTTTTCGGCCACATTAATTCAAAGGGCATTTTTAGACAATAATAATCCTAAGATATCTTGCAAGTAATAAGATAGCTGACAAATAAATTTGGGAAATACTCCTTTTGGGAGAGTCCCAAAACACAATTATATATTAAACATTTGCAAGGTCTTACAAAAAAGAAACCTGCTTAACTTTATTTAATTCAGCATATTTCTAGTATCTTTTTATAAAACATGTTTTTCATGAAAAATCTGTAAGTATTGAATATTTTGTGAAACTAATGACCTATAGAATGGATAGTTTTTTAGTATACAAATGCAATACCTGGGATATCCTTATGTTAAAAAATTGTTATTTATCTGAAATTCAAATTAAACTGGGCATCCTGTGTTTTATCTCACAATCTTGGCTAACCCAAATTTATTAACACTGGGCCTATGCAGCACACAATGAGCAGTACCTTTTTATTCAAAGTGTGGTCCATGGACCATCAACATTAACTTGAAGTGTACCAGAAAGGCACAATCTGAGGCTCCACCACAGACCCGATGATTCAGAATCTGCATTGTATAAAGATCTCCAGGTGATGTGTTCTCCTGTTAAATTTCGAGAAGCCCTGATAAAAAGAATTCCTGACATGATGGCTTTCAACCTTGGCTGCACATTGGAATTACCTGGAGCTTTAAAAATATGCATGCCAGGCCGGCCGAGTGGCGCGATGGTTAAGAGCTGGCTTGGGACGCCAGAGGACCTTGGTTCGGATCCCACATATGAGGGCCAGTGACACTGCCCTCTACAGCTAAGATGCTGAACAACAGCTCAACCTGGAGCTGGGCTGCCTGAGTCGCCCGCAAAGGCATAGGCTGCAGCCCCTGTGGCAGTGGGTTGCCATGGGCTACCGTGTGTAGCCAGCAGCCAGTGTGAGCAGCTAACAGCTGCTGTGAGCGGCCGTCCAGAAGCCGGCGACTGATCTGCCTCATTCGGGAAGAGCACAATGATAGTGCCAACTTGGCACTATCAGTGAAGCAGCGTCCTTCACAACTAGACTGAAGAACAAAAAAACGACAGCAACTTGTCTGTTCCCCTTCCCCAATTCCCCAGCGCTGTTCCCACCCCCCAATTCCCCAATTAAAAAAAAAATATATATATATATATATATATGTGTGTGTGTGTGTGTGTGTGTGTGTGTGTGTGTGTGTGTGTGTGTGTGTGTATGCCTGGGGTTACTCCCAGAGCACCAGATTCAGTTGATCTGAGGCACAATCTTAGACATTAATGTTTTTCAACACCCCTCACCAACACCTCAAATGATTCTAATGGGTAGCCGTGATATTGTGATTTATAAGAAATATGCATTTGGTCATTCAGATCACCACAATACTCATATTTCTCAAAAATATATTTGATCTTCGTTTATGGTTTCTGGCTCACAGCTCCCAAAACCCTTGGAATTTCCTGAGTGATAAGAGCAATGAGAGCATTGTTTGTTATAATATTTGGTCTCTCGTCCTCAGTTCCTGGAATCGCTTCAGAGCCATATAGGTGGCTGGGGTGTTATTCTTAACAAGTCCCTTTCCACCACAACTGGGTTTCTGTTGATGATGTGATTTTTGAAACCCACCTAAGGATGGGAGCTGGCTGCCAGGTGAACCAACCATGTGATTCAAGGGTTGGAACTGTCAGTCCTACCCCTCAACCTCCGGGAGGGGAGAGGGCCTGAAGGCTGAATCAATCACCAATGACCAATGAGTTAATCAATCATGCCTATGTGATGAAGCCTCCAGAGAAACCTAAAAGGAGAGGGTTTGGAGAGCTTCCATGTTGGTGAATGTGTGGAGGTGCTGGGAGAATGATGAACCTAGAGAGGGCATGGAAGCTCTGTGCCCCTTTCCCACATACCTTGCTCTATGCATCTCTTTCATCTGGCTGTTCCTGAGTTATATCCTTTTATAATAAACCAGTAATATGGTAAGTACAATGTTTCTCTGAGTTTTGTGAGCCACTCTAGAAAATTAAACCTCAGAAGGGGATCGTGGGAATCTGATTTATAGCCAGTCAGTCAAAAGTACAGGTAACAACATGGACTTTTGACTGGTGTCTGAAATGAGAGTGAGCAGAGCAGTCTTGTAGGACTGAGCCCTTGATCAGTGGAATCTGATGTTATCTCCAGGTAAGTAATGTTAGAATTGAGTTGAATTGTTGGATACCCAGCTGGTGTCAGAGAATTACTTGTTGGTATGGGAAGCTCCCCCCACATAGGAATTGGGTGTAGAAACTTTAGTAGCCAGGATGGAACTTTTATGTAAAGTCATGGACCCAATCAAGGTGAGGACTTTATCAGAACCACCTGGAGAGTTTCCTACCATTTCTGTGCCTGACCCAGGTCTATTGAACCAAAACCTCCAGATGGGGCTACAATTTCAGAAAGCACCTGGTACAGTTCTGCTATATGGTTTCTCCAGTTGAGAACCATGAGTGTTTAAGATGCCCTAAAATGGAGTTATCCAGCTGCTATCTGGCCACCAAGTTACTGAGGGAATAAAGTTCACCCCGGAGAACTCAGCATTCAACTTAGATGAGGCTTGATTTTCCTCTTGTTCTCCTGGCACCCACAGAACCACAAGTAGGAGGACACAAAAGATGAGGCAGGATGGGAATTTCATGAATGTTCTAATTTCTATGAAGAACTGCTGTGATGCCTGAGGATGAAGGTGTTTACTGTCTCCTATCAGATTAAATAAATCGTTTTGACTCTGGGGATGTGACATAGCGCCCCGCAAGTCTGTTTAGAATATTAAATGAATTATGAAAATGGTTCTAACAGAAGTGGAAAATGATTTAACTAATCCTGAGTTATATTATCCAGTGTAGGTGGTGACTTGTCTGCCCACTGATAATGTAAATCTCAGTGGCAGAAGATGACATAAAGTGCTTGTCAGGTGTGTTGAATCTCTGGGCTGACAAATGGGCTAAGCAGTGACAGTGAAAGAAATTTCGACCTTTCTCCAGCAGTACCTGACAATTGAGTGCAAAGTTCGATAAGTTGCAGGCAGAATTTGAGTCAAAGAACCTGATCAATTGTATGAAATCTTATGTATTTTATCTGAGGTTAAGCTTTCAAGATGCCTTAGTTTGTCTTTTAAATATTTGGAACTTGTCTTGAAAGAAACAAAATATGAATTAGTTAACATTTTTCTCAGCCTTGGATTTATTATCCTAGTAGTTAAAAGAAATAAAGAAGTGCTTGAATTCCTTGAGGGAGGATGAGAAATGGGATGCAAATACAGTGAAAGTCGAGGTGTTTTTGATAAAAGCAAATAGGCCTATTCCTGGGCTTATGATCACTTTGATGGCCTAGAGCAGCGGTTCTCAACCTTCCTAACGACCCCTTAATACAGTTCCTCATGTTGTGGTGACCCCCAACCATAAAATTATTTTCGTTGCTACTCTATAACTGTAAATATCTTTTTGTTTTCCGATGGTTAGGCGACCCCTGTGAAAGGGTCGTTCGACCCCCAAAGGGGTCGCGACCCACAGGTTGAGAACCGCTGGCCTAGAGGCTTAATAGCAAGTTCATCTGGGCAATGACATTGACACAAGGCAGCCAGTGTCAAGTTCAAAAGGGGGCAAGCTGGTATTTTTATTGTTTTGCAGAAGTTCCAGTGATTCTCCCTCAAGGATAAAATGTGTGAGAATTTAACTCAGGTAAAATGCATGTGGTTTACCATTTTTATGTTGTATTACAACCTCTTCCAACTTTAATATGCTTAAGGACCATCTGAGGTTCTTGTTCAGGTGCGGTTTCTGACTGAGTAACTCTGTTGTGTGGCCTGAGGTTATGCATTCCTAACAAGCTCCCAATGGATGCTGACACTGACAGCCTGCAGACCACACTTAGAGTAGCAAGGCTATTGAATTCTGTTTCAGCCATGTGTATCAGTCAGGGTGTTCCAGAGACAGAGCCAATAAGACAGATGTAGATATATGTGTGTGCGTATCGGGAAAGGTATTTATTTTAAGGAATTGGCTCATGTGGTTGTGGGGTTTGTGGGGTCCAAAGTCTGTAGGACAAACAGGCTGGAAACTCAGGCAGGAGTTAATGCTATAGTCTCCATACAGCATTTCTTGAGGAAACCTCAGTTTTTGCTCTTAAGGCCTTTCAACTGATTGCATGAGGCCCACCCACCACCTCATTGAAGGTAACTTCCTTTACTTAAGGTCAACTGATTATAGATGTTAACCACATCTACAAAATATCTTCAAAGCCATACCTAAACTAGTGTTTGATTAAATAACTATAGTGCAGCCACATTGACCCATCATATTAACCATCACAACTTGCAACTCTTAATTTAAATGACAGTTTCCAAATATGCCTAATTAAGCAAAATAGATAAAAGCATAAATGATCTGTTTAAATTAGGATTCTGATCCTGGAGCCTGGCCTCTCATGTGTCAGCCCCTGCCCCTTCCCAGCTCCTGTCCACTCCCTTAGGGTACATAGTTTCAAAAGCATTGCCTTCTATTTCTTTACTTGTAAAATGCAGATAGTAGTAGACACTTGACATTAGATCATCGGAGAAAAAAAACCATTTAGCGCAATGTTGCTTGGCACTACTGCAGGCATTTTTTACAGATTAGTGCCTTTTTGTATTTTTGTTATTAATCAAAAACAATTGAAAGATAACCTTTCTTGCTGCAATGGAAGAAAAACTTGAAATACGTTGGTATAAGGGTTAGTGAGCTCCTAGGATGTATTTCTGCCCCTGTACATTTGCTGCTCACCTGGCGGCCAGGTGGACCAGCTTCCTTCGCCTCGGCACCAGCTGAGTTTCCAAGTGGAAGATGTCTTTATGGGTCCAGCATTGGGACAAGCTATGAGACCTGGGGGAGAGAAGGTTCTCTTTACTGCCTCAAATGACCACGTTTAAACTTACAGGTCTCTTGTCCAAGAACATAACTGGTTTGTCTAATTTGGTGGCTGGAGAAAGTAAACTGTAGGTCTTTCTTAACTTCAACTGAAATAGCTTGGCTGCAACCTAACAATTTTGTTAGTGAAAAAAAGCATAGTTCTCTTCAATAGTTTTCTTAGGAATTGGAATTTGAAAAGCAAAAGAAGTTACTTTCAAGAATACTCATTTGGCTTGCAAATAATTTAGTGGAGGAGGGAACTCAAATGTGTTTAAGAAAATAAAAAAGTCAAGTTTATGAAAGTCCTTGGGCACTTTGAGTTTAAAAAGCAGTGGGGAACAAAAAAGAATTTTTCCGCTCAAAACACTGGGATAATGAACTTAAGATAGTGTTTCAACTGCTTATTTTATAAAATCATCCTGGAAGTTGGAAACAAAGTTATAGGCTTTCTGCTTGTTTCAGAAACAAATGAAGACAATATATTTTCTGTGATTTCTTTGACAATCGGTGTTTATGAAATATGGGATAGACATTGCACCATAGCCATATTGAGTCTTGCAGTAAGAAAAGCAGTGAATTAAGAAGTACAAAATAGCTACAAAAACAGTCACGGGGATGTAAAGCAAAGCATAGGGAATATAGTCAATAACATTGTAATAACTATGGACGGTGCCAGAAGGATACTGGACTTACTGTGGTGATCACTTTGTAAGGCATATAAATGTCTAATCACTCTGTACACCAAAAACTAGTATGATATTGTATGTCAAATGTAGTTGAAAAATAAATTTAAAAGATGTATAGAATGGTCTCAGCAAGTCACGTCACTGAAAAGAAAAAGCAGCAAAAAAATCTCAATTCTATTAGTAAAGTGAGCAAATATAACTTAGAAGACATATGAGGGATAGTTTTTGAGTATGAAGTTAACTAATTTCCTGATGACAGTCCTAGTTTACATGAAGCAGCTTAAGGAAGTTTCTATTCATAACAGATGTGTCTTGTTTATAATTAATATTAATTATTGCTATAGTTAAAGCAAAAAAAAAAAATCACCCAGCATGGAGGCAGGGCAGAGTGAGTAGTTAGTTATGAGTGGCTCTACCAACACTTTGCTTTTAGACAGACTTGGGTTCAAGCTCAAGTTACTCTGTGACCTTGGACAAGTTACCGAACTTCTTTTCCTTGTCTGTAAAATGTAGTGATACTTCATAGGGTTGTTTTGAGGATTAAAGAAAGTAAAGCCTATAAGCACTCAGTAAGTGTAAGATACTGCTGTTGGGTTAGGAAAAGAGAACTGGGGCAGATCTGGGATCACGCCCTCTCAGGGACCATCAGGCTATGATGCCCATAGGATACCACAGGAAAGTTCTAAGACAGGAAGTGAATCACATGCAACCCTGTTTATATTGTCCTAGGGGCCTAGTGGGATGAATCTTCCTTATAGCTGTGATACTATGGGCAAGGTAATGTATCTAAGCTGCAGTTTTCTGTAAATTGGAGTCATAAAACCTATCTCATAGGGATTTTTTCCTTAATAACTTTTTCATGTTGGAGTAATTTTTGATTAACAGAGAAGTTGCAAAGACAGTTTTCCCTTAGACTCCTCACCCAGTTTTCTCTGTCGTTTACATCTTACGTTATCATGATACATTTGTCAAAACCAACATACTGATGATGGTACGTTACTGTTAAATAAACTCCAGGCTTCGTTCTGATTTCCCCGGTTTTTCTGTTGATGGCTTCCTTGTGTGCCAGGATCCAATCCAGGAAACCACATTGCATTTTGTTTTTGTTTCCCCAGTCTCCTCTGGTCTGTGACAGTTTCTCTACCTTATTTCCCATGACCTTGAAAGTGTTGAGTACAGCCAGGTATCCTGTGGAATGTCCCCCTGACTAGGTTTGTCTGATGTTTTTCTCAGGGTTCAGTGGGATTACTTCATAGGGTTTTTATGGAGATTTAATGAGAGAATCTGTAAAGCACTCAGGACCTATTCAGCGGGAATTTTCATTGTCAATGCAAAGGGGAAAAATTGAGTCAGGGTTGAGACAAAAGACTACAGCCAGCAGCCTGGATCCAAGTCCTGCTCCTTTCTAGGTATGTGACCCTGGACACTTTTTTTTAAAAGATTGGGGAATTGAGGGAGGGGAACAGTGTTGGGGAATTGGGGAAGGGGACCAGCCAAGTTGTTCTTGAATCTTAGTGTGGAGGGCACCAGTTGCCATCTGGCTGCCAGGCACAAGGTGCCAAGTTCAATCTTAGTTGCAGGTGGGTGTAGCCACCATTCCATGCAGGAGTCGAACCAGCAGCCTTGTTGTTAAGAGCACATGCTCTAGCCACTGAGCCATCTGAGTGGCAGCTTAGCTCAAAGTGCCGAGTTCAGTCTTAGTTGCAGGGGGGTGTAGCCCACCATCGAACAGGCAGTCTTGTTGTTAGGAGCACGTGCTCTCACCAGCTGAGCCATCCCGCCACCTGTTGGCAGCTCAACAGAAGCTAGCTCGGCCGCAGCGTCACTGGCCCATGTGGGAATCGAACCTGTGGCCCTGTTGCTCAGGGCTCGCGTTCTTAAGCTAACTCTTAGCCAACTGAGCCACTGGGCCAGACCCCTGGACACGATTTTAACTTCTCAGTTTTCCTCTTCTGTAAGTAAGGATGATAATAGTACTTTCCTCATAGGGTTGTTGTGAGGATTGATTTGATGTACATGTAAGTTGATTGATGTAAAGTGCTTATTACATTCTGGGCACCTAAAGAGATCTCTTTTCTTTTTGCTATTAATATTATTTTTTAAATGAATTTATGATAGTATTTCTTCTTTTTAGCTTTTAAAAAAAGTCGAGTATAGTTGGTCTATAGTATTATATTACTTATATTAGTTTCAGGTGTACAATATAGTGATTTGACATTTATATACCTTACAATATGATCACCCCACTGATTGTAGTAATCATCTGTCACCATGCAAACTTATCACAATATTATTGAATGTATTCGCCTTCACCTTTTTCACCCATTCCCCTCACCCCATGGTAATCATCCCTTTGGTCTCTGTTTATATGAGTCTGTTTTTGTTTTGTTAAATTCCACATATAAGTGAAACCATACGGTATTTGTCTTTATCTGACTTATTTCACTTAGCATAATACCCTCTAGTTCCATCCATGTTATTGTAAATGGCAATATTCCATTCTTCTTTTATTGCTGCTATTAATATTGATAACAGTAGTGTGGGGCCATCTCTCCCTTGTTCATCTTTGGGGTCATTCTGAATCTTCATGTAGCTGTTTAGCTACAGTGGCAATGCCTGTATGAAACACGGTGTGTCTTGAGGGTGCCCATCGGAAGTGTCATTGTGAGCACAGGTCCTTGGGCAGATTTCAGAGCCACAAGAAACATCCTTCAGTAGCAGCCCTCACATAGTTCCCTGCCGAATTCTCTGCTTCCATGTCAGCCTGATCCTTGGGAAGGGCCAGGTGAAAAGGTGGAGAGGGCGCCTGCCAAGATCTTGCTGGAAGGGCCCTGGATCAGGCAGGCACCAGATAGAGCCTGGGGAAGGATAGGGGTGAAGAGCAGAGCTCCTGCTGTAGGGTCGGCAGCCTGGTTTCCATGGTGTCACCTCACATCTTCTGATCCTCATTAAGGTCACACTTCAAGTAGGGATCCCTTGTTCAGCACACACAAAGGCAGACTCACAGTATACCACCAGTGTGGTTCAACTAATCCTGGCATAACCTTAAAATTATGCAATGAAAGACTTTACTTGAATGAAGTGTCAGAGTATACGATTTAACAAAGTGAATCAAAAGAGATATATATTTTAAGAAAAAAGTAGAGGGAAAGAGTGAAACAATAAGCTTGGAAAGAAAAAGAAAATTGAGACCCATAGCCTCCCTCTGTCAACTTCCTGCTGTTTCATTCCTGTGGTGCCTTTTTGTCTAGTCTTATTTGTCTTAACTTACATGATAATCCCCCCAAGGCAAGAAGGGTGTCACCTTGATTTCAGTGCAGCTCTAACACTGAACAATTCCTTAGATGTTAAAATGAGCAATAACAATCACATTGCACTCAGTTACATTCTAAGGGGTCTTCCTTGCCTCATAATAATTTATCCATTCATGAAAATGTTTTGAAGTGTGTTATAAATTCGAAGATTTTAATCTTCCCAGGTATCTTGGTCAGTGAATGGGTAGCAGGTATTCATTTATTAAGTAAATACTGAGTGCCTTCCGTAGACCAGACACTCTTCTAGACACTGGGGATCTCTCAGGAACAAAACAGACCAAGATGCATGCTCTTATGTACTTACATCTTAGTAGGGGAGACAGACTGCACTCACAAGTGAAATAAACAAGTATATTATATGGTATGTTAGAAGGTAATAAATACTATAGAAAAGAGAACAGGGTTGGCCGAGTGACTCAGTTGGTTAAGAGTTAGCTTAAGGGTGTGAGATCTGAGCAACAGGGCCGCCGGTTCGATTCCCAAATGGGCCAGTGACGCTGCGCCGGAGCTGAGCTGCCCCTGAGCTGCTGCTGAGCTGCCAACAGGTGGCAGGATGGCTCAGCTGGTGAGAGCACATGCTCCTAACAACAACATTGCCTGTTCGATGGTGGGCTATGCCTGCCCGCAACTAAGACTGAACTCGGCACCTTGAGCTGAGGTACCACCTGGATGGCTCAGTGGATAGAGCGTGTGCTCTTAACAACAAGGCTTTTGGTTTGACTCCCGCATGGGATGGTGGCTACGCCCACCCGCAACTAAGATTGAACACAGCACCTTGAGCTGAGAGGCCACAAGCTGCCGACCGGCAGCCAGATGGTGACTGGTGCCCTCCATAGCTAAGATTGAAGAACAACAACTTGGCTGGTCCCCCTCCCCAATTTCCCAACACTGTTCCCCTCCCCCAATTTATAAATAAATAAATAAATAAACAAATAAATAAATAAATAAATAAATGAAAAGAGAACAAATACAGGGAAACTGGGAGTGGTGGGCCATGAGGGCTGGAGGGGTGTGTTCTTAGTTCTCCCCACTTGTCAATGGGAGGCTGCATTAGGAGAAAAACACTCTCCTCTTTTCCCAGTCCCTGCTCTAAGTTTCTTTAGCCGTCCCTGACCCCTTTTTATACCCTTTTTTAATGGGAACAATATTAAATGAACGTAAGCACTGCACTTGGAGCCAAAGTGCCTGGAATCGATCCCTACCTCAGTGGCGTGCTTCTCTACGTGACCTTGGGCATTAACTGCTCTCTGCTTTGACTTCCCCACCTAGAAAGTTAATCTGCCTCACAGGGTTGTAGAGAGGATTGAATGTATTACTATAAGGTGCTTCGAGAAGTGTCTGGTACATAGTAAGCACTCAGATGTTAGCTTAAAAAAATATGTCTGTGTGTTGTGGGGTGGGGGTGGGTCATGTGTAGGAACATCTCTGCTACTTGGGAAATAATGGGCAGCATGAAGGCAAGACCCATTTCTGTCTCTAAATACCCCTAAGTACCCCCAAAGCTGGCTACATGGAACCCAAGCTTGGTCTCCCCTGCCTTACCCATTCAACACCTGTATTGAGATATGTTAATACCATGTTCAGGGCTACAGGCTGCTTCAGAAATGAATAAGTGGTTCCTCCCTTATGCCCTGGCTCACTCCCAAGAAACCCTCTTTTTGTCTGATAGTTTTCTGTATTTGTTTTTATAAATTCTCACATTATTCTTTCATTTTTAACTCGAGGTTAACTACACCAAAACATAGGCATTTGCTTTGTTGTACAGCTACATGAAATAATCATTACTGTGACCTTTTTGAAGCCACCATTTTCTGATGTTTGACCGGTACTTATTGCTATTAGCAACCATACCCCCAAACCCCACTTTCATAAAATAAAACAAGTAGCAAAACTTCAACTATTGAAGAGGGATGAAAGGCGTTGAACCATTTTAGGTAGGAGAAAATATTCATGATTTCATGTCCTCCTGGGGATTTCTAAAAACCTAGTCTCTTCTAAAGCAGAGAATGCAAAGCACTGAAGGGAAAACTCAAACGGGTGGTTAGAGAATTCACACAAATACTGTCAGATGAACTCCATGTATCTAGGCAACTTCTCTGGAGTAACTTATTTCCTGAGTGTTGAGTCTCTCAAGGACCCTCTCATAGTAAATTATTAAGCTTAGTGCAAGGTCTAAGACAGAGATAAAAAGGAAAGAATACTATTGATATTTAAAGTGGAAGGTCAAACACATTTAATGCATCTCTGTGATATGAAAATCTAGTCTGTCCTTTATCACAATGACAAAACAAGGAGTTGAGCAAATAAAACATAGCTGCAATGATTCCTTCTTTAGCCCTGTAGTTCTCACACAGGTGATTACCTTAATTTTGTCTCAAGGGCAGGCAGTTCTCTTTGTCAAGGGAGAATTAAGGAGCTCCAAGCTTTCAGACCAGGTTGTACAGCATCTTGTTAGTCTTGCTTAAGGCCTTCACTGACATTCTACCCCATTTTTTCAATAACTGGATCCCTACCTTGGTTTTGAACTTGGTACCTCAGTTCCTCTAAGACTGGACCGAGATGGCTTGTTCTTGCACCCTCCCAAGGCTGGTGTCCTGACAGTCTTGGGGGAGGCCTTTGGACTCATTCTGCCTAGATCTACAAGTGATGTAGATATCCAAGACTGACCACCACTGTTCTGTCCACCTGTCAGGACTTCCTGCTATCATGGGCCTTTCCAGCTAACACTCTGCCTTCTTGGGCCACCTCCTGCCACCTAAATCTCCAGATAATAAACTCTATAGTCTATACCATATCTGGACTTCCTCTATTGCACCTGTGTCTCAGCCCCTCCTGCTCTGGCTGATTCCACTGTTCGCCAAGTTCCTATCCTGACCTGAGAACTGGAGACAGTCATAGAAGGCAGAAAGAAATAAGGTTACGTGTTTTGATCCAGAATGTCAGTATGTCTTCCTTATGAGGCCATTGTGAATATTAAGTGAATATACTCATCTAGACGACGCCTTAGAAGAAATCTGAACATGAGAAGGACTTATCTGGATGTGGAGGAGGAATGGAAGCATTCCAGACAGAGGGAAGAGCCAAGTAAAGCACAGACATCAGTGTCCACACTGCCCGGACACTGTGGACAGTGTCTGGGCACCAAGGAAGCTGTCTATTGCTGTGGACACAACGGTTCTAGAATTCAGTCTTCTCAAAAAGGTCCCGGCAGGCTGGCTGAGTGGCTCATTTGGTTAAGAGCTTGCTCAAGAGTGCAAGCTCTAAGCAACAGCAGTTTGATGCCCAGCTGGAGCTGAGCTGCCAACAGGTGGCAGGATGGCTCAGCTAAAAAAAAAAAAAAGGGTCTCAGCACAGGGGAGTGCTCAGCCATGTTTTGCCTCAGTTCTTCCCAGCTAACCCTAGACATTTTTTTATTAGACTGTAAAGGTGCTAATTAAAATCACCAAGTGAACCACTTCCCATTTACTCTTGATTTTCAACTGCCACCCTAATGATGCATGTTATTAAATGTGTCAGATTAGCTTAGCTTTAAATTTTAATTCACCATAACACTGGCTCTATTTCTGTAAGTTCTCCTCAGTGGGCTGGTCACATAGCGAGATGATAATTGTGAGCATTGGTTAGATGCCATGAGTCTATTCAGCTGGTCATCATCTTGTCTGTTTACTTATAAGTTTAAGTAATTCTTTATGTAATAAAAAGTCCCACAAAACACAGAGAGATACTTTTTTAGTCCTTATATCTAACCCATGTGCTTGTTAGCTGCTTTTTTCCTCAGGAGCATCTTTATTTGTTTGCTATACTCCCAATGTCGTTTCATTCAATGCCATTTCATTCCAATGTTGATGAAATGCTGTAGGAACTTAACTCCTGCTTAAAATAAATTAGTCCATGGTAAAAAAAGTCATTTTGCTTAAGGTCACAGAACCTATAGAAAATGTTAAGCGAGGACCTACTATATTTCTTGCTTTTTCTTATGCATATGTTTTAGAATATGATAAAGTGGGGAGCAATGTTCAGCAGGAGAAAGTTGAAGGTATTTGATTATTTTCTAATGAATTTGGATCGCACCTGTAGTAGCCTTTTCAGCATTATCTCTAAGGATTAATAAACAAAAGAAAACTCTACATTTCCCAAATTGTTTCTTTACCCTGCCTCTCTATGCTTTAATCCCTTGTGTATATTTTTGTTGCTACAGGATACAATTTTTTTTTAAGATTTTTATTGGGGAATTGGGGGGATGGGAACAGTGCTGGGGAATTGGGGGAAAGGGAACAGACAAGTTGCTGTCGTTTTGTTCTTCAATCTAGTTGTGGAGGA
>NW_017731401.1:4715332-4722149 GCF_001890085.2 Hipposideros armiger | reverse complement strand
GGGGCCCTCTGGCATCCCAATCTAGTTCTTAAACATTGCGCCACTTGGCCGGCCCCAGGATACAAATTTATTTCTAACTAATTCACACAGGGGCCCAAGGGCTCTTGTTGTTAATAATATACAGCATGGAACCTCTTTATAAAGCAGACATTCGTCATTGCTTACAGTTGAATGGATCATATCAACCATAGAATATGTGGAAAATATGATTGGATGCATATAAAAAACCATGTTCTAATGGGATATAAAAGTTATAAGATGAACAATAAATGGGGAAAATAATCATGTTATACTGACAGGCAAGGATTAGTATCCTTATTATATAAAGAACTGATTTGAGGATTCATTTATCTAGTTGGTCAGTATTCATGCATTCATTAGTTCAATAAAAAAATCATTAAGCACTGTATGAGTTTAATTACTTCTCCCCTCAAATTCGTATGTTGAAATTCTAACCCCTAGTATCTCAGAATGTGACCTTATTTTGAGGTAGGGTCTTTACAGAGGTAATCAAGTTAAAGTGAAGTCATTAGTATGGGCCCTAATCCAATATGATTGGCGTCCTTATAAGAAGGGGAAATTTGGCCACAGAGACATGCCAGAGGGAAGATGATGTCAAGAGATACAAGGAGAAGATGGCCATCTACAAGCCAAGGAGAGAGGCCTGGAACAGATCCCTCCCTTGTGGCCCTAAGAAGGAACCAATCCTGCAGATACCCTCATCTTGGACTTCTAGTCTCTAGAGCTGAGACAGTCCTTTTCTGTTGTTTAAACCATCCAGTCTGTGGTTCTTTGTTAAGGCAGCTCTTGCAAGTGCTAATACAAGTGCTCCCTGTGCTCCAGATACTGTCCTAGGTCCTGGGAATATAGCAGTGAAAAAAACAGACAGCATCTACTTTTCTGGAACTCACATTCTATAATAGCACGAGTAACAGTAATCAAGAACATAAACAGCTATAAAATAACATGTCAAATCAAGATCTGTGCTGTGAGGAACTATAAAGCAAATTAAGGAGACAAGGTGATGGAGTTTATTTAGATTGGTGGGGGAGGGAGGCAGTTCAAGGAAGATTTCTCTGAGGAGATAATATTTGAGCAGAGACCTGAATGAAGTGAGGGAGAATACTATGTGGTTATCTGGGCAAAGAGGGTTTCTGGCAGAAGGATCAGCAAGTGCAAAGGCCCTGAGGCCGACAGGTTTTTCCCTTTGCTTTCCCTTGAACATGTCAGTGTGTTTGGAGCACAGCAAGAGAGCAGGAGGAGTCCAATGATAGATACTATAGGACCAGGCCCCATAAGGGCTTTGGCTCTTATTATGTGTGATGGGAGCCATTAGAAGGTGTTACACAGAGGAATGATAAGATCTGATTAGTTTTTAAAGGCCCCCTATGGCTGCTGTGTGGAGAATAGATGGTAGTGACGCTAGAATAAAAGTAGAAAGACAGTTATGTATTAAGAGGCTAATGCAATAATTCAGAAAAGAAGTCCTAGTGGCAAGGACCAAGTTGACAGCAGGAGGGAGGATAAGAACTGGTAAATCTTGGATCTATTTCACAGTTAGAATCTACATGGTTTGCTGGTAGATTGGATATGAGATGTTAGAGAAAGAGGCAAGGGCGACTTCAAGGTTTGAGGCCTGGAAAACGGTGTGAATCATGATGCTATTTATCGAGATGGAAAGCACTAGAGGAGGAACAACTTTGGGAAAGAAAATGAAGACTTCTGTGTTGAGCATGTTGATTTGGGGGTGTCAATTGAATATACAAAAAGAATTTAGGAGAGAGGTCTGAGCTAGAGATGTTAAACTGGTGAGTTTTTAGGATAAAGATGGTTGTGAAAGCCAACTCCCTGGTACCTAGAGAGTAACTGTAGAGAAGAAAGGGACACAAGCCCTGAGCCTCCACACAAGAGAAGGATGAAGGAGGGGAGACCCAGCAAAGGAGCCTAAGAGCAGAGGAGCAAGCTGCCCTAAAAATCAAGGGTAGCTGTATCTCAAGAAGAAGGGAGTGATAAACTCTGTCAGTGGCTGCTCACAAGTTGAGTGAGATGACTAAAAACTGCTTTTTGGTTTGGTAACTGGGAGAGCATTGGTGACCTCAAATAATATGGTTTTGGTAAAGTGGAGCGATGACCACCTCATTGGTTTGGGTTCCAGAGAACGGATGGTGAAGAAGGGGAGATAGAAAGTCTTTGCATCATTCTTTCAAGGAATTTTTCTACAAAACAAACTGAGGCAACAGTCAGAAGAAGTAGACTCTGGAGATGTTTGTTGTTTTGTTTTTGTTTTCTTTGTTTTAAGCTGGGAGATATTATGTCTATGTCATACCCCGCAGATTGTATGCTAAAGGAAATTATGCAACAGAATGGGGAAAATTGATGATGTAGGGAACATGATTCTTGCAGAGCTGTTCAGGGGAATGGACTGCACAGCTGAAAGGTTGGTCTTACCATGGCTTCCTGGTCTTTCACATTCCGGCTGATTCACCCGGTGTTGTAGGAGGAAAGGCAGGCCTGTGGGAACAGATGCACAAAGGTGGGGAGAGGAATGCTTGGTTTTGCCAGTGAAATAGGAAGTAAGGTCTTTAGCTGAGGGTGAAGAGAGAGGAGGGAATGTTAGGGGGGTGTTAAAGACAGACCAGGAGGTGTGAAACAGTTCTGTTAGTGAGTGGGTGAGTGGCTGGACTAGGAAAGTGTGTAGACCTGCTGGGTGGGCTCTCTTGAGGTTTGAGATCCTCAATTTAAAGTGAGACTAGTTGGCATGATTGTATGTTTTTCCTTCATCTGTGTCTGGCTACTTGAATAGAAGCACAAGAGTAGGGAGTGACAGATTTATCCAGTGTTATGGACTGAGTTGTGTCTCCCCCCTCCCAACCCCCACTCATATGTTGAAGCCCTAACACCCAATGTAACTGTATTTGGAGATGGGGCTTTTAAAGAGGTAATAAATATTAAATAAGGTCATAAAGATGGGGCTTTAATCCCATAGAACTTGTGTCCTCATTACAGTAGGAAGAGGCACCTCTTTCCGTATGTGCACAGAAGGAAGGCTATGTGAAGACATAGTGAAAGGTGACTGCAAGCCAGGCAGAGAGCTCTCACCAGAAACCAGCCCTGATGGCACTTTGATGATAGACTTCTAAGCTTCCAGAACTGTGAGGAAAATAAATGTCTGTTGTTTAAGCTACCCAGTCTGAGGAATTTTGTTATGGCAGCCTGAACAAACTAATACAACTGGGGATGGAATTTTACCAGATGAATATTACAGAAGATAGAACAGGGAATGATGATAGAGGTAGACTGAATGATCAGATAGATGCAAAGTCGAATGTGTGGAACACGGCAATTGCTCCACCAATTGTAGGTGCTGCCAGCTGCCTTTTAAGGACCTGCCTTTCTTCTGTGCCTACTAAGTGCTGTGTGAGGACAACAATCATGTAAGCAGTCAGGGAGCTCACACTCAGCTGGAGGAGACAGAAACAGAAAATGTCAGTACAACAGAATCAGCCCTGTTGTGAGAAACTGATAGCGGTCTGATCCAGAGGAAACGTCACAGAGGAGGTAACGTTTGAGCTGAGCACTGAAGCGGAGCAGGAGTTTGCTGAAGAGGTGAGGCATTCTGGTTGAGGGAACAAAAGGTTTCAAAGAAGAGCGGGTCAGTTGAAAGAGAGCAAAGCATTTATCAGCCGCGCTGCAGGAGGTAGGGACAGGTCGGGTGGCGGGGAGAGAGTAAAGAGGCGCTCATTATAACCAGAATGTGAAAGCCCAGAGTTGATTACTTGGGAAGCAGTAAGCAGAGGAGTGATGTCATAGTTTTTTTTTTTTCTTAAGAAAGATAAAACTCTGAAAGCATTGTAGAAGATAATTTAGAATGGAAAAGAAACTTTTAGGAAGCATTTGCAATAGTCCAGTAGGGCCTGAACATGAGACATAAGGGAGCGATATTTGGGAAAGAATTCAGGGCTTAGTGGTCAATAACAGGGGGATGTATGGGACAGGTAAGGTGTAACACCATTCCTAATTTTCTGGCTTGGATGACTGGGTTTATCATAACACTATAAGCCAACTTATTAGCCATAAGATAATAATAGGTGAAAAATAGGGTGAAAATGTTTGACAAGGTTGGGACACAGTGGTTGGAATGATGCTAAATGAGTTCAGTTCTAGACGTACTCAATTTGAGGGGCCTGTAGATGTCAGAAGGCAGTTAAAATACCAACTTGGCTTTTAGGAGAGAGTTCAAGGCTGGAAAAATCTATTTGATGATTTTGTAAGTAATTAAAGTCATGGATGTGGTTGAGAAAAAAACAGCTATCACTTAGTGTTCATTGTATATCAAGCACTACACTTAATGTGGATTATCTCATTTCATGCTGATGGCAATTTTATTTAGAAGACACTGTTGTTATTGTTGGTTTTTCACATGAATAATCTGAGGTTCAGATAGATTAAGTGATTTGCCCAAGTTCACATACAGTAGTCCTCCCTTATTCTCAGGGTATATCTGTCAAGGCCCCTAGTGGATGTCTGAAATCGAGAATAGTACCAAACCCTATATATACACTGTTTTTCCTTACACACACACACACACACACACACACACACACACACACACACACACACACTTTACGGCTTCTCTTGGCAAGTTCAAATTGCCAGCATCACCACTATTGCACTTAGGGGCCATAATTGAGTAAAACAAAGGTTACTTTAACACAAGCATTGTGATACTGAAACAGTCATCTGATAAGAGAGACAGCTACTAAGCGTCTGATGGGCAAGTAACATATACAGCATGGATACACTGGACAAAGGGGTGATTCATGTCCCGGGTAGAACAGAGCAGGACAGTGTGAGATTTCATCGCGCTACTCAGAACAGTGTGCAATTTAAAACTTATGAATTGTTATTTCTGCAATTTTCCACTTAATATTTTTGAACTGTGATTGATTGTGGGTAACTGAAACCCACAATCAGTGGAAAGCAAAATTGTAGATAAGGGGGAACTGCTGTAGTTGATAAGTGGATTTGAACCCAAGTGGTCTAATCGCAGTGTCATGCTCTTTGCCCTTTGCCATTGAAATATCTATGTTTACAAGAAAGCAAACATGGAATCTGGGCAGAAAATAGTATTTAAAAAATTTGAGAGAGAACCAAGAATCTAGATGGGGTGCGTTAAATGCTCAAGAGCATCAAAGAAGGGTCAGTGGGGATGAGCTCTAAATTTAAGCCCAAGTTAGATAAGTAGGCGAACAATGCACTTCCTGAGAGCAGTCTTAGTGAGTGACAGGGCCAGAGGTTGACTGAAAATCTGAGCAAATGAAGCAGTGGTTTGGTGTACAAGCAGGTCACGTGGCACCTGAGGAAGGAGGGAAGGCTGGCCACTTAGACAAGCATAGGCATGATATCACCTTGGCAAATTTACCTCTAGTCCTCAGTCTGGCAGGCTCAGTAACCAAGTTTGCCAGCACAGGGGTCCAAGCACATGTTTAAAGACCAAAATGTTGATTGATTAATTGGTACTGAGCAATAAACGACCATGCAAGCCAGATGTTCATGGTTTGCTAATGAGAGCATCATAGTTTTTAGGCTACACCTAATTGTAATAAAAATGTTGCCAGGAAGCATGAACTCAGAGCAAGAGGAATCATCCAGCTGTGACTGGTGTCATCAATCTGTGATATATTGCGCGGCTACCTCCACCATGGAATATACAGAGGGTGCCAAAAAACGTATATACATTTTAAGGAAGGAAAAAACTATTAAAATTGTACTACTCAGTATATACTGATAACAAAAAATAGATACAAGTCACACTTTAATGCTGTAATTACAAGAGGCGCTCAAAGTGGTTACCATCAGAGTCCAGACTCTTCTGATTATGGTGAACTACTGCTTGAGCAACGTTGATCAAAGTGTCCACTTGTATACATTTTTTTTGGCACCCCTGGTACTTGCCATATAGTTCAGGTGCTTGGGCTTATGGGCTGTGGTACCTTCTCCCTTGGGCAGCAATGGAGTTGTGCTGACAAATTTTATTTCTCTGGATTTTTTATTTATTTATTTATTTATTTATTTTTGTTCGGTGCTTCCTAAACATGATCATTTTCATACTATCTTCACAATGTTTGCCATATCAATATATGTACTATTATTAGCTTAAGTTTTTCTTTTTTTTTTTTTTTAGATTTTATTGGGTAATTGGGGAAGGGGAATACTGTTGGGAAATTGGGGAAGAGGAATAGCCAAGCTGTTGTCCTTCAATCTTAGTTGTGGAGGGCGCAGCTAGCTCAGCTCCAAGTCCAATCACCATCTGGCCGGCCGTCGGCAGCTCACGGCCGCTCAGCTCAAGGTACTGTGTTCAATCTTAGTTGCAGGTAGGCGTAGCCCACCATCCCATGCGGGAGTGTAACTGGAAACCTTGTTGTTAGGAGCACATGTCTCACCACCTGAGCCATCCTGCCACCTATTGGCAGCTCAGTGTCAGGTCAGCTCAGGCGCAGCTCACTGGCCCTTGTGGGAATCGAACTGGCAACTCTGTTGCTCAGAGCTCGAGCACTCTTAATCAATGAGCCACTCAGCTGACCCCCCCCCCCCCAGTTTCTTGAATACTAGTAATGGTGTGCATACTAACCTCTGGAAGGCACTTTTCTTAAACAGCACAATGCAGTTACTCAATGTACACTTTCTCAGTGACATTCTTTTTTTTTTTTTAAAGATTTTTATTGGGAATTGGGGGATGGGAACAGTGCTGGGGAATTGGGGGAAGGGGAACAGACAAGTTGCTGTCCTTTTGTTCTTCAGTCTAGTTGTGGAGGAT
>NW_017731401.1:4703170-4715063 GCF_001890085.2 Hipposideros armiger | reverse complement strand
AGCTGTAGAGGGCAGTGTCACTGGCCATCATATGTGGATCCGAACCGGGGCCCTCTGGCGTCCCAAGCCAGTTCTTAACCATCGCGCCACTCGGCCGGGCCAAGGCAGAGGTTTTAACCTCTTTGTTAATCATATAAAAAGTCCCAGCCCTTCACACCATAGCCCAGTAATGTCTTTGACTTTCGCTCACATCAAACACTCTCCTTCCTGGGGTGGAATAAGAGGATGGGGAGCAGTGTGCTTCTCCCTACCAACCAGTAAATACATTATTTCCTCTCATACACTAAGCTTTGAAACTAAAGGGGAGATGTATATATATATGTTCATCCATTTGTTGTGTATATGTTCATCCATTTGTTCACTCCCACATACAAAGTTAATTACTTCTTTAATTAAGCACTCTTCACTCTTATTAGAGCTGTTAGCATATTCAAGAACATTTGCTGCTCTTGGCTTCCCAGTGGACCTAGGCATGCATTTTCAGGAACCAGCTGGTGTTGTTTATTTGTACCGTGTGGATCAGGTGTTAGAAGGATAATTTACTACTTTTCCAATTCCTGTTTCTTCCCCTTCAAGTGTGTGCATCTGCATCGGAACCCAGCATGTCTGGCTGCACTTGACTGTCACTGAAGACCGATCACAGCTAGCGAACAGTCTCCAAAGCCAGACACAAAATAAGCTGTCTTGGAATCACTTGTCTCTGAATCCTGAGGAACTCTGCAGGGAGATATGGATGGGGACTCTGCTGGTTTCAGGAGCTGTAGAAAGAGGACTAAGACACAGAGAATCACTGCAGTGGCCTCATGTGGAGTCCCCACTATGCTCAGTCTCATAATAATGATCCTTGGTTCAAGAAAATCACAGGGGTTAGCCTGAATTATCTGACCTGTTCTCCTTTCACAAATACTGAGCTGGCTCTTCTCAGGGCTGGTCCTTATCTTTCTGGAGACCAGACTATCCAGCAGGGCCAACTTCATGAATGTGAAACTGCATAGTCACATGGGACCCTACACTTAGAAGGGCCCTGTGCTTGGTTTAATGCCCCAGTGCTGCTGTCTTGAGATTCTTAATCACTTTTAAAGGGGTCAAAATTTTCATTTTTCACCTGGCTCTGAATTACGTAGCCTGTCCTGGTCTCCAATATGGTTTCTTTGGTTGAAAGCCCTCTGATTTCAGGGTTACTTCTTTAGTAGTCCAAAACCCCTTTTTGCGTGCATTTATGTATGTGTCTATATCTAGTTTTCAGACTGCAGGTTTCCCTGAGGGCATGGTTTTCTTATCTCTTTTTCTCCAGGGCCTACAAGAGTGCTTGACAAATCATAAGTGGTCAGACAATGTTTGTTGAATGATTGATGCTTGAAAGAGGCCTTAGAAATACTCCCATGGCCAAGGTAACAAGCGGACCATTAGGTAGTGCCACATTTGGTATCAAGTTCACCATAAAAGGGGTCATTACTTCTGGGCACTCCCTCCCTCCTCCTCAACCACTTCTCTCTGTCTGAGCTGTAAGCTGCTTTAACGCTTGATTGCCCACACTGATTCTCTCTTCACTTGATTCCGTAAGCTGATCAGGGAACCTTGTGCTGACCCAGACAGCCAGGTTAATGGACCCAAGATGAGCTGCTGTTGTCAGGGTTCAGAGAGACAGAGTTCTGACCTAGGGCTTAGGCACACCTTCACCCTGGCCAACAGAGCTACGGGGTCTTAGAGAAGTAAACGTGAGAACAAACATCAGGACTTCTAAGAGGGCTATATACAGAGGTGCCCCTCTGCCCAACCCTGGCAGTTGGACCACGAATCTGATATATGTAAACACCAGCAGTACCATAAGAGCTACATCTGCACCATGGGTCATAGTGGGGTGCTTTCCCGGGAACATTTAAAGTGCCCAGTCCAACAATTTTTATTGCACTTTAAATAAATTGAAGGATAACTCAAGGAAATGCATATATACCTAGGGATCACAAATTGGATGCATTTCCAGTGACTGCCTAGAACACTGTGCTGAATAGTGTTCTAAGACAGAAAAGTGCATGGGGATTGATTAGTAATGCCTGCATGGGCACTTATGCTTGCTTTTATTGAGACTCTAGCATAGCATTGAATACATAGTACATGCATTTGTTGTTTGAATATATAGATCAATGAGGATTTTCCATTGAAAGAGTGATTCAGAACATACCACCCCCAAATATGCCCCTTTGGCATATTGGTTATTTTAAGCTGAAGACACCTGAGAAAAAACAGGTGCAGGAAGGACTCTCAGGCCTCCCCTTTCTGCCTAAAAGCAGGCCATGAAATTTCCCATGAGAAAGATGCTTTCCCTGTATCCAGAAGAAAAGAACATTCTTATCCCCAGAGACTGGGAGTTGATGCCTAAAAGAACCTGTACAAACAGCCCTATTGAAATAACCCTGATCTTCCATTGGTTTTCTCCACATACTTCCTACTCACTGTCTCACAATTTACTGCCTCTCAGCCCAAGCCCCTTTGTCTTGTCGCATTCCCCAAATTTATAATTCTTCGTGTAAAATGGTGTATATAAGCTTTTGGCCTAATAACTTCTTTGGGTATTTATTTTTTCCTGAAGACTCCCGTGTACTCATTAAAAAAAATAAAATTTGTATGTTTTTTTCCTGTCAATCTGGCTTATGGCAGTTTAATCCTTAAGAGGGTAGTAAGAAGTTTTTCCTCCCCTATACCGTCAATGTTCTAAGTCTGTCCCTGGAACTAAATAGGTAATTCTGAATAAGTTCTTCAGTGTGAGCTTCAGTTTCCTTAGCTGTAAAAAGATTTGAAATATCCTCTAACACTAATATTCTGTAATCATGTTACTATCTTTGTACAATGAAGCCTACTTGTGTTAAATAATACCAGTACCCCGGCAACTCCATGTTGTCTGTATGTGCCTAAGTCTCCACTCCATTAAAGTCCTGCTGTGGGGGCCTGTCTTACTTTCTAATGCAGCAAAAGATGTAGTATGTCATTCGTAGAATTGTCAGAATACATTTCTTTTGAATCTGGATCATGGCAAATCTGGAGTGTGGCTAATGATGAAAAGTGGGGATTTCAAGAATTATATCTTGAAGTCACTACTGTGACTTAGGATGCAAACTTACCGCCTTGTTTCTTTTTTTTAATTAAAATTTATTGGGGTGACAATGGTTAGTAAAATTACATAGGTTTCAAGTGTACAATTCTGTAATACATCATCTGTATATCACCGTGTGTGTTCACCACCCAGAGTCTGTTCTCCTTCCATCGCCATATATTTGACCCTTTCACCCTCATCTGTCATCCCCCTTCCCCCTTACCCTCTGGTAACCACTAAACTACTGTTGGTGTCTATGAGTTTTTGTTTGTTATTTGTCTTGTTCTTTTGTTGCTTTCAGTTTTATATCCCACATATCAGTGAGATCATGTGATTCTCGACTTTTTCTGTGCGACTTATTTCGCTTAGCATAATAATCTCAAGATCTAGCCTTGTTTCTTTAACGTTTCTTTAACGTAAATCTAAGAGACCTATGCCCTCTCCAGAGATTTGCGATACATCATAGGAAGAAACGAAAACAGAAACATTTGCCTTGGACTGTGGCTCCCATGGAGAGGGCTAAGCCAAAACAGAATTAATTACTTAACTACATTTTTCTCTTTTCTCTTCCCAGCCATTGATCCTTTCCTGGCACTCCCTGCATTTCATACCTAAACATTATGCTTCCTCTTAACTTGAAGAGAGGCTGCCCAGGGAATTTCTTTGGAAGATGAGCCACAGAATCAGATAGCCACAGAGGGTAATTGGGTATTTGGGGGAACCTGGCTATGGTGCATTTGCCATTATTTTGTTTGCTTTATTTTGAATGATAAAGGAATCAGGGAATCACAGGGATCTTTTTGTGGAGTTTGCCTGGTCCTCATGCAACAGCGGATTTGTCTAATTTATGAAAAGCATCAGGTGTCAGGAAAGCTTTTTGACCACATAGGCACTTACGTGCAAAAAATTCCTTTGATGCCATTTCAACAGTGTCTTAGGCAAGAAAGAAGATAAATGCTGTGCTCATTCCACCATCTTGAACCCAAGTCGGATGATCTCAAGAACCCTGGGAATCCCTCCTGATCCAACGCAATTTCCTCTTCTCCCTGCCTTGATCTCTGAATAGCTTCATTAGGATTCATTCTTTGGAGTTAAGGTGTTTGTCCCCTAATAAAAATAAAATGCTCCTGGGAGAGAGAGCCCATTGAATGACTGTCCACCACTAACTGTTGGCCACCATTTTTAAAAATGTATTTTTATTGCAAAAGTAATATGCTTTTGTTGTAAAAACATAAATAGTACAGATCATGCTAAGCTTCCCTTGATCAGAACCACAGTGTTGCACAAATTCACATTGACTTTGCACACCATGGGTTGTGCAGCTTATCTGGAGACCCTGCCTGTGACCACCTGCTCCTCTATCCCCAACCCTATCCTCCCACCAGAGGGAAACATTGCTCTGTTTGGTGTAAATCCTCCCAGACTTTTTCTCTGTGCATTTGCATATAAACATATGTACCCACAGAACATAAGGAATGACTTTGTGTTGTGTTCCTTTTTATATAAATGGCATCATAAGGGATATATCATTCTGAGATGTGCTTTTTGAAACTTAACAATATTACTTGGAGATATTCTCATATTAGTGTATATATATATATATATATATACATACATACATATATATATATATATATATATATTTTTTAAGATTTTCATTGGGGAATTGGGAGAGGGGAATAGCCCTGGGGAATTGGGGGAAGGGGAACAGACAAGTTGTTATCCTTTTGTTCTTCAGTCTAGTTGTGGAGGATGTTGCTTCACTGGCCCAAGTTGGCACCATCATTGCGCTCTTCCCGGGTGAGGCAGATCAGTCGCCGGCTTCTGGGTGGCCGCTCTCGGCGGCCACTGGCCTCTCATGCTGGCTGCTGGCTACACAGGGTAGCCCATGGCAACCCACTGCAGCAGGGGCTACAGCCTATGCTGTCACTGGCGACTCAAGGCAGCCCAGCTCCAGGTTGAGCTGTTGTTCAGCATCTTAGCTGTAGAGAGCAGTGTCACTGGCCCTCATATACGGGATCCGAACCAGAGCCCTCTGGCACCCCAAGCCAGCTCTTAACCAACGTTCCACTCGGCTGGCCCAGTATATATATATTTTATATATGTAAACATTCAACTAATTTGACACAGGGTTTTAAAAAAATCAAATAACTCAGAAGACATCAAAGCAGCCTTAACACTTTTTTCTCTTGGTTTCACATCTCAGAGGAAACCACCATTAACAGCTTCTGCTTGAAATTCTTCTGACAGCTACTTTTATATTTATAAATAACATTTCTTGATTTATCAACTTGACTTGTTGCCTGTTAACTTCCTGCTCTGATGAATGAGGTTTTAGCTTCCTCTCCTTGCCCTCTGTGTACCTGTTCTCCCTCCTGACTAAGCTATACCACCATTTTCAGTTCCTCCACTGGCCACATCTGAACCTTCAAACTGCCAACTCAGCCTCCATTCCTTGTTCCATAAACATGGACTATGCTTCTGAAATCTCTGTTTTAAAAGACAGCGATAAAGTAATTTAGCATGTCTCCTCTTCCACAGTAGACCTCCATCAGTTGTTTTCTTACCAAGACTGATACCATTACATTTTATTGTGTCACCATAGTCAGTTTTCCATGACTGATCTGTAGCTTGGTTTTGGAAGCTGAAAAACCACAAGGAACGTTTGCGTTATAATGCCCAGGCAAGTAGTGCTCTTTGTAGGGTTCAGTATGCTGCCACTGAACCTCTGCACATCAGATCTGTGGTCAGAGCTGTGCCACTCAAACGGGACAACCCAGGGCTGCAAGCAGAAATGAGTCCTTCTTTCACTCTTACTTCCCCTCCTCCTTCAGGCTCACTGTTTATACTCACACTTTCCTTTTCCACTGTCTGTCCGTTATTCGTACCTCCTGTTTTAGGTTCCTGCCCTCACTCCCACTCTGCCCTTTCTTTGCTTCACCCAGGTGGGAGCCTCTTCTAGATTCTTGCTGGCCGTTCTTAGTTTCGGCTTCCTCTACTCTGGGTCAACACTCCTCACTCCATTCTTGGTTTTCTAGAAATGTTTTGAAGACTTTCCTATTCTCTTTGTAGTTTCAGGTTTATCCAGTTTAAAAAAAATCCCTTTGCTGCCATGTTAACACTGTCTTTGGTAAGAAAGAAGATAAATGCTGTGCTCAATCTGTTGTCGGAGAGTGGGGCCCTCTCAGCGCAAAGGCCAGGTCCTTGGCGTCTCGAGCAAAGAATTGAATGAGATACTGGAGCAGAGTAGTGAAAATGCAGTTTATTAGAAGAGATAGTACACTCCAAAGAAATAGAAGTGGGCCAGAGCAGTAGAGGATGGCTCAAGGGCCCATTATTAGAAGAGAAAATACCTTCTAAAGAGTTCGGAGCAGGCCATGAGCAAAGGCGAGGCTCAGAACACTTTAAGGAAGGGGGCGGAAAAAAAAGGAAGAAGCAGTCAAAAAAGCAGACTTCCCAGGACTTGGAGTTTTTATCCCTTTTTCTCTAGAATGGGCTGTTCCCCTCTGGAATTGGGACCACTTGATTGGCACCTGTAATTGATGATAAGCTATTACCACATCTCTTTAGACTGCGCATGTTCCTTCCCAGAATTCATTCTGTTATAATGATATTAATAAACTTCTGGGCATATGTATGATATTATAATGATGGCATAAGGAGGCCCAGGTGAAATGAAGGTCATTATGACCTTTACTGTACAGGTGTGAGTGGCTGGTCTAATCAAGTCAGGTATTTTGTACCCATTTGTTTTAGGGATAGATAGTTATAATGAAAAGAAGCTTTGGGTGGAGAGGGGAGGTCACCTGGGCGGTCGCACTCTGTGGGACATGCAGGAATGCAGAAACCCAATGCCTGCCTCTAACTGCCTGCCTTGTTTTCCATTTGGGAGACGTGATCCCCATGAAATCTCTATGGGAAGCTGAGGGACAGGAGTTCTCTTCTTCTGTATCTGCTTCCTGCTGGGCAGGGTCATAGCGTTGTCCCTGCCTATTGGGGGATTCACGGCACTCTCACCCTATCTGATCTCAGATGAGAGGAAGGGGTCTCGAGCTCTGCCTGGAAGACTATGTTAGCTTCTTTGGTTGTGACTGGCAATCTTGTTGGGGTATCCTCTGTATCCCCAAGGCCCCTGAATGAGGAAAAAAATAGATTTTAATTAATAAATCTGTTAGCTCTTATAGAGCCTGTGGCCATTCAGGTGTAACAGGTCACTCAGATGGAGTCAGTTGTCTGGGCCCAGAATGGGTTTGGCATTAAGCTTACTGGACTGGGGGATATTAGGAAGTCACAGGCTTTCAAGTCGTTATTTGAAACAAGGGTAGAAGATTTCCATGAACAATCTGTGTTTAGAATTAAGAAACTGATTTACAGACAATCAAGAAGAAGGGGGATAGGAGACTTCTATGATTCCCGCTAAGAGCAATCTTTAGGATTCAGAAACTGAAGAGAAGAGTAATCAAAGCCAAGAGCTAAGGAACTAAGAAACTTGGGAGGAGACTTAACATTTCTATACTTAACATTTCTATAGGAAAGAAAAAAAAGTCTTTCAGCAGTGGTGGTGGGGAGCTACTCGGTTGGTCCACATCAAATCCACCCTCTTGAACCCAGATATTAATACCTTATTGTAAACTGGTTGATCCCCTTTTCAAAAAGGAGAACAATCTGAGAGAGGATTTTTTTTTTCTTTTTAAAGATTTTTATTGGGGAATTGGGGGATGGTAACAGTGCTGGGGAATTGGGGGAAGGGGAACAGACAAATTGCTGTCCTTTTGTTCTTCAGTCTAGTGGTGGGGGATGTTGCTTCACTGGCCCAAGCTGGCACCATCATTGCTCTCTTCCAGGGCGAGGCAGATCAGTCGCCGGCTTCTGGACGGCCGCTCACTGCGGCTGCTGGCTGCTCACGCTGGCTGCTGGCTACACACGGTAGCCCATGGCAACCCACTGCCACAGGGGCTGCAGCCTACGCCGTCGCCGGCGACTCATGGCAACCCAGCTCCAGGTTGAGCTGTTGTTCAGCATCTTACTGTAGAGGGCAGTGTCACTGGCTCTCATATGTGGGATCCGAACCAGGGCCCTCTGGCATCCCAAGCCAGCTCTTAACCAACGTGCCACTCGGCCGGCCCTGAGAGAGGATTTTTGAATGTAGAAAAGAGAAAATAATCATTAAGTGCAAATAACGTTTTCTGAATTCGCTTCATTTTTTTATAACGCTTGACACTATTGACCCACCTCCCCTTTTTGGGACTCTCTCCTCCCCTAACGTTTGAGATCCAGTTCTCCTTGCTCTCTTCTTAACTTGAAAACTCCCAGCTCTTTTTCCTCCACTTGTAAAGATTCATCTTCACTCTTCTCTTCCCCTTGAATTGTTATAAAACCCATAGGCCAAAGACTCCAAATCTTTATCTCTTATGCTAATGTCTTTTCTGAATTCCAGGCCTTCATTGCAAGCTGCCAACAGGACATCTTCGCCTGAGTGTTCCACAGGCATTTCAGACTCTACATGCTGAAAACTGAGCTCACTATCTTTCTATCACATCTTCTCTTCTGTGTGCCTTATCTTGGTTAATAGAACCATCATCCAATTCATTCTCCTTGACTCAGGAAGGGAAGTCACAGCTTCTGAAGGGATTGTTATGGAGAATGCTCTTACCTGGTGTGATGGGTAATTAATTATGTGTCAACATGGTGAGGCTATAGTACCTAGGTGTTTAGTCAAAACCAGTCTAGATGTTGCTGAGAAGGTATTTTTAAAGATGTGATTAACATTTGCAATTAGTAGGCATTAAGTAAAGTAGATTTTCCTTCATAATGTGGGTGGGCCTTGTTTGATCAGTTGGACACCTTAATAGCAAAGACTGACGTTCACCGAAGAAGAAATTCTGCCTCAAAACTGCAATACAGAAACCATGCCTGAGTTTCCAGCCTATTGTATGTCTGCCTTACAGATTTTAGACTTGCCAGCTCCCACAAATGCATGAGCCAATTGCTTAAAATAAATCTCTCTTAATCTCCCTATCTATCTATCTATCTATCTATCTATCTATCTATCTATCTATCTATCCATCCTATTGGTTCTATTACTCTGGAGAACATTTGACTAGTAAACCAAAGAGACAATTCCTTTCCACATGATCCTTTTAACATTCCTATCACCATGTCAGGCTGGGACTGGATTTAAGCTGTGTCTGTACACACACCAGACACTGCTCAAGGAGAGAGATAAGCCACACAGCTTTTTAAAGAATTGAAACATGAAACATGCTGGCCCCTTCCCTACCCCATATCCTGAGGACAGGACTCCAAAAAATGTGCACTCAGAAGGTTGAAATATCCTCTCAAAAACATCCTATATCAATCAATAATGTTGTAAATATTTTTTAGGGGGCCAGATGGATTCATGTCTTGTTAGGGAGACCACTTCATAGACGGTGTAGAGGCCTGACCACCGCACTGTATTCCTGAAGCTGATGTTGAATAATATTATATGTCAACTACAATTATATATACCTATAGTCATGGGATGTGGAGTAGAGTGTGGGAATGGAGTTAATGGAATTGTAATAGATATGTATGATATCGGGGGTGGGAAGGCAGTGGATAGGGGGAGGGGGGTTGTCACTTTGTGAGGGGTGAAAAGGATAACTATTGCATTGTTTTGTACACCTGAAACTACTACTAATAAAAAAATAAAATAAAATAAAAAAACAAAACAAAAAAAACATCCTATATCTCAACCCTTCTCCTATCTTACATGGTGCAAGAATCCAGAATGAGGATTGAGGCTGAGGAACAGCAAAGATTCTAACAGAGACTGAAGAAAGTCACTTTTAACTTGACAAGAGCCTAAGGTTACAGATAAGACATAGTGACCATTCCTGAGGAGTCAAATATTAAACAAAGCAAAAAAGAAAGACAGAAACACTGACGTTAGCTCCTTGTCTAAGGCATTGGTTAAGCCTCAGGGAGAGTAGATGTGGGAATTCATCCATATTAATATCTCATCTAATTCTGGGGTCAAGATACTGAGCAGGACCCAGGCATAGCAGGAAAGTGAGAGATTCCTTAGGCCCTCTGTTTGCCAAGGGGAATTTCTTCTCTTTCTCTGCCTGGCTCATTGCCATAGTGCCTGTGGAATCAGTTGTTGTCTAGAGAGCATCCCTTGGGGCTCCAAGATTAGCCTTTGGTCTGATCATCTTTCTGTTATTTCCTGCTTAGAAAGCTCATTCGTTCTTATGACTTCAGTGATTACCTCTCTGCTGCCAACCTCCAGTCCCACTTCTCACTCCAATCCCAGTCTCCTCAATCATGCTCTCTAAAGAACATCCACCTATGGTCCATTCCAAACTGGCTTCTTTCTAGGGTCCTAGCTTGCCTCACAATGGGTGCAAAATGTCAGCTGTTGGACCAACTCTCAAAGATTTACGCAAACCACCTCTTGTTCCTGCCTCCAAACCACTGTTGTCTACTCTTACCTTCAGACTTCTATATCCTCTATCTGCTCCTGCCTTTTTCTACTTTTTAAATGCAGCCCAAATTTTAGATGCAAAGCCTCTGAACTGAGTTATGGGAATAGCCCTGCTGGCCCCATCACCACAGCCTCCATGAGAGGCATTCTCATCTTTCTCCCCGGACCACCTCTCTAGTTGGGGCTATTTCTTAGCCAACCTCCCACGAAGGTAAGAGAGGTTTCGATACATTCGAGTCTTACACCCCCATTTCCCAGTGTCCAAAATCAAGGTCATCAGCTTCCACCAATACTTTTCCCACTTGCTCCCCGGGGATTGAAACTCTAACGACATTTTAAAATCAGCCTTTTCCATTATGCTTTCATTCTATTTAGTATCAAACCCCAACCCATCTGTGATTCTATCTCATCTCTCTAACCAGGCCCTCCACACCATCGACACGGTGGTTTCCACTCAGCCTCCCACATCAGTTCTTTCCCTTCCACCCGTCCTGCATATGATTGCCACATTAATCTGCCTTAAACACCTTTTGCATCTCATTGTCCACCTACTCTAAAGGCTTTTCATGGCTCATTGTTTTCTAGAGTATGAGGTATCTACTTGATGTACTATTGCGGAGGAGGGATAGTGCTGAAGCTCTACCACAAATTAACATTAGCCCTCAAAGTTGGGCAAGACAGTTAGCTTCCCTGAACTCCAGTTTTCCTATCTGTACTGTGGTGATAACATGAAAGCACCTTTTGTTTTTTAAACCATAAGGTACTCTACAAATATAAGGTATAATTGGGGGTATTAACATACTCTTTTATCTGGGTTCTAAGATTCCCCATAAACTAGTCCCCAGGCAGTTGGACGATTTCCCCTAAATCCTGGTCTTAAAATTCCTAAGGCAGAGGTTCCCAAGACATAGCTGGAGTGCAATGAATTACTTTCAGACATTTAGTTTCCTAAATTGTGACATTCCCTATTGGTCTTATTCTGGGTTAATAAAGTGGCTATAATCTAAGGAGAGGTGGCTGTGGGATCAGAGACAGAACTTTTGTGATCCTTACAAAAGTGGTCATTAAAGCCACTGCTTTGGAGAATGAGCTTGCCCAGAGAGAGTGAGGAGGCGAGAAGATTGAGGACAGAGCCTGGGCAGCACCACAGAGGGCGAGATCATTTGTTAGATTTCCTAGAGCCTAGCTCAGTGTCTATTGTGTAACAAGTACTCGACAAACATTTTTAAAATAGTATACCATAGGGCCGGCCGAGTGGCGCGATGGTTAAGAACTCGCTTGGGATGCCAGAGGGCCCCGGTTGGGATCCCACATATGAGGGCCAGTGACACTGC
>NW_017731401.1:4698014-4702975 GCF_001890085.2 Hipposideros armiger | reverse complement strand
CTTGGGCCAGTGAAGCAACGTCCTCCACAACTAGACTGAAGAACAAAAGGACAGCAACTTGTCTGTTCCCCTTTCCCCAATTCCCCAATAAAAATCTTAAAAAAAAAGTATACTATTAAATAGTATGTATATATTTCATTCATTCATTGATTTCTTCACTCAATAGATATTTATTAAATTCCTAGAAAGGATTAGGTTATGTGCTGGATATTGAGGGTACTTTGATGATCAAAATAAACACAGTCCTGGAAGCTTACAGTTGGGCAGGGAGAGGCTGGACACAGACTTTAGTCAAATAATCCCAGCAATACAATCTCCAACACGATAACATGTAAGCTAGTCTAGAGTGTGAGGGAACGTGTTTCTAAAAAGTGACATTTCAGCTAAGATCTAAAGACTAGCGAAGATCTAAAGACTAGCTGAGTCATGGAATGTTCAATAAATTCTTATCAGAAGTGACTGGTGGCCTCAGCTAAGCTGACCCAGAGAAAAGACTCTGACATGGAATTTCTGGGCGAGAAGAAGCGAGAGCTGTGTCAGAGGCAGTATGCTAGGCAACCACATCCTTTTCTGCAAGTGAGCCTAGTAGGGTTTTTCAAGTGACCCTGTGCAGGGCGTTCCCCACGGGGTACATAAAGTTGCCTTACTTAAAAGGGGAAGTATTAAAAACCTGAGATTGAAAATTACTTGGAAAAGTATTGCCAAGGGGCACACAAAGTTTAAGCCCCATTTACACAAATTTGTTCTCCTAAGTCACATACTTGGGCATGTCTTCGAGAGACCCCTGTGCTTAGGACCTGATTAACCCAGCATCTGGCTCTGTCCTGTCTGGGGAGAACAGCACACATTTGGCATCAGGCAAGAGACTTCAGCCTGTAGCTAATACCTTCCCTTTATATAACGCAACTTTTTCAACTACTGGGTTTTCACATCCTACAGTGTTATTAATTCTCTTTGCCACTTGTAAGGTCACAAGGCTAAGTAGGTTAAAGACTAAAGGGAGTATGGGAGAAAAGCATTTTCTTGTTTCACTTTTGTAATTTCAAAAGAATGTAATGCTCAGGAAGATGGGATGAAATTTCCCAGCAGAAATCACAGAATCAAGTTGCAATGTAATTGAATGTCATGGAAAACAAAAGCAATGTGCTTTATTTTAGTAGGTGCTCACTCAGTCCAACCATTAAAAGGCATCTTCTCATGGATGCTAAAACTTTTCAAGGCTTTCCTCAGGCCAACTGTGAGGCTATGCCCTCTAGGTATTTTTTTTTCCTTCCCTCCTTTAACACCTTGCAAAAGAATATTCTTATCATAAAGCAGTATATAATGTGGGAATTAAAAAATGAATTATGGAAGCAAATATGATACATGTGAGAAAAACAGACCATGCTGTTTTATGTTTATGTTTATCATCCTCTATTTTCATCTTTTTTTAAATTAATTTTTTTTTCATTTGTCTTTGAACACATCACAAACCTTTTGGGAAGCTGTTTCTTCATCTTTCATGCTGTTTCTCAGAGCAATTTTATATCTGGTATTTTTATAACATTGAGGGGTACAGTTGCATAAAACATTAATTCACATAATACAGAGTTGTGATATCTTCTAAATAAATCTCAGGGTCACAGCTGGATTATTAAACTAGTTAAATAGTTTGCAAGGGCACTCTTCTTAACATGTGAAGTTATTATTCTATTTATTTGCTTTCGCCTCCTGTTCTATTAATGATCAGATTCTTCCTTTTATTTAGCAAAAAGATTTGTTCCTCCTCTCTTTTTGTGTTTGCACGTCTCTGAATTCTCTATCAAGTTGGAATGTACACAGCCCTGAAAGCAGGGCTGGACTCACACAGGGCCTGGCTTACCCTTGATCTTCACAGTTTATGAGCCCTCATCCCAGGCGCTGTTTTCCTTTGGTCAATAGTTTTTTTGTGTCCCAAACTCTCATAGGGATACTTAAGGAAATAAAAATATAGCACCCCAGGGTTTGGAGAATATCATCCCCAAACCAAAATGTTTTTGTTTTATGACTTTCCTTGCTGTGAAAATAGAATGTTTTCAAAGTGCAAGAGGCTGAAGCAAAGAAACAAAAGAAGACAAGTGGTAAAGTAGAAAGAAGATAAAACTGGCCATGTTCAGGGAAGAATATAGCATAAGGACAAAGGCAACTGAGGCCAAAATTTAGCAGGAGATCCCATGGTCTCTTATTTGTAGAGCTTTCCCATTATTTGCCAGATTTAGTGTTAAAAAAGTTAACGTTGCAAGGTCAGCCTGAATGGAAGTGCTTGGATGGGGCAGGTACAGGCCACCTGGAGCTAACCTCCTTTCAGGGATTGGATATGAATTCCTTTACTCCATGACTTCTGTGGGCAAGCAACAAAAATGTATTCAAATCAGCTGCACCAAAAAAATGGGAAATTCGTTTGAATAGATGTTAAGATGTCTTACAGAACCCAACGCAGAAAGTGGGCTAAGTGACCGCAGAGATGCATCCAAAAATAAGATCGTGGCCATTACTTTCACGTGAGAGCTACTCTCACTCTTTCTATATCTGGAGCCACATTTTTTTTTCCTGTCTCCGCATATTGCTGCTTTATTTGTATTGCTTTCTCTGTAGACTAGCTCTCTTTGTTTCTGTGCATTGGGCCCTCTCTGTGTCCTCTCAGCTCTGGTGTCCCTAATAAACTGACTAGTATCCCAATACCCAAACTGCAAATGTTCGTGATTGAGAAAAGCATTTGAGTCATGCCAACCAATGAATTGCCTCCTTCTGCATCAAATGACCCTTCTTATCCAACCAGTTGAAGCCCAGTGCAAGGGGTGGGGACACAGTCAACTTTAGGGACTCACACCTGCACATGTGGAATTGTTCTCAGAGAAGGAGATGAGGCAGACTATCCAAAAGCTATTCACTTACATTCCAATGCCTTATTTTTCAGTTAATGTGTCAGCTTTGAGGAGCACTATAGAGGAGAGAAAGGAAGCAAAAAAATCCTGGCTTGTCCACTGAAATTCTTGGCACAAAGCATTCAGACACTGACAAATAAAATAGAAAAGTGGCAATGTAGGAGAGGAAAAGCAGAAGGGTGGTAAGCATGGGTGATAGTATTTGCTATCATAGTCATTTTCTTCCCATGGTCTTTTAAAATTGTTCTTATTTGGAAATGATCCAAAGTGACTGCTGTACCCATATACAAGTATATCCATAGTTGACATCATCGGATTTCAGGGAGATGCCCATTAAAGCCACACTGAATATCATTTCACATCAGTTGAATGGCTAGAATTAAAAGGATTGACAATTCTAAGTAAGGACAAGAATGTGGAGAAACAGGAACTCGCATACAATGCTGGTGGGAGTGTAAAATGGTACAACTTTGAGAAACTGGTTACATATAAACCCACCTCTGATCTAGCAATTTCACTTCTACATATATGCTCAAGAGATATGAGTGCCTATATCCACCAAAAGACATGTTCAAGAATGTTTATAGAAGCTTTGTTCTTAATAACCCCTAACAGTAAACAACCCAACTGTTCAACCATGGTAAAATGGATAAACAAATTACAGGATATTTACATAGTGGAATACTACACAACAATAAAAAGGAACGTGCTACTGCTACATGCAACATTGATGAAATTCTTGAGTGAAAGAAGCCCAAAATAAGAGTATATGCTATAAGTACATACTTCATGGTTCTATTTATGTGAACTTCAATAATTGATTGTAGATTATAGTTACTTTTAAGAGGTTGTTGATTGACAGGGAGCATAAGGGAGCCTCAAGGGGGAACAGAAATATTCTATATCTTGATTTGAGTAGTTGTTTTGCAGATATAGACATGTAAAAATTAATCAAACTGCACAATTAACAAAATGTGTGCTTTTCGCTGTGTAAGTTATGCTTACTTTTTTTTTATTTTTATTAAAGCCCACTTGTTCTCTCTACACAGAAAGATCTTGGTAGGATTTCTCCAGGGCCATAAAGAATGCTATCAGAACTCTTTCCTGGTGTCCTTTCCTGGTGCTACTCAAACACACTAGTCTTATGCCATGACTTTTTTCAAAATACTGCTTCTAAATGGTTTGATGAGATCATATGAATAAATAATAGGAGTCTCCCTTCAGTGTTGTCTGGATGGAGTAGACTAGGCACAGAGTAGTATTTTGGTGTTTGGCAACATGGTATGCCGATGGCGGGGGAGACAAGGGTACAGCACACTTGGCACACACTCCACTCTTCCTCAGGGACGATTCATGGACAGAAAAACAGATTTCCGCTGGTGTGTTTGTTAGCTCAGAGCCTGTCCTGGCTAGAAATACTGGCATCCCCTACATTTCTCTTCCTGTTTTTTGACCAGAAAATACTTTGTGCAAGGAGGTAATCGAGGGGTCCTGGAGAACAGTGGGGCTCTTCCTCCTCTTTAAGTGTCTTTCCCTAAGGAGATAACTTTACAGCATCCTTTGTGGTACAATCCCTAAGCACACCCGGAGGTACGTAACCTCCCCTCACATTCCATCTCTGCTCAAGCCTTCCTCAGCTCCATGTCGTGTCCTGGACAGGTCCTTAATAAGAGTTTCCAGGCCTTTCGCAAGATTTCGTCTTTCTTTGTGAGCCTCAGGGTGGGCCCTTTTAATTAATCTCCAAAGCATCTGGATCCTGTTTCTCGACACGGGTTGAATAACTAAGCTTCTTGAGCCCCTCTATCTAAGCTCCATGAGAATGAAAGACTGAATTACTTTCTGAGGGATTTGTCTCAGCTCCGTATTATCTTCCTTATGTGAGTTGACAAGGTGCTGGGCTCCATTCTCAGGAGTAGATGTCACCGCAGAGTGGGGATCATTTTAATTCCTGAAATGGGAACAGCGCATTGTGGGATCAAGCAGAAGCTTGTGTGAAATCTCTTTGAGAGGAACTGGAAGGTGTTCTTCTGTTTTCGATGGCCTTGTTTTTGCCACTCC
>NW_017731401.1:4695189-4696180 GCF_001890085.2 Hipposideros armiger | reverse complement strand
CTCTGGATGGCCACTCACAGCAGCTCTTGGCAGCTCACACCAGCTGCCTGCCACTCACACTGGCGGCCGGCCACACATGGTAGCTTACAGCAGCCCACTGCAGCCGTTGCTGGCGACTCACAGCAGCCCAGCTCCAGGTTGAGCTGTTGTTCACCATCTTAGCTGTAGAGGGCAGTGTCACCAGCCCTCATGTGGGATCCAAACCGGGGCCCTGCTGCAAGAGCTGGCGTCCCAAGCCAGCTCTTAACCAACACGCCACTCGGCCGGCCTTTGTTCTTTTTTTATGGCAGAATAATATTCTGTTGTATCTATGTACCACATCTTTATCCAGTCGTTTATTGATGGGCATTTCTGTTGCTTCCATATGTTGGCTATTGTGAATAGTGCCACAGTGAACATAGGGTACATATACCCCTATGTTCGAGTTAGTGTTTTGGATTTCTTCGGATAAATACCCCAATATGGAATTGCTGGGTCATAAGGTAGTTCTATTTTTAATTTTTTGAGGAACCCCCACACTGTTTTCCATAGTGGCTTCACCAATTTGCAATCCCACTAATAATGCACAAGGGTTCCTTTTTCTCCACATCCTCACCAACACTTATTGTTTGTTGACTTATTGATGATAGCCATTCTGATAGGTGTTAGGTGGTATCTCATTGTGGTTTTAATTTGTATTTCTCTGATGATTAATGTTGTTGAGCATCTTTTCATGTCTATTGGCCATTTGTATGTCCTCTTTGGCGATATGTCTATTTAGGTCCTCTGTCCATTTTTTAATTGGATTGTATGTTTTTTTGGTGTTGAGTTGTATGAGTTCTTTATAAATTTTGGATATTAAGCCCTTATTAGGTGTATCATTTGCAAATATCTTCTCCCATTCAGTAGGATGTCTTTTTGTTTTGTTGATGGTTTGTTTCCTTTTCTGTGCAAAAAGCTTTTTAGTTTGACGTAGTACAATTTGTTTATTTTTTGTTTTGTTTCCCTTGCC
>NW_017731401.1:4692839-4694161 GCF_001890085.2 Hipposideros armiger | reverse complement strand
TGGTCTAGTTTCATTTTTTTGCATGTATCTGTCCGGTTTTCTCAGCACCATTTATTGAATAGATTATCTTTACCCCATTGTATATTCTTGCTTCCTTTGTCATAAATTAAATGACCAGGTAGGCATGCGTTTATTTCTGGACTCTCTATTTTGTTCCATTGATTTATGTGTCTGTTTTTTAAAAGGCATCTATTTTTCAACTAGCATTTATTCTTAGTTTTCCCAGATATATCCACTTACCACAGGGTGTCTATCATTCTTGAGACCCATGGACTGGAACCAAAACATGACACTTCAAATAATAACCGAAAGGGAAGATGGCCATCACACATTGTATTTTGTGGTTTACAACCAGTAGGACAACTTATTTAGAAGTCTAAAATATCTATTTGTAAAATGTCAAGCTTGCCCAGTGCCAAATGGTTATTTGATGTTATAATTTTCAAACAAACCAGAGACAATGGAAGGCACTATGCATCAGTAGATCAGAACCAAAGACTAACAATGGTAGCTTTTCCATTGGGTGTGTTCTTGCCCCTAAGCTCTTCTGTGTTTTCTTCTCCGATTGAGGTGAACTGTTTATTAAGTAGCTCTGGGATCCCAGAATGAAAGCCTTGTGAAAATTAGATTCCTCTGAGTTTTGCAAAGACAGCCAGAGAGGTCTCAATGGTTTCTACTGTAAAAATGTTTTACTCTGTGTGGGTGCTTTCCTCTTGGAATGGATTTGTTAGCAGGAAGCTGAGAAGCTGGCCTTTGCCTTGCCTCATGTTAATAGTGCTTCCTTTGAGGGTAGGGGGAGTGGAGAATGGGCCATCTTCATAATAAGTCTCAAGCCAGTGGGGTTGAAGGTTCAGCTTGCAATTCGAGATGGTGGCAGCTCCCTATATTTCTATATGGGAGGGGCTTTAAAAGCAATAATCTGAGGGATTGTATTTTTCTAGTACTTTATGTAAAATGTAGAACATGTCAGCTGTCTGTCTGAAAGACCAGGGGCATGATAGGTTTTTATGGGGGGAGGGACCTCAAGGGTTCTACCATTACTTCCTGTCTACACATCGGTGGAATCCCACAGTCTCTTCTCTCCACCTGAATTCAGGTCTTCAATACTCAGTTGTCATTGTCCCATTTACCTGAACAACCTAAGAGGTGAGTCATCTGTGGTTGACTAGGCTCTCAATTGATTGTTATAGAGATTGGAATCCTAAAAGGGCCTTCTTGTTAACGTTGTCGGAAAAGCCACGTATCAGCTGTGAGAAGCTGAATTTGATTCTCTCCCAAGGGTTTGTCAAAAACTCCCAAAGAGGTGAGCCTACTTTCAGGGC
>NW_017731401.1:4677155-4692428 GCF_001890085.2 Hipposideros armiger | reverse complement strand
CTGGGCTTTCAAATTTCCAATTCTGCCTTGATGTGGTTTTAGTTCTTTCTTAAATTTTCTGCTTCGTATTTCTTGAGGTTTTTGTTGTTGTTGTTCAGCTCTGATTATAAAAGGGATATTTGATCACCATCCTCTGAGCATCTCTTCAAAAAGTGACTTCAGCACCTAAGGTTGAAGACCTCTAAACAGGGGTTTCCAAACTGCAGTTCGTAAACCTTTAGTGGGTCATGAAATCAATTTAGAGTGTTGTGCCATGGACTTATTTTTTTAAATAAAATAGTAGACTATAAAATACCAGAGGGCATCCTATAGAGTAAGTATTTTATAAAGTTTTTGTTTAAGTTATTTATATGTGTTTTGGTAGTGGTGTGCTAGTAAATGTTTAATAACTGGTTTTCTGGAAAAAAGTATGTGTATATATTCATAAATCTATCATAAATTTTACTGATATAAAGTATGTATAGCTCACTATTTACAAATTATAATATGCAATACTCTTTATTGTAAATTTTATATAGCCAATTGATTTTCCCAGAATGCCTCATTGATTTTTTTGTCAACTTTTGTATCCATATCTAACCTATGGTTGTAATTCAACTCTAATTCGAGAAAATTATACTATGCATTAATGCTTGATTTTCATCTGGTTCAGCAAAGAACTCCCTCACATTACTGATGAGTGAGTGTATTCTGATATGACTGTTAGATGATATTTTCATTTGTGTTAATAAGATGAAAGTATAACTGATGAAGATACGTCAGAACTTCACTAGCTCGTCGATCACATGACTAAATCTTTATTGAATCAGATCATAATTTCCAACTACCAGAAGAATATTTCTTCAACTTTTGTGCTCTTCACAACTGTAACAGCTACGGACACTTTTAAAGTTCATCTGTATTATGAATATTTTCCTATCACTTTCATAAGTAGAATATCAACAGAACAATAAATCAAGGCTGATTTGTAGTGTTTGCCAATTTCTGTGGTGTGAATATAAGATACTATTTGTAATTCTTTACTAAATAATAATAGTGAATATTTATTGAATGCGTGCTCTTCCACTGCTGTGTGTAAATATACAGGTAATAAAAACTCAGTTTGAAATGACTGAAGCACTAACGTATATTGGCTCTTAACTTGTACTCCAGATACTGGATGATGTTTGAAAACAGCCAGATCCTCTCTGTTTCTGTAAGCGACTTGACACAAAGTTGGATTCATTCTTGGAGTGGTTTCTCCCTTGCTCTGGCTGCAGCAACAATCAACCATGCTTCTTTATTCCCATCTAGCCAGGGTAAAAGAGATTGACTACCCATAGCTTCTTTCCAGAAGACCCCACGAAGGCTCCTCTCAGGTCTCATTAGCCCAAATTGGCTGAGGCCTTCCTGTCCTTGAGCAACCAGTGACGTGGGGGGTGGGATTACCATGACCAGCTCAGACTAACAGGAGGGGAGAGTGGGTATGGAGGAGTCACCATAAGTCCTCTCCATGGCACTCGGGGTACTTTTAAATCCTGCTTTGTCACCTACTTTTCTTATTTAACATCTTGCGAATCCTGTTTCAGTAGTGGGAAAAGGTGAAGCAGGGGCCGTTCTATGATAGGTGCACAGTCTGTAAGGAAGAAATATTTATTACTTTTGATTGGTTACAGGCAACAGTCCTGAAAGTTCATACATATGTGGAATTCTGTGGAGCCTGGTGGTCACTACAGAAGTTGATTCAAAGCTGCAACATACCTTTGGGCATGTGAACAGTCTTTCATTAACTGGCCCACAGCGATTAACTGGTTAACTACTCTTGTCTCTTTCTCTCACTCTCCAGCCCACCGTAATTTAATTTATAAAATCTCAGAATTCTTCCCTTGTCAATTGTTAACTAGAAACTGGGTATAAAGTTTATGACTGAAAGGATCACAAGAGGACTCTAAGGTATATGGTGGCATTAACTGCAGGAAGCAGCTATGGCCGTTAGGGCTGAGAGAGCCGAGGGGAGGGACTGGAGTGATTAACCTTTAGAAAATGTAAAGGAGGGGCCCCCTCAGAGCTGGAACTCTGACCTCTGTGTGAGGGAGCTCGGCAAGGCTGGTGCTGCTGTCTTTTCAAGAAGGGTATGATGAAGTTAGTTCTGAAGTGTTTAAAACACTGTGACCTAGACTCAACGGCTGTTATCAGAAGCAATAGCTGCTACCCCTGGAAGAAGCTTGCTAGGATGACATGCTCTGAAACAGGAAGCAGATGCAAGGAGCAAGTCCTCCTTCGTCCACAGGCCTTGCGTCTTCCTCCAGCACCTGCAATTGGCAAAGCCTAATGGAGAGCCAGCTGCCAAAGCAGAAAAGTGGTTTGCAGAGTTCCAGCCCCAGCATCACAAAGCAGAGTACAGAAGGGAGAGGAAGCTGAAGACAATCAATAACCTAATAATTGTCACACCTATCTGCCTAGTTGATCAAGCCCAAAGCCTAGAGGTGATCGTTGTTTCTTCTTTTTATTCCTCATAGACAATCCATCAGTAGCTCATCCTGAAAGTTCTGCCTCCAAAATATATTTTCAGTCTGACCACTTCTCTCCATCTGGATGCTGCCACCCCCCAGGCTAAATCATTGTCAATGGTGGAAGACTGCGATGGTCTCCTACCTGGTATTCCTGACTCCTTGCTTCCTGAAATGCATTTGTCCCACAGTAACCAGAATGATCTTTTAAAAACATTAACACTCTAGTATCTTCCCATTGTATGATATGTAGAATAAACCCACACTCCTGACCATGGTCTGGATTGCCTCTCTCACTGGGTCTTACATCACTCTAGCCACGCAGGCCTACTTTCTGTCCTTTGAGCATGCCAAGCTGGGTCCAGCCTCAGGCCTTGATCATGTTCTTCCCTCTGCCTGAACCCCTCTCCCTCCACTCCCTGCCCCTTTCACAGAGCTGGCTCCTTATCATTCACACCTCAGCTCAAATATCACCTCCTCAGAGAGGGCTTCCCAGACTACCCCTTCTAAAATAGCACCCTTTAGAGGCAATTACAATGACCCTGTTCGTTTATTTGTTACTGTGGGTCATTTCCCCCACTAGGAGGAAAGCCTGGGAGAACAGGGGCATTACTCTATCTATCACTCTATCCTCAGCACTAGGAGAGATGCCTGACAAGTAGAAAGAATTTAATAAATGTTTCTTAAATTATGAACCACTTTAGTTGTCAGAACCATTTTCCCTTATTACATAGATAGTGAAATGAGAAGATGGAGAGGACAAGCAAAGATATCCAATGGCAAAAAAAAAAAAAGGCTTGAACCTACATAGTTTAACTACAACCCAAACTCTTGAATACCACATTTTCGGCCTCTAATTTGTACATGTAACACTTAGATTGCATGTATTTCCAAAGGAACTATAATTTAAATAAATGTTTCTCTTCATCTCCTGAGAAAAACGTCCATTAGCTTTTCACAGTCATCTGCTCTACAGTGGAAACAGCCTTTTCGCTGCAACTGCTAAAAGTCATGGGGGAAATTGACAGCCAGGGTTTTTGAGTGAGCAGGGTGGATTATTTTAAGAAGATATAATTTTTCTAAATGCTGCCATCCACCAATAGGTGTTAGAAAAGAACACTGTAGGTGACAGAAATCTTCCTTTCTGAAAAAGGAAGCCAAGTGTTGGATTCCAGTTAGTAAGTGAAACACAATTATTGCATGTGAGTTTTCATCTCAAATATGTCTACTGATCTGAGTTAGCTGCTTAGAGTCTAGCTGATCCCGTTTCTCTGTCACAACTCTCTAGTTCACATGAAGAAGCAAGACAAAAAAAACATTCTCAGATCTTATATCACTTCTAAAAAATTCAAGTTATTACTCTGGGAGGGCTTTCACAGAGGTAGAATAAGCATTATCTCAAATTTCCCATGAGCATGCCAACCATAATGAAAGGCTGCTAAGAAATACCTTATTTCCATCAAAGACCTACTTTGGGGAAATGGAGCCATGGGTGGTTCCCACTGCCCCAGGCTCTAACGCCCTTCTAAACAGGTTCATTTTAGTTCCTGGCGTATTAATTAGAATCATACTAGAAAATCTCTACAAGATGTAATAGTAATATGCTCCTAAATTATAGGATTATTTTCTGTGCTTCAAGCATTTAAAGTATCTACATGAATTAGCCATGAGCAAATATTTCAAGATACGCTCTACACTCATTACCTTGCTTCTTGTTAAGCTGACAATCCTTCCAATTGCTAAGATTTCCCACCAATAGTTATCTAATTTACATAGCTCCTCACTGCCAGTCATTTCTTCCATCAGAAATTGGCTTAAGAGAAAGGCGTGGAGAGGGAGGGAGCCTGGAGTGCATTTGATGGGATACATGAGAAAATAAATCCTGTTGATGTTGGGAAGAATGTATAACACACTGCAAACGTGTTGAACATGTTGTGATTTCCAAATCCTACGTAGGAAGTTTCCTGGCCGATGCCTACAGTGGCTAGAAGGTATAGAGAGGATGGTAAAACTGTCTTGCACTCCTCTTGCATAGCTTTCCTTATCTTGAAGATCAGTCACTACATTCGTCCTGGTGCCAACTTTCTCATCACAACATGAAAAATTGGTTCCTCTGGTATTCCCCTCATATACCCCGATGGCAGGATTATAACAGGTAGGCATTTTTCACCTTGTTCTTATGTCTTTGCCTTTCTAAAGAACACTACGCTGCATTATTTCACTTTATCAGATTGGCAAAGAATAAAAGCCTGACAGTACTAAGGGATGTAGAACAATGAGAACATTCACACAATGCTGATGGGAGTTGAAATTGGTCAATCCCCTTGGAAATGAACTTGTCAATATTTAGAATAGTTGAAGATATGTATAACCTCAGATCTAACGAGACTACTTCTAGGAATAAACTGAACATTTGCATAAGAAAACACCAAATGTTCATTACAGCTTTATTGGTAATTGTAAAAGTTGGAAACAGGACAAATTTCCATCAAAAGTAGAATACATTATATATTTAAAGCAATAGAATATTCTTTAGCAACTAAAATGAATTCATTAGAGCTGTACATTTCAACATAGATATGTCTTCAAAATATAATGTTAAGCAAAATTTTAAAAAACAAGTTGCAGAAGGATATATATAGTCTGATACTATTTATATTATGTTTAAAAACAAAACAATCATCTGTCTTGTTAACAGACACAACATTACATAGAAAAGTTATAAAAGCCCGAATGGAATTGGCAAACACCAAATTCAGGGACTTTAATGGTGTTCAGAGAAATTTGGCAGGAAATACAGGAGCTTGAAGTAAATCTGTAATTCATTTCCTAAAACGTACAAGATCTGAAACAAATAGAGTAAAGTGTTAAAATTTTACAAGGTTGGGTTGTGGATACACTGATATTCTCTACCCATTTTTGAAATGTTAGGGGAAATAATCACTGCTTCTCTGGGTAGTTTATTTTCATTCATTCAATTGGGTTGAGCATCTTCTATGAGTTAGGCATTATGCAAAGTGCTAGGAATCAGAGTCCCTGTCCTCAGAGGACTTAGAATCTAGTGGGGGGCAGATCCTGATATCACCCCCTCTGGACTCTTGGCAATTAATGTGTACCTCTGTTATCACCTTCTGCTTTATATTATAGTTTCAGGTTTCATTAATCTTTCCTACTATGGCAGTGTGATTCAGTAGAACTTTCTGCAATGATCAAAATACCCTATCTGTGCAATCCAATATGATAGCCCCTAGTCACTATGAAACTATTAAACACTTGAAATATAGCTAGTGTGACTGGGTAACTAAATTTTTAATTTTAATTAATTTAAATACCTACATGTGATTAGCCGCTACCATATTAGACAGCCTGGCTGTAGAGTGTATGCTTGTTGAGGTCGGGGACCACGTCTTTCTCATTTTCATAGCCCCACCTCAAGTCCCACCTTCCTCCCCCTCAGGACATCTAGCTAGATACTGTGTCTTACAGAACACGTTAAAAATTTTTTTCTTTATTAGTTTTAGGTGTACAAAGCAACGTAATAATTAGACATCAAACCCCTCGTAAAGTGATAACCCATCCTCCAAGCTACTACCTCTCTGACATCTTACATAGCTGTTATAATATCATCGACTATCTTCCCTATGTTGTATTCCATATCCTGTGACTATATATACCTATATACTTAGTTATAGCTGACATTCAATATTATTCTACATCAGCTTCAGGTGTACAACACATTGGTCAGACATCTACACAGTCTATGATGTGATCCCCTTGATAAGTCCAGTGCCCATCTGGCACCTTACATGATCTTTACAACATTGTTGATTATATTCCCCATACTGTATTAACTATCAATTTGATTTCTTAGTGCCTTCACCTGTTTCACCTGCCCTCAACCCCATTCCCATCTATCACCCTGATACATCTAGTACCTATCTGGCACCATACCTAGTTATTACAATATTGTTGACTTTATTTCTTATGCTATACCCTACATCCTCATGACTACTGTGTAACAACGAATTTGTACTTCTTAATCCCTTCCACTTTCACCCATCCTTATCCCCCCTCCCATCTTAAACAAGTCCCTCTAAGAATCTCTGTAATACTGGTTTGGTGGTGATGAACTCCTTCAACTTTTTCTTGTCTGGGAAGCTCCTTACCTGTCCTTCAATTCTAAATGACAACCTTGCTGGGTAGAGCAATCTTGGTTGTATGTCATTGCTTTTCATCACTTGGAATATTTCCTGCCAGTCCCTTCTTGTCTGTAAAGTTTCTGTTGAGAAATGACCTGACAGTCTTATGGGGGCTCCCTTGTAGGTAACTAACTGCTTTTCACTTGCTGCTTTTAAGATTCTCTCTTTGTCTTTAACCTTTGGCATTTTAATTATGATGAGTCTTTGTGTGGGCCTCTTCGGGTTTATTTTGTTTGGGACTCTCTGTGCTTCCTGGGCTTGTATGTCTATTGCCTTCACCAGGTTGGGGAAGCCTTCTGTCATAGAAGACATTTACTACTAGTAAGTATCTGTTGAATTGAGCCTTGCAATACCATTAACTAGCAGGTGCTCCAGGGAAATTTACTTACTCTCTGTGTAATCATTCATCTATTGGGTTGTCAGAAAAGTCATGATGTATTTTGTCTATGTTTTCAAAGGTCATTTATTTATATAAAGAACAAAGATCAATCAATGATATATTGCCCGTTTTGTTTGATAACCTTTTACCATCCTTCAGTGAGTTTCATAATCTCTCATTCATAGAAGGACCTGTCTTTATTTGTGAAAAACTTAACAAGGTGCTGATTTACAGCCTCATCTGAATTGAACGTTATACCATGCAAGGAGTTTTGAAGACAGCAAGACAAGCTGCAGTCTAACGGTGCAAGGTCAGGCGGGTATGGTGGGTATGGCAACACATCCCATTGAAGCGGCAATCATTTTTGATGGGTGATCAAGCTTGTGTGTGGTCTCGCGTTATCGAGATGGAACACAACTCCTTCATAATTAACAAGCTCTGGACGTTTCTGGATGATGGATTCATTCAAACTGTCCAGTTGCCGACGGTACACATTCGAATTGACTGTTTGGTTCCTTGGCAGGAGCTTGAAAAGCACAACACCTTTAAAATCCCACCACACTGAGAGCATAACCTTTCTCTGATGAATGTCTGCTTTCAATGTAATTTGAGGCGAATCATCACGTTGGGACCAAGGCGGTTTGCACTCCATATTGTTATAAACAATTCATTTCTTGTTTTGTTTTTTTTTTTAGCTGAGCCATCCTGCCACCTGTTGGCAGCTCAGCAGCAGCTCAGCTCGGGCTGGGAATCGAACTGCTGTTGCTCACAGCTCGCACTCTTGAGCGAGCTCTTAACCAACTGAGCCACTCGGCTGGCCCTAAACAATCCATTTCTCATCATCAGTTATCAGTTGCTTAAAAAAAAAAAAAGGATAGTTTTCTTCACGTTTGATGAGCATATTGCAGATGTTTATATACGTCGTCAAATGAACTTCTTTGAATTCATGCGGAACCCAAATATTGAGCTTGCTTATGTATCCCAGCTTCTTCAGGTGGTCATGAACACTTGAATGATGGATGTTCAATGTTTCTGCAATCTCTCCTGTTGTGTAACGTGTGTTTGACTCAATCAATGCCTTTATTTTGTAGTCATCAACCCCGGTGGGCCTCCCTGACAGAGGAGTGTATTTGAGATCAAAATCACCAGCATGGAATTTCGTGAACCATCATTGGCACTGACTTTCTTGTAGGGCATTGTTGCCATAAATTTTTATGCAACTTTTCACAAGCTTGACACACGTTCTTCCCTTTAGGAAAGTAAAACAGTAAAATATGGCAAAAATGCAATTTGGTCTTCCATCTTCAACTTGTAAAATCTCCAAAACTCAACCAAATCACTCAAGTTTTTTTTTTTTAGAATAAAGCTAGAACTGTCATCTGTCAAATGACATAGGAATAACATAGATGCGAATGACTCTAGTACTTCCAAAAATGAATTAGTGCCATCTGTCACAAACGTGTGTCATGACTTTTCCCACAACCCAATATTTATCAAATGCATACTGTACATCAGTTCTATTCCAAGCTGAAGGGATATAAAAATAAATAAAACATAGTCCCTTTCCTTGAGAAATTTCTAATCTCATCCAGGCAATAATACCTTTAGAAATAGAATGGAGGATTAATCCTGAAGATTTCCAAGATCACTTCCACCCTAACGTTCTATAAATACATTCCCTGAATTGTTCATTTGTGGCTGTGATCCCGTTGAGAGTTTATGCAATTGCTCTTGACATTATGCTTATTGACAATAAATCAATAAAATGGAGATAAACTTGTCAAGAGCCCTTTGGTCTCAACTGTTCATTCATTTAACAAATATTTACTGACCACCCTCTATGGGTATTCTGATTGCTCCCTCTTTCTTTATCTCATTGGTGAAGGAAGGGTTCTCGCCCTAGGATTACAGTGATGGCCAAACACAGAATACCTAATGCTGAACAGATGAGATTGAGAGCTATTTATTAGTCACATCCCGGGGGAGGAGAACACCACATGCCAAGAAGGGCCACACAGGTGTTGCACTCAGAGACAGAGTGAATGACCAGGTGCTGTGGAGGCAGGTTTTGTAGAATCAAAAGAATGAGGTGCCTCCTCCTTCTTGTGGGAGGATGTGATTAACTCATTTGAATAATTCCATGGGCTAGCAGGGAACCCGCTGCTCAGAGATAAGGAGGAAATGAGCCTGTTCTATTTGATAAGGAGAGTTGTTTGGCTTGGGGACTTGACCCATGAGAGCAGAATAGGGCAGAGACTTGCACTGGGGCCATTTGCGGCTCCCGATTATACCACAGATGTCAAGGCAGAATGTAATATTGAGCCTTAATCTTGGGCCTTATACCACAATGGGCCAGGCGCTATACTAGGCACCCTCATGGGCAAGACAAGAACAAATGGTTCCTGCCCTTATGGGTCTTATTGTTTAAGCTTCAGGGGCATATTGGTGAAACTAGTGGCTTACGGTAAAGATGTGCCTTTCCATCTCTCTAACTTGGCCATGGATGGGTCCCAGAACACAACGGGCTGGAGAATGGCTTCTTTGGGCCACTAGAGGGCATTTCCTGCTTTCCGCAGAGGCTCCTGTTTCCTTGGGTTTAATTAACTACAATTGTGGGTTTCATGCAGATTGACTCTTAACTTTGGTACACATCAGAGTCACTTGGGAACATTTTTAAACAGAGGTCTACCCCCAACGACTCTGATTCAGTAGGAATAAGATTGAGCTTGGGCCTCTGTAATATGAACATATTTCTCAAGTGATTTTGATAGGTAAGCAAAGATGAGGAAACAATTTAGTGAGATAGCCTACATGCTGACTTCCAGGGATTTGTTTTTTTCCAGCTTTATTGAGATAATTGACATATAACACTGTGTAACTTTAAGATGTACAATGTGTTGAATTGATATACTTATGTATTGCAAAATGATTATCATCTTCGCGTTAGCTAACACCTCTATCACTTCACCTAATTACCATTTCTTTTCTTTTTTTTTTGTGGTGAAAACATTGAAGATCTACTCTCTTAGCAACTTGCCAGTATCTAGCACAGTATTATTAACTGTAATAACCATGCTGTACATTAGACCCTGAGAATTCATTCCTCTTATAACTGGGTTAATGAGTTTGTACGCTTTGACCAACATCTCCCCATTTCTCCCATCTCCAGCCCCTAGTAACCAACACTCTACTCAGTTTCTCTGAGTTTGGCTTTTTTAGATTCTACATATAAGTGAGATCATACACTATTTGTTTTTCTCTGTCTGACTTATTTCACTTAGCATAATGCTTCTTAATGCATATGCTTTTAAGCATAATGCACTTAACATAAGGCTGCACTGAATATGCATGCAAAAGCTGAGTTGAGTTTTGAAGCAGAAGTGGAGGTGGGAAGTCTGATTCTATTACGAACCCCATGCTGTGCTTGTCATCTGGGCTCCTATAGCCCCATGCTTGAAAACCACATCCTTTGATTTCTGGCTCTAGACCAGCCCCTCTGGCAGGTTGGAACCTGTGTGAGTGTTGGGGACTTGGGGGGACCAAAAGAGACAGAAGGATATTATACCTTTCCCATCCATTTTCCTCATCTACTCTCTCCCATCTCTCTCCCAAGCCAGACACAAAACCTCATTTGCTCAAAAAACAAATGCTGTCAAGTATTCACTTCTACAAGCAGATACCTGAAGGCGTCAGCAGCCAGCTAAGTCTGAACAGAGTCTAGGTGAGGGAGGGCACTGTGCTACAAACAACGATGTATATACAGGTTATCATCCTCATCTCCTGATTATTCCCATCTCATTCATTACTGAGAAACAGGAAGCAAGGGGCCATAATCATGGGAAACAACCTGAAGCTTTATCACTTTAACCCTGAGTCACTGAGTCTTTAATTGTCCTCTTTCTGTTAAGGTTTTATCATGGTAGTTTTTGTTGTTATTGTTGCTTGTTTCATTTTGTGAGTGAAATGGGCTCCCTTCAAAACCTTAAATGAGTTCTTGAGTGATATTTTTACAGTTGCTTGTCTTAAAAATCAGTGTAATTGCTTGATTATAAACATTTGTTGAAAAAAAATTTCAAAGGAAGACTCCAGACAAAGAGAGCCAGAATTACTTAAGGATTATAGACTTCCTTTCAAAGCAGTTATGCTAAATTATGAAAGATGTACTCCCTGGAAGATAATGCGAGTTCATCTAGAAAAGGCAAGCATTCCACTTTTAGATAAATTAAGAATTCATTCTTGCCCTCTAGTGACTAAAAACAAAAACCAAAAAACTACACACACACAAAGCACTATTCTATTTTTTTAATTGTCAGGAAGTATTTTTAAAACTCCTTGGGCTAAATTATACATGTCCCCTTCCAATCAAGATGATGAAATAAAGGAAGCCGGTATATCTGGTCCTGAGGGGGTGGACATCAGAGTAGCTGATCAAGCATGCTGGGAACCTACCTGGTCTAAGAACAACTTGATCTCTTTTTTAATTTGCTTTTTAAACCCAACCTAAGAGGCTCACTTCTGTGCCTATGCAAATTAGGCATTCCTCAGTTCTTGCTCCCGAATTACTCACTCATATCGCTCGCTTTACCGTATGTAAGTAGAACAAACATTCACTGCTTTATATACAGCTTGAATGAGGCTTGTCTGTCCCAGTGCCCAAGACATTTAACAAAATGGGAAATATTCTCAAGAAGCATAGGCGTGTCAGGGTGTGGACTTATAAATTACCCTCTCTTGAGCTAAATATGTAATTAGAGAGTCCATGCCCCCTTCAGATGGTGCAACCAGAAAGAACAATAACAATAACATTTATATTAAAATGACAATAGATAATCTATTAGGAATCTCGCCTCCCTTTTTCATAGTTGTCCTCCATTTACAAAACACATTTCTAGGCAAATCAAGCTTCTCAAGAGAGTATGAAAAACGGTAGGTTTTTCTTGTTTCATAAAGCCACGTCACAATTTAAACAGCTAATAAATAACAGCTACCATTTTACTCAATGTGTACATCATGCTAGGCAGTCTATAAGCTGTACCTCATTTAACCACCTAACAACTATTATTTTGCCTGCTTCATAGATGGGGAAACCAAGACTCAGAAAGCCTAGGCAACTTGCTCATGTCACCCAGTAATAAAGGATGGATAAGTCACCCATGTACAGTTGTGTAAGTCGATCACCGCACACAAAGGCACCCAGCCGAGGGGATAAACAGAGGCTGAAATCCAGTCTGTGATCCACTTGCTAAGCCACATGCCAGTCAGGCAGGGCCCACCCAAAGGGGGCGCCCTTTCCTGATATGAACAAAGGCGTTAGATAAGGGCTAGTTGAGGCATAACCTGGAATCAAACCCATTGAACCGGCTCCAGATCCTGTGTGCCCCTATTATACTACCTTGCCAAGCACATTTTCCTACATGAAAAGGTCTCCTTAAGGTCATCACAAAGGCGGGTAGGTGCCTTGTCACTTTTGGGGTAGCCTGGCTTTCTGGTTTGATGGGAAGGGGTAGTGATGGGGAGCGGCAGCAAAGTACCATCCTGGAGACTGCCAGTGGCCTGACCCCTGTGAAGTTTCCTTGCCCTGCTTTATGGAGTTACTGAACTGTGCAAGTCCAGGCAGCTCTGCATGAATGGCGATATATGCCCAAGTAGAGCCACCACTTCCGTGCAGTGAGCCAATAGACAGGGATTCTTGCCTGACTCCACCACAGGCTGCCATCTTGACCTTTGGCCAGTCACTTCACCTCAGTGACGTCCACGTCTTACCCGAAAATGCAGACAGTGATATTAGGTGCCCCTAAAGTCCTCAGGGGACGGTGCTCAGACCTAACACTAGAAAAGGTTTCAAAGCAGGCAGAATTTATCTTTGGCACTTAACAGTCATCTGTGTAGCTCTTTCCTCTCTACTTCTTTCCCCTCAACATTCCCCTCTTTCCTAAGCTTTCTATCAGGAGGGGGTAACTGAGCTGATAAAAAAACAGTTAGCATTATAGATGTTAGGGATTAAAAATAGAGACTTTCCCAAAACTATCCTTATCCCAAGGAAAAGCCAACGGAGGCTTTGCACAGAGGATCGAATCGCTACTGGGTGAATTTTAGCAGCAGATGAAGCTTTTGAGTCTTTCCAGAGCCTGTAAATCACAAAGGTAGCGTGACTAAAGATCAGGCTGCCCTGGAAAAGTGTTATCTAGTACATGAGCAAACAAACAAACAAAAAAATCACATGTACATGTAAATCACATGTAACATTACACAGTCATTAAAATGCTCATTCATGAAGAATTTTATGAAGCAACATCAGGGAAAACTTTCAGATATAGCGTGATATGTAAAAAGCAGGACCCTAAATAACATATGTCAGCTATGGGATACAATTGCACAAAAAGTATATACACCAAGGTCGGACAATTAAGTTCACCAACTCATCCTAGTAGAAGTGCTACACACCTGATTGCTGAATATCACTATGGTCACCTTCGAAGTACTCCCCTTGGGAAGCTATGCACTGATGTCAGCACCTAGTCCATCCTTCTAAGCAATTTTGGAGCTCTTTTTCTGTAATGGACATCAGAGCTGTTGTCGTATATTGTCCTTGATGTCTTGAATAGCATCAAAATGTCTTCCTTTCAATATTTCCTTTATCTTCAGGTAAAGAAAGAAGTCACTGGGGGCCAGATCGGGTGAGTAGGGAAGGTGTTCCAATACAGTTATTTGTTTACTGGCTAAAACCTCCCTCACATACAGTGCTGTGATTGTCGTGATGCAAGAGCCATGAATTGTTGGCAAAAAGTTCCTTTTTCACACAGTCTTTTCAGCACTTCCAAATAGTAAACTTGGTTAACTGTTTGTCCAGTTGGTACAAGTTCATAATGAATAATCCTTCTGATATTAAAAAAGGTTAGCAACATCGTTGCAACAAGTTCGGGAACTTAGTTGTCTGACCTCGTACATATACAGAGAGAGCCTGGAAAGTAATATAGAAAAAAACCCAAAATGAGTGGGATAATGAGTGACTTTGAAATTTTTAGTGAACATTACTACAGTAGTGTGAAGTGTATTTAAAAATACTAAAAGAGAGGAAATTCCATCATTTTTAAAACATCTGTAGAAGATTGACAATATAGGTCTTTGAATTCCCTATTGTCATAATTTCAGGCTGGTAATTTCTTTTACTCGGTACAAGATATTCATAAGTATTAACATTTCTGTAAAGCTTTTAAATATTGTTTTTGTTCATGTAAACACGCTGTATTTTCCACCAAACGCTTGAGAATATGTTGAGATGTTATGTTAATACAAAGAGAATATGCCAAAGCCATTTAAAAAATGAGAACCTGGTTAAATCACATTTAATATCATTGTGATGACTGAGGACAGAGAACAATACGAGGCACCTTCAAACCTCAGAACATTGACTTAGAACAAATTGTGCTTCATAAATGTTCGCCAAACAGATGAGGGACTCCTTTCAAAGCAATGTGCAGCTGACTCTAAAATCTTTTAGTTTAATTACCACCTTTGTGGAGGGGGGAGGGGGAGAAAAGCAGGTTCTAAAGGAACCCTTGCAAGCACTTGCCAGATAGAGAGCTAATCCTTATAAGTCATTCCCACTTCCCAAAAAAAAAGACAAGATTTTTCTATAAGTGTAATTTGTACTCAATGTAAAGGAAACATTACAATAGAAATTTCAGACACTGCAACTAGCTTTCAATTTGATTGGCTTTAACTATTTCTACACACACGAACGTGCAAACACACCTGGGAGACTCTGATCTTCTCCAGGTTTCCCGTAACCACCCTCCTGTTCTTCACCCTTAAAAAAACAAACAAGCAAACAAACAAAAAACTTGTTGAATAACAGACTGCCAAAGCTACAAAAGAATTTTATGAATCATTTTTCAAAAGGCCCATTTTAGAAATGAGAAGACTGCAGCTCAGTAGGAGAAATGAATGACTTGCCCAAGGTCACACGATAGGTTAGACGGAAAAACAGGACACTTTCTTTTCTTCGGGCAATGATCTTGTGCTAAGACCTTCCAGCCCAGGGCATACATTTAAATGAATTTCCTCCTCCAATTACAAAAGTAATATATGCCTGCTATATGAAATGTGAAAAATATATTTTTTAAATGACATGTTTAAAGAAGAATATAAAAATTACTCAGATTACAACACCCATAGATAATCACCACTAACATATTTTTTTTTT
>NW_017731401.1:4668891-4669665 GCF_001890085.2 Hipposideros armiger | reverse complement strand
GTATATGAGATAATCATCCTAGCATTAATTCTTTTTACTAATTACCATTGAAAGCTGTTTCACTCTTCTTGGCTCACCAATGGGAAAAATCCACTGATTAGTCTAAGAGGTGAGGGGTAATAGATAAAAATATATATCCCTTAGAGAACAGTACCATCAGTACAACTGCCTGAATTTGAATGGTTTAACATCTTAGAAAGGATCGATCCACATCCCCTGCTCAAGTCCCCCCGCCCTCAAGAACATAGAGTTTCATAGTCCTTGCTCCAATAATTTCACTTCTTTCATTTGAATCCTACAATGTTTCTCATGGTTTTTTAAAAAGTATGTTAGCTTTTTAAATTAATGTATAATTGAATATTGTAATAATTTCAGGTTAATTTCAAAATTAACATAATTTTGATATTTGTATACATTGTGAAATGATCACCACAATAAGTCTAGTTAACATTTGTCACTATACATAGTTATAAAAAATTTTTTTCTTGTGATGAGGACTTTATTCTTTTAGAAACCTTCAGATATGCAATACAGTATTATTAACTTATAGTCACCGTGCTGAATATTGTACCCCCAAGACATTTATTTATAACTGGAAGTTTTACCTTTTGACCCTCTTCACCAATTTTGCCCAACCCCACCCCCCACCTCTGGTTACCATCAGTCTGTTGTCTATATCTATAATCTTGTTTTTTGTTGCTGCTTTTTAAAATTCCACATATAAGTTAGATCATATGGTATTTGACTTTCTCTATCTGACTATTTCATTTAGTG
>NW_017731401.1:4664505-4668800 GCF_001890085.2 Hipposideros armiger | reverse complement strand
TACCTATTCTGTTCATTACTTCTTTTATGAGATGAGTTTTTAATTTTACACAAACATGTCTACATTTTTTATTATAGCTTCCTGATTTTTTCTTTACTTCCCTCTTTCACCTAATCCTTTTGACTAACACTTACTCAACTTCTCACAATCAGCTCAAACTCAGAAGTCACCTGTGTATCAACTTCCTGTCCTTCCCTCCATCCCAAGCAAAGGTAATTCTCTCTTCCATGTACAAATTTACTCAGCATGTTGTAGTGTACATGTCTGAGTTTGTCAGCCCCACTGGACTACAAGCTTCTAGAAGACAGAACCAGTGTCCTATTCATCTTTATTAAATCCAGCACAAACACAGTGCTGTAATACATAGTTACTCAATATTTAGTGCACAAACATCATAAAGTGTTTTTATGCAAATTTAGCTCAGTTTAAATGACTTAATTAGTGCTTCTAAAAACTAAGCTGAAAACAAAAGATTAGGTTAATTCAATATTCCTGAATGAGACCACAACAATGCATATTTGTGATGCTTAATAGATATTTTAGGGAAAAAAAATAGAGCGTTTATTCATTTCACTACAGACTATGAATTACTACATAGAGGGAATAACAACCAGTGTGTGTTTTTATACACATTAAGTCCTTGTTCAAAAATGAAATGTCTGCTTGTGTGATGCACATACTTTCGAGAATATACAATGAGATAGGTATTGATACAGTTCTTACATGGCCACCACCCTTGAGGCTACCCTGCTGCCTTCCAGAATTTCCATTTGCTATTTTCCTGTTAGAAAGTATCCTATTGGGTAAAATTTCCTGTAGAAATGTGTATAATGTACATAGCATATGTTATCTTCTTTCATGTTTTTATCTTTTGTCTACTTCGGTGACTATTGAGGAAGAAAATTTAATAATATAAATATTAAAAATGAAAGGCTTGACTTTGCATAATTCTTTATCAAAAGCTTTATTTTTCTTAACATAACCAGTCAATTTGAAAGATATTAGAATAAAAATAGAGAGAGGTGATTATCTTGAAACCTAATGTTTGTTTATGCCTCTGTAACATTTACTGTTTGGAAGGCAACAGTAAAATCAAATTTATCTTAAAGTTAAATTTGTCTTAAATGAGCATGTAGTTCCTGGCAGATAATAGGTACTCTATAAATATTTGTTGGATCAAGGACTGACGAATTGTGGTTAAATGACAACCTCATTTATAACTTTGTTATATTTAGAGTTGTTTTAAAATACACCCAACGTTCTCTAGCTGATGGCTTTTAAGAAAAAAAAAATNGAGGGCAGTGTCACTGGCCCTCATATGTGGGATCTGAACCAGGGCCCTCTGGCATCCCAAGCCAGCTCTTAACCAATGCGCCACTCGGCTGGCCCACCACTAACATATTTTATATATAGTTCTGGTCCTTGAGACACTACTTCAAATGGACAACCATATGAGGCAACAAATATGCATGGGGTTGGAGGACACTGTGCATGGTTGAGCTCTGGTCAAGGGTAGGATTGCTGTGCTGCAAGATTCTGCCTCCCCCGTGGAGCTTTCCCCATGGGGCAACCTTGGCATGTGGAGCCCAGTGTAGACTAGGAGGAGGGACATATTATACCTCATGTCCCTCTCCAGACATACCCATCCTGGGAGAGAATGCCTGAAATGTGAGAGCTTTCAGTTTGGGACCACAGCTGTCCCTTTCTGCCCACTCCCCTACACCTAATAAATAGGCTTATTTGCTTTTCAGCATTAAAAGCACTCCTTTCTATAGGCTCAAATGTATGGATCAAGGAGGGCTTGGTTAGCCTTTGATTTCTCTAGCTATCACTGAGGCTTTCTGCAAAATATACTTGCCAATCAATTGTGAACATTCTCCCACATCGGTAAACATTCTTCTATAGCTTAAGTTTTAGTCTTTCCATAATAACTCACAGATACGTGAATCATAATTTATTTAACCAGCCTCCTATTTTTGGACATGTAAGTTGTTTGCAACTTTTTGCAATTAAAAACGATACTGTAATAAACATCCTTGACTAGTACTTAAGTATTTGTGCATATCTACTGTTTCTTTAGAATAAATTCTGAGAATTGCTAGATGAAAAACTGTAGACATTTTAAAGGAATGTCATACGTCTGGCCTAATTAACTCCAAAGAAAGGTAGTTTTCCTGTACAATTCTACCTATCAGAGTTAGACCCCATTTTAGGCTTACCAAAATTTAGAACTCACCTCCTTCTTTGATCTGCACCTCAGTTTGATTAAACATGAGGAGACAGAAGTCTCAGATAAAAGAAACAGAACCCAGTCAAAGGGTTTTTCTTGTCCCTTTGTTTTCTACTCAAGACATTCCCTCTGCTCTCTGCCAAGGGGACATTACTTTGATTGTCTGAGTAGTCCAGGACTTCTGAGCTAATTCAGTGTACTTGGACAAAAAGAATTATGTCCACAAATCAGAGTCTTGCTCAGTGGTGGGGTGGGGAGGGTTTCCTGAGCCCTTTCGTTACCTCACCTGGGTAATAATGCCTAATATATATAGCACTTATTGTGTGCTAGCAGTGTAATAAATGGTTTATGGCTGCTTATGCACTTTATCTTCGTAATAGCCTGCTGTTGTGGATAATGTCGCCATCATCATTACCCTCATCACCTCCATTATACAAATGAAGAAACTTAGGTACTGAGAAGTTAAATAATTGATAACCAGTCCATGGCAGAGCTGAGAGCACAGCCTGGTTCTAGAGACCATGTCCTAAAGCACACCACCTTTGGTTCCTGCCTCCTCCAGCAGCCCTGACTGAGCTCTCCCATAATTGACCCTTTATTCTTCATGAATAGCAAAATAGACTTAGTGGAAGGGTCGTCCTCAATTATTGCAGTGCTCCTGGATTGTCTTTATACCGTCAGCCAAATCTTTCCTTCCTACTTCCTCTTCTCTTTTCTTTTTTATCCAGTTGCATCTATTTAAGACCATTTCTCTCCTGTCCTTTTCTGGATGTGGTTTTAGGTTCTCTCACCTGTGTTTAGAAACCTGTGAAATCCAGATGGCTGGTTCAGGGTGGCTCTGTCTCTTTCCCTGCCTCTCAGTTTTCAGGCTGACAATGCTTAGTCTCTATTTTCATAGTAGTTATGTTTAATTATGACCGTGACTGTGGTAGGTGTGATGCTCATGAGAAAATAAATAGAATTGACTTAATAAACATATTTCAACACCCATGAAAGGCATTTCCATTACTCATGTTGACAAAAAAGACTTTTACTTGGAAGTAGGAGACAGAACAATACATTGTGGAGTTGGCGTGCTTGTATCAAGGTTCTTTATGAGAATTCCCATCTGTTTGCATGCTCTTCCTCCAAGGCACAGAGTATGCTCGCTCTTCTGCAAGTGGGATTATTGAGACTTGAAGAGGTTAGGTGATGGGACTCAGGTGGGCCTGTGACCAGGCAGGACCAAGGGCATGCTGATGTGCCTTACTGCTGGCTCGGCTGCTGTCCACAGGCCATGCAGTCTGGGTGCTTTGCTTTTGATGTCGCACTCCTAAGATATAATGAACCGGACAATCTTTACTTGAAGATTTACATCTTCCTTTGGGAAGGAAGCTTCCCTTATTGCTGATGACCATGCTAAAACATGGATCATATATTTATTTAAAAGACATCAGTCAGTTTGAAAAGAAAAATTATCCACCCCCCCTACATTTATCAGTGACATCTGATAGGAGTATCAGGTAACAAGGAAGTAAAAGATGGGTCTCAACCACACTCTATGCTGCAGTTTTTGTAATCCCCCAAATATGCTGGTGATTTCACACAAGGTACCCTATCTGCCTGGAATGCCCCTCAGTTTGTACTTTTTATTTTCTTATAAAACATTCTCTCTCTCTCTCTCTCTCTCTCTCTCAGTGAAACACACATATACATGTATTGTACATGTATGTGCACACACACATGCATAAATATGTGTACAATTGTGTCTTTTTTACAGTATTTCCCCCCCTTTTTTTCTGGCTCACCCCTTCCCTCCCTCTCCCTCTCTTCACATGAGCCACCCTCTAAAAGAGACCATGTTGTTTCCTTGTCTGTATCCTTCCATAGTTTTATCATTGCTCATATAATCCTATTTAAGTAAATACTTACACGTTTATACATTTTTTAAAAGATTTTATTGGGGAATTGGGGGGGGGCAACAGCATTGGGGAATTGGGGAAAGGGAACAGACAAGTTGCTGTCCTTTTGTTCTTCAGCCTAATTGTGGAGGACGTCGCTTCACTGGCCCATGTTGGTATTGTGA
>NW_017731401.1:4660691-4662044 GCF_001890085.2 Hipposideros armiger | reverse complement strand
CCTCAAAATATACATTTGGCAGAAACTAATATTGTTAAAGGACCTCAACAGGAAACCTATGTTTAGCTTCTTTCCCCTGGAAATTTAGGGCCAAAAGCAGCTTCTAGTGACAAGCTTATGGCAGTATTTTTCTAAGCCTTGGCTCATGTAAATTTTTTATGGTTTTGGTGCCAAGTGTAAATAAACTAAAACTAAATCCAAAAGCAGATTTGTCTCCGAAATTTGACTCAGAAATATGGGCCTTAGTCTATATGTTGTTGGGCAAATGATATGTATACGAAGGAAGGTATGAAGTTTGACGTGGGGAGCAGTTCTAAACAACTCAAAATGATTTAAATCTTGATTGCCATTCAAGGAATTTGGAAGAAAAAAGCAGACAATAGAATTCGCTTATAGAACCTGTCAAACAATGTATCAATTCTTTAACAACAAATTAAAATATAAAATATTGCCCAATATCCCCTTCAGCCAACATTCCACTCCCAACATCTGGGAAACTGGGCAGGGGAGGAAGCAGATTGCTTCTAATTACCCTGTGTCAGCCAAAGATTACTTAAACTTTCAAGGTATGAGATGGAGCCAGGGAGAATGTTAAACATAGTAAATAGTTTTCACAAACCTTTCACAAATCTTTAGCTTGAAAATAAATGAAAACAAACAGCTCTAGTTTGTTTCTTTCGCCCGTGGTGTCATTTTCCAAATACTTCACCCTGACCAAAAATTATTTTGTTCACAACCCCCATTAGGGTTCTGTAAATCCTCCGTTGGTACTGGAGAAAGAAATAGGTCCTACTGGTCTACCTCACAACAAAGTGGCTGAATCACAAACATGGACATGCAGATGAAGAGACGACAATCTGGTTGTCAGAGGCATCTAATTCAAAAGTGACATTTGATACGATTAATTTACAGGCAGTGGGAGTGCAAGGATGAATCGGAGGCAGAGACAACTTTCCAGAACTCTCTTCTCCTTCAAGAGTCTGGTCTCCATTTTCCAGGACCAGGTGCTTATCTCTATTAAAATAAGACTAGCTTACCATGCACAGTCTTGTAGTTTTCAGAACAGTGAATTCAGACCATACCAAAGTTTTTTTGCCTTTATTTTTTTCAAGCTCTAACACTGACTCTTCACCAAGACCACCTACGTCTGATGAAACTGTGCCTCCCTCAGGTTCTTGACGAGGCTTCTTATCAACACTTAGCTATAAGAACAGGTGAATAACAACATAACAATTCTAGAGCAGCTTGCTCTTCCAGTCTTGCATAGGTAGTCTGGAGTCTCACTTCAAAATGGAGGAGTATTTGTAAACTAATATCCTGGGGCCTTATCCAAAAATGAGTATGAAATAGTTC
>NW_017731401.1:4646224-4658001 GCF_001890085.2 Hipposideros armiger | reverse complement strand
CACACACACACACACACACACACGTCCAGCACTTGCCCAGAGCCTCTGCTTTGATGATAGACACACAGATAGTGGTTTCTTTTTTCTTTTTTCTTTTTTCTTTTTTTAAATTAAAGTTTATTGGGGTGACAAATACTAGCAAAGTTACATAGATTTAAGGTGTGCAATTCTGTAAGACATCATCTATATATCACAGTGTGTGTTCACCACCCAGAGTCAGTTCTCCTTCCATCGCCATATATTTGATCCCGTTTACCCTCATCTACCACCCCCCTCCCCCTTACCCTCTGGTAACCACTAAACTATTGTCTGTGTCTATGAGTTTTGTTTATTTGTTTTTCTTGTTCTTTTGTTGTTGGTGGTGGTTTCTTTAAAGGAGGCAGGGAAATGAATACAAAATGAAGTAGTGGATCTGACTCCCATATTATAGCTCTTTAGTTACACAGCTCTTTAGGCTCACATACACTCTCAGTCATTTCCCCAAGGCCACCAACAGTGACAGAGTGTCTGGGAGAGGGTCTCTAACCTCAGCCACAGGTTGAATCGTCTCCCATGACAATCCAGGTCCTAGAGAGAAGCTGAACCACTAGACCAAGCTGCCCTTTCCAGTGGTAAGCTTCTTTTTGGGGTCAAGTGCTCTCCTGCTTGGTGGTCCTCAACAGGAACCAGTTTAATTCACTGGAGATGTTTTATTAACATTAAATAAGGGTGTTGGCACCCCATCCCTCTCTTTCAAATCTCCTTGGTCCTTGTACCAGTTTGCCCATTTTTTTCCCAACAACATCTGGGGTTCCTTAAAAGGGGCTAAGCAGGTACAGCTTCTTCAGACAAAGAAGATTAGTGCAAGGCAACTGGATATAGCCCCAGCTAGAAAGAGAAACAATACTCATTAAAATAGTATCCATTGTTTATGTTGGCATAGTGGTTTCACTTAAAAGCGGTGGGGGAAGGAAAATTAATGTTTTCCCACATTGGGCATCTTGCTGCCCATGTGGCTGCACCACTTAAAAATTCCAAAATGTGTGATGAGTCATGTCAATATTGGGAAGATCTAAACTCCGAGATAGACGTATTGCTACTAACCCAGAGTTAGACAACTAAGAAGCCAGCAGGAGAACAAATCCTCAAGGCCATTCATGCTGAATGAGCTGGAAAAAACAAAGGAAGCTGCATCATGTGAAGGGCTGGCTAAACTCAACACAGACCTGGAATGCCTCATACAGCACACCCACATGCAATGATTTGGTGGCAGTTCACAGGGAGTGACTATTATGGCGGCAGGACCTCTATCATCAGTTGAGTGAAATTCCTGACCCAGATGCCATACATACTACCGAATCATCTGGCATCCCCTGCCACCCACACCGCCCACTACTGGCTGCATAAATATGTACATGTGGTTTCAGGAGGTGATTTAAATAATTTGCCTCTGGGAGATGCTTTGTACCACATGTAGAAAAAAAACTCCTTCGACACATAAAGCTGACCATTTAATGCTTCTGCATGGAACAAAAGGGATTTTGTCTATTTGTTGATCTATACTTGGTAGTGAAGAATATGACAGAGAAACTGGCTAAACTATATACTATTTGCCTTTCAGACTTTTGGTACATAATCTTGTCTTAACTAGATGGAACATGGCAGCAATATAAAATTTTAAACTGTTTGAAAAACACAAGGTCAAAGCACAAAAGAAAGTCTAAATTTTCCAGTTAGAATCTGGCTTCAGTAGAGGTTTACAAAATAGCAACGATGACAAGTTCCAAATCGTGGGACAAATTTTGGCTTCCCTGATTAAAATTAGCTGATATTTGTGTCTTGCCACATTTTCTACCCTTTTGCATCCTTCACTATTTTCTATGGGTAAAACTCCAAACTCCTTACCCTGAAATTCAAAGACCTTGATAATCCAGCTCGAATCTTCTATCTACCTTTATATCCTACACGCCCTAAAATCTACACTCCAATCTCATAGGACTACCCACAATCCCCTGTACATGTATAATATAGCATAGTCTATACTGTTCACAGGATGTTCTTATATCCAAGATGCTCTTCCTACCTCCTCAATCTGAAAAAACTTAGTTCAAAGGTCACCTCCTAAGAAAGTTTTTTAAAAATGGTCATCCTCTCTTCTGTGCTCCTATAACACTTAACACTTAATTAAGTTATTCTATTGCAGCACACGGTATTGTGATTATTCGTTTACTCATGTGTCTCTTCTATTGGACTTAAGCTCCTTCAAGGCAAAGACAGTATCTCATTCTCTACATCTGCCCTGGGCCCATCAATGCCCAGTGCAAGGCATCTACTCAACAGATGTATGAGTATGTTCATTGGTGTTGGCTACTTAAGACTTGCTGAACAATCCCCTTTTCTCTGACCCAGAAGCAAAGTTCCCAGGACCAGGCTTAGCCTGGCTGAGTTCTGAGACCAACCCTGTAGTTATCCGGGAGGATATGGACATAATCTTCCTCAGGTGATAAAGAATCAAATGGATGTTGATGCTTAGTCTGCACTGAATTTATGCCCCAGTTACAGAGCCCAGGCTTTGGTCTTAGGAATACACTCTCAGCTCATCACTAGATCCACACTTTACTCTTTTGCATCCAAGTTTCTGTTTTATAAACTTGCTGTCCCAAGGACTACCAAAAGTGAGGTTCCTGCCTCTCTCAATGCAAGGGAAATTGCAAAACATTAAGAAACTAAACAAAAAATGTCACCCTTAATTCCCTATTAAGCAAAATGCTAGGAGCACCCGTACCTGTATTGCTTCTAGTTCTTGACTTAAAGGTGAGATTATTCAAGTGCCTAAACTGTTCTAGCAATGGGGGCTTTTCTTATAGACGCAGATACAGGGGAGTGGTATACGGGGATTGTGATGTTGCTAAGTCACTGCAGCAAATGTGTTGATACTCCTTCCATCTAGAAGTGGCATGTAGGTCCCTACTCCTTGAATCTCGGTGTGCATGTGATCACTTCGGCCAATAGAGTAAGGCAGAGGGGCCACTGCATGACTTCTGAGGCTAGGTCATCAAAGGCCTTGCAGGTTCCGCTTTGTTCATTGGAAGACTGCTCTTGGAGCCTTAAGCCACTGTGTGAGAATTGTGTCTACTCTGAGGTCACCATATTACAGAGCCCAAGTATAGGTGCTCCAGTAGATAGCTCCAGCCTTCCAGCCCTCCCTACCAGTGCCATTTTGGATCCTCTACACCAATCTTTCCACCAGCTGAATATCACCAAGTGACCTCCATCAATGTAATTTGAAAAAGAAAAATCACTTCCCTGAGCCCAGTCCAAATTTATGACCCATATAGTCACAATATATAATGATTGTTATTTTAAATCACTAAATTTGGGGGTAATTTGTCCTGCAGCAATAGATAAGAGGAACAGAAGTAGACAACGAAATGCCCTTATCCTTTTTATTGTTTCCCTCACAGAAGACATCAAATTTCTGTAGCATCACTGAGGATAATGATAAGCACCTTTTTTCTTTAATTTTTCATAGAAACTTAAGAAGCAAGCGTGATTTCTAAAATTAAAAGGGGTTATTACAAAGGGATTTGCAAATGTAGTATTTCCTCATTACAGACTTGCCACCCATCTCTGCGAATGCATACACAGACTTGTATGCTTACTTCAATATAATAAACAATAGTCACAGTGTCTGTTAATCCCATCTGCCTTCCTAGGAAAGGAAAACACATTACAGGATACTGTCAAGAAGTCTCAGCCTTCATGACAGGGATTTTTCTCTACATGTCTCATAATATAAGCCCAATATCTAGTTTCTCCAAGATTTGCATAGTATCTAATGGATATCTCTCATAGTGCTTGCCCCTTTCTACTTTGTATTTTAGATATTTAAGTTTATTTCTAGAGGGATCAAAGTTTAATTGCAAAAACAGAATATAGTTTAAGCAGGAAGAAATGTATTGCAGGATATTAAGTGACTTGCCAAATTGTTGGGAGGACTAACGAAACAGAATGTAGGTTGAACCATACAACAGAGCCAGGCCACTACGTTTGCTGCTCCCTCCTCTATGATCAAAAAGCCACTGTCCCTTGAATCATATCACCACTGCCATGATTGGGAAGCTACCAGGATCAGGAAGTCACTGTGATCTGGTGACTTTCTCAGCCACAGAACACCATCTTGGCTCCAATCTGCATCAGCAGAATAGATGCCCTGGACCCCATCCCTGAACACCCACAACCAACAACTCAGTGACCATGGTCGTAAGCAGAGAAAGCAGAAGATGTTATAGCTTCTATATTTCTAGCTTTCCAGGCTTTGTGGTATAAAAAGACACACTTAAAAGAAAGTGGGATAGATGTTGAATGCCAATCAACAATATCATAATGTAATATTTCTTCCACTGCACTACAAGCAATTTGGATCTACCTTTACGTCCTACCCCCCAAAGCATCTAGCAACTTCCAGGTAGTCAATTGTTTGAGATAAGGAAGATGGGGCTAATGAAAAGGAAAAAAAAAAAAGGGAAGAATCCTGAAGACTACATGCCCCTTGCGACTCCCCATCAGGAAATGGAGTCCTCAAGGGCAGGATACTATGATGTTAGTCTTAAACTGCCTCTGTCTTAGATATTCTCCATTTTCCCCTGCCTGTTTTGCACTCACTTCCACCCTGCTCTGTGCCCTGGGAGGCTGACCTCTACAGATGGCTTCACCTGGGTTCTTGTGACTTCTGACTTCTGGTTGGACTTAGCCAATGAGAGGCACCAGCAAAAGATCAGACGGCAAGGAGGGGGAGATCAGGTGATTTATTCCCTCGGATCCTTCTGTGCCAAGCTGGTTCAGCTGTAGCTCAACCAGAGCACTTGCCAGGTGGCCCCAATCCACCAGCTACTGCTCTCACTGGGATCTGGTAGCTGCTCCTTCTCATGCCATTTCAAGGCAGATAGTTTTAATGGCTTCTCACTGATGCTAGTTACACAGTGCATTACCATTCTTCACTTTTGCAAGGTTACCATTGAGTGTGCCATTCGTTAGCTGCCGGGACACAGCCTTTGGTGTGATTGTTACAGTTGTCAGAGACTATCAGCCTGCACTCCCTCATACCTCTTCACAGCACCATACTTTCTACACCCCACACTCCACCTCTCTTGTCAGACTGTCATCCTTTGGCTGAAGCTGTGTCTGCTTCCTCCGGGCCAGTGCCCATGGCACAGAAGGCAGCTGTGGCTCCACATAAAGTCTCTTAAGATAGAGAGGGTTGGGTCTGTTAGGACAATGACTGCTATTGTCTAAACTTAGCTGCTCAATTTCAGCTTCTCACCTGTAAAGAGGAGAATAGCAACACCTGTCAGGATTGGTGCAAGGATTAAATAAGGTTATGTATGTAAAATGGCTGAGTGAACTGTAGATGGTTTTACAAATATTAGTTATTGTGTAAGTATTTCTGAAGCTTGATACTCTTCCCATTCATCTTTACTATTACATGTTCCCTTCTGCTAATTAATTTTCTGATCAGTAGCAAATCAGAGTCTTAACTAATACTATAATCCTAATACTAGTGGTCTAACTCTTTGTTCCAGGGAGAGAGGAATGAGAAGAAAAAAAAAAGGGAAGGCAGAGGTGGCAATGTAAAAAGTCATTTTCACTCTTAAATTAAGCACACTACCCCAAGGGCCCTAAAATTTCTCACTTATTAACTGGGGATGGAGAGTTGGCAGAAAAAGCCATTCCTGTGGTTTGTGTCTGTGGACCGTCAACAGAGACTTTGCTTGAGGCTGAAATAGACAGTTTAGAGTAATTGTGACAGAATGAAACCAGAGTACAGCGTGGGCAATCTGCTGAGTTTCACAACACTGGGAGTCCCAGTTGTTCCAGGTCTCCTCCAGATCGCAGACAGCTTTTAGGATTTTAGCTAAAAGAGTGGCTAGGACAGCTGGACAGCCCAGCAGAGTTTTAATAGGTTTTGAATCCTGACTTTCCATTTTACCAGACAAAGAAGCCTTGAAAATATTTAGAGGACTCTAATTACAAGCAAAAATAAAAGAGCTCTTAAAGAAGGCAAGCCTCCTATATAATTATAAAAGATTTTAAAGAATTTATAGGTTTAGAGAGGATGATTTACTTAGGTTGGTAAGATGAAAATTTGGTTATAAGATCCAGGTAAAATTCACCAAAATTTTCCAGGAGACTATTTGAAAAAAGCTCTACACAATGAACTATTCTAATGTAATCAAATATCTTAGATCTAAACAGAGTCATATTTAAGCCCCAGTGTAAGTCACATCTGGACTAAAAAGTATAACATTATTTCATTATAATAAAAATTTATACCTCAGTGCCTAAACCGTTTTTAAAGAACAATGAAGGAGATATGTGTCCCCGGACACAGCTATTTAAGGTATACATACATCTTCCCTATAGGAAAGATGGTGAAAATTCTTGTAACTGGTATAGCCCAAGCACCAAGTCAAGCAGACCCCCACCAAGATCTGCCTAATGGTTGAACTAGTAGGCCCCACCTGAATACCGGCTCCCCCTATATCCCAAATACCAACTCTTATCACCTGCAGCAAAACAGCCCACTATTCAGAGTATTCTACACTTTCCAAAATGTAACCCACGTTCATTGGAACTGTTTTATTCTTTACTGTCTACCTTCTCCATTCCATTACCAAAGGCAACTTGGAACTTTTTGGCAACTCACAAGAAGGGGTCCCCCCAAAACAAGCAGAGCACAGTTCCCCATAAGAGATGTTGTCCTGAAGGAGGCAGCTGGGTTTAGTGAGTCACTGCTCCCATTTTGTGATGTGTCTGTCCCACCTTTGAGAGAGTGGGGGGAGGGGGATGTGGGCAGCTGAGCAGGATCAGGCCTGTTGAGATGTCACTCACCACCACAAATCTGGTCACAAGGGCTTCCATCCTGATCAGCCCAATAAAAATGGGAAAACAGAGATCCAGTCACCAAAGAGTTGGCAGGTTCACCAGGAGTAGGGTTTTGGTTTTTTAAGTTAAATAGTTCTTCCTTTAAGGTCCTTGTCTGGGCTTTCATGCCTCCCTGCAGTTAACTTTATTTGCAGTTACCATACCGGATTGAAATCATCTCCTTACATGTCTGTCTTCCCCGCCCTGTCTCTTTAAAGGTGGGAGGCTTGTCTCCTTCTCTGTGTCCCCAACACACAATCCAGTGCCAGGCACACCTGCCACGTGCTTTTTAAAAAAGGGTTTGTTGACCGGAACAGAACTGGTCTTAGAATGAAGTAAAGATAAAAATTGAACTGTGTTGAAACAGCGATATCTCTGGATCTACTATGTGGTTAATCTAACATAAGAAAATGATTTATTAATTACATTACATTACTTAATGTTTTACAATTATGTATTTCTAAACTAAGAATTTTAGTAGCTGGTGAGAATGAATTTGACACCCATGAACTGAAGCTCACAGAGCATACTTTTAGTATTATATATAAGTGTGAATCAAAATTAAACCAGTGTAGAGGAAAAATCTTTTTAGAAATTATCCATAAAATCATTTTCTTTAAAAAACAGCAAAATAATCAGTTTAGTGAGTCTTTTTTTTAATGATCCTGGGTTAAAGTTTTTCACAAATGAAAGTTATAACTATTATTATAGCTTTAAATAGAGATGTGAAAAATAGAAAACAATGTTCCCTTTATTTAAAAAAACTTTTATTTGTTTTTTTTAATGAGTTACTTTTATTTATTTCAAGATTCAATTGCTGCTGAAATGTTTTCTTAAATGTAGGTGATTAATAAAAAATTAATAATAGCAATAAATTAATTAAACTATTAATTAATGCATCACAAAATAACTCCACACAAAATTATAAAAAAGTACTAGTCTCAATTTCTTATTTATTTTAAAAGGATACATACAAAAAAATGATACATATTAATTGATGAAACTTGGAAAAAATACAGAAAAGCATTAAGAAAAAAAAATCATAATCTACAAGCCCATAAATAATCAGTGTACAAAATTTGATTATTTCTTTTTAGTCTTATTTTTGTACATATGCGTATTTCTTACATGGTTGAGATTATATAGTTTATATTGTTTCATATCTGGCTCTTTTCTACTTAATGTCATAGCTTAAACCTCACTAAAAAAATAAAATGGTGACACTTTCATGCTCTTGGTCAGGACTCTCTGGACTTGCCTTTTTCATGCTGGTGAGTGACAGGCTGAATGTTTCTTCCTTGTCAGCAATGCCCTGCCCTGGGTAGGGATCGGCTGGGTAGCAGTGCAGTCTCTGACTTTACACACAACTGGGCCCTGTTTCTGTTAATCTGTTTTTCTTTCAAAACCCCTAACCAAATCTTGAACTTTACAAGAGGCAAGAGAAGGACCCAGAGGAAAGCAGTAAATGTGATTAAAGGGACATGTGATGGAGGAAAAAACAAGGGTTGCTTTCTGTAATATGAATATAGAGAACAGCGACTACAAGGCTTCCAGCAGAACCCAGGGATTATGTTTAACTTGACCTTCGGTATTACGCTGGGTATTTACCGTGCCCTTCTTACTCCCCTGTCACCCTTCTCCACTGCTGTTTCCCAGGAGGCTGGCTCAATGCAGTGCTCCCCATGCTCTTTTGCCCTCTGACTTCCATTTGGGTTTGGTCAAGGGTGAGCCCGGATGAAAGAAGGGAAGAAAGGAGGAGAGTAACATTGGTGTGTTCAGTCCCTAGCTCCCTCCTCATGGAGTTACTGCAGGCTGGCGCAAGTCCTGTCCAGTGCCCCTCTCCCTGTCTCTGGCTTCTGGAAAGCAGACCCTCCCCTCATCTCTTCAGGCCTGAACTGAGCGGCCGGGGGTAACAGTGCTCCATTGTTACTAATGCTGGGGCACTTCAGTACCCCTTGGGATTTCCTTACACACCGTCCTTCTTTTAAAAAGTCCTCTTGCTAAATTCCTCAAATTACCCAATTTCTGGTTGCTGTCAAGACTCTGACGGATAGAAATATTTAACCCATGTCCCTCTTCTGAGGCGGGCATACTTCATTCAGTCTTCAGAATTAAACTATTACCTGAGGTTCCATAGCAGGGTCATTTGGGGATAATAAATGTATAAATAACCCACCCTCAGTCCCAGCAAGCTGCTCTTGATAATGGCCATGCTGTTGCTGCTGGTGGTGATGATGATAATGATGATGAATCCAGTGATAATAGCTGTTGTCGTGCTTCTGTTCAATGCCTGAGCCAGAGACTCGCCACACCTGGGCCTGCTGGTTTGTCTGTTCCATTATGTAGACATGGACCCTGGTCCTGGTATTACTGCTCGTGTGCCTGGTCTCACTCCAGAGGCCAGTAGGGAAGTATGTTCAGGTTAACCACTGCCCCTGAATATATTATTTTTCCCCTCCCCCCTTCAATCCCTCCCCCCTACCTTTGAAGCCTTGTTCTCAGTCTAGTTGTGGAGGACATCACTTCACTGGCCCATGTTGGTATTGTGATCATTGCATTCTACCTGGCTGAGGCAGTCAGTCGCCGGCCATTGGACGGCCTCAAACCAGCAAGGTGGCTTTTGCTCCCATTTTAGAGCTGAGTAAAGCAAGCATCTAGAAATGTAGGTAACTTTTACCTAATGTCACATCACGAATGTGTGCATGTTCACTGCCTCACCTCCTTCGCGTGTTGACTCAAATGACATTTTCTTAGTTAGACATCCCTGGCTAGCCAGTTTTAACATTTTCTGTTCCTCTTCCTTGCTTTATTCGTGTCCTTAGCTCTTTCACCAGCTCACATACTGGATTTTTTTTGCCATTTGTCTTGTCTAATGTCTATGCCATTTCACTTGAATGTAAGTTCCAGGAGGGCAGGGATCTTTGCTTTATTCACTGCTTTATCTCGGCACTTAAAACAATTCCTGGCACATAACAAAGTCTTAATACATATTTTTGAGTTAGGGAACGACAAAGCTGGAATTCAGAGCCAGGTCTGTCTGACTTGAAGGTCACTGGTTTTCTACAACGCCTTCCTTAACAAGTCACAGTCAAGGTAAACAGATAATAGCCTCAAAGAGAAAAGACAATAGTATTATTCTTGAACTAGATGCAACCATTATGCAACCTACTGTAATTGCAACATAAGACAACTAATGAAAGAAAACAAAATGATATTTGTTTTCAAATATATGTTTACTATCAAGACATCCAGACATATGGGCTTTGACGGAAGGGAGGTGCCATTCGGAAGGCCAGGGAGAGGAATATTAAGCAATGAATGGACTTGGGTGCAGACAGCAGCCACCCATTGTTGGTTCAATGCAGGTGCTCATCAAGTGAATGGAGGCTTTCTTCAGGGTGGAAACTAGATGATGTAGGCATGCAAGGTGAGCAAGCACGGCCAACTGTGGGGACTGTGGTCTGGAAGGGGCAGACATTCTGGAATTGAATCCTGAATCTTGCCGTCCGCTTGCTCTTCAGATGCCTTTTGCTCCGTTTCCCATGACACTGACTTAGGGGGAAGGGAAGAACCCTGATAGCTCATGAACAGATTGATGGTAAGAAATACTAAGTACAGCTAAGAAAACCCATTCTTTCCAACTACGCATACCAGGAAGGTGAATTATTACCAGGTGATTTGATGTGGGCTGTGGCCTCAGACATATATGGCTTTACCTGCCTGCCCTACCGCTCACTTTGACCTTGTCCAAGTTAATTAACCTTTCTAAGCCTCAGTTTCCTTGGTTATATAATTGGACAATAATGGTATTTATTTTGTTGCAAGGATTATAGGACATAATCCTTGTACCTGGCACATAAGAGGTGCTTGATGTCAGAGTTATATGGTGCTAATAACTGGATTCTAATAGGGTATTCTACTGGACAGAGAAAGGTATCATTTCCTTCAGTACTACGTGTCTAATCATTGCAGGGAAAGGCGATTTTGATAGAGGACCTCGGGAAATTCCCCCACACAGGTTCTGCGACATTTGACATCACCAGGTGACATTGTTTCCTTCTCATAGGAAACAGGTAGAATTAAGAGACTGGATGTCTGGTTCTCATTCTTAAGCAAAGCCTTGTGTTCTCTAGGTGCCCCTTCCCAGAGACAGGCTCCATATTGTTCAAAGTGCTCTTAGTTAGAGGTTGTGCCCACGTGTTGTTTTACATTTCTATTAGAAATAGTTTGAAATTTGCCCTTCCATGTCCCAAATGAGATAGGAAAATTGAGTGACTATCATCAAGGGCCAAGAACTTATTCTCTGAAAGTAAATAATAAAATGAGCAAGAACACCTCCCTCTTGGGAACTGCAGCCTACCAAACCCACAGGGCTCATATGCAATGTACAAGGATTCCTTGTCTTGTCTATCCCCAATAATGTAGACATTAGCTACTAGCCACATGAGGCTATTTACCTTTAAATTGGTTAAACAAAATTAAAAATTCAGTTCCTCAGTTGCATTAGCCACATTTCTATTTCTCAGTAACCATATGTGTCTAGTGACTACCATATTGGATAGTACAAATATGGAATATTTCCATCATTGTGTAAAGTTCAGTGGGAGTACACTGCTTTAGAGGGTAGTGACAGCTTCAGGCCCAGGGCCATTCAGATACATGAAAAGTCCCATTTTCAGACCAGTGCTATAAGCAGTGGGGTTAAGCCTTGAATTTCAGGGGGAAAATAAGAGACAGTAAAATCCTTTCAGCTGGATTCTTTGTGTCCCTGAAATTCCATGTCATTGTGATTACTTTAAAAATGAAGTATGATCGGGCCAGCCGAGTGGCGCGATGGTTAAGAGCTGGCTTGGGACGCCAGAGGGCCCCGGTTC
>NW_017731401.1:4643941-4645354 GCF_001890085.2 Hipposideros armiger | reverse complement strand
GCTCAGCGGCTGCTCAGCTCGGGCTGGGACTCGAACCGCTGTTGCTCAGAGCTCAAACTCTTGAGCGAGCTCTTAACCAACTGAGCCACTCAGCCAGCCAATGGTTAGAACTTTTGCACCATAAACGAACACAAGCAAAAACAAAACTTCCTGTTAGCATGTTGCCATTGTCTTATCCTGAGTTTCTGTCTCCTTGCCAGTCTTGAGCTACATTTTAAAAAGCTCCCTTTTGTTTCTTTCGCCTCAGTAGTAGCTGAGCTCTAGGAAAGAAGGCATAAAAAGTCTCATCCTGCCACGTTAGTCACCTAACTAACCCACAGATTCACGGTGGTTGAGTGCAATAAAATGACAGAGGTTTCTGAATAGAAGCATGGGGGAGTCTTAAATTATTCAAGCACATAAGACAAGGCCCATTTCCAACTGAAAGAAGTGAAAAGCTAGGTGGTTGCCCCACAGTTTGGCTAAAGTCCATGTGTGTGAAGTTCTTTCCTTTTTAGAAAAACAGACCAAATGTCCCACGACCATTTCATTGTGCAATTTATGGTTTTCCCTCGGGGCCTTGCTCTCTTTAGGATAATACGGGCTCACTCACACAGGGATGTCATTGCTTCTGTAAACAGCACACTGTGGCCTAGTGATTTTTAAAACCTGCAAAACTGTGGTAGCCACTTAACAAATGAAATCTGACCAGACTCCCAGTATATCAAAGAGATGAGAGTGAGGCTGCTCAGGCTGCAGAGGGGAGCCCCCGCCTGTCCCCTTAGCACCTCTGAGGAAGCTTGAGGATTTGCAGAGCTCTTTAGAGCTTCACTACTCCAGATGGACTCAGTGGACACCTCATGTTGGACATTTCAATGTCAAGGATGCTCGCATTAGGGAAGATGCTCATCTGTCACCTGCAAAAGAAGTTTATAAAGGATATTGAAAACTATTATCTCAAGTACACAGCAACCTCAGAGATTCCAAGATTAAAAAGAATCATTCATCCATGTGTTTATTGTTCTGCCCCACTCATGCACAGGATTGGATTCTGTGCAGCTTTAGTGTTATTTTAATGGACCATTGCTAGTGCCGTTACCTTTGTGGCATCTGTACGCATATAGACAAATGTCCATAAGGCCAGCAAATGACCACATGAAAGATTTAGAATAAAAAGAAAATATCTCATTTTTAATTTACAAAACATTTTACCAATTATTATTTAGAGATTATCACCTTTGCATTTTATTTTTAAATGCATAGTGCTTTGGTAGTAGGAGAAGAAAAAGAAGATACTGGTGTCAAGGGCAGCTGCAGGACAATAGACAAAAAAAAAAAGAAGAAAGATAATCATGGAAGTTTTGTGGTATTCTTGAAGGCGACTTTCATGCCCTTAAAAGATTGCTCAATAAATTCTAATTTTCTTCATATTTT
>NW_017731401.1:4639036-4640495 GCF_001890085.2 Hipposideros armiger | reverse complement strand
TTTTTAAGCATATGAGTTAGTGCCATTAAGTACATTTACAATGTTGTACAACCATCACCACTATTCATTTCCAGAACTTTATAATCCTCCCAAGCAGAAATTCTGTGTACCCATTAAACAATAACTCCTCTTTCCTACCTTCCCCCAAACCCTGGCAACCACCATTCTACTTTCTGTCTCTATGAATTTGACTAATCTAGGTATCTGAAGGTGGTTTGATCACCAATTCCACTGTATGTGGGGTTCTTCCACACACATGCAAGCAATTCTTGTATACCAGTTGGATGTCCTACAATTCAACTCAATTCTGAAGCTGTCTACCTGGAGATAGCATCAGCTCCCACAGGTTCAGGGTTCAGTCTTACAGGACAACCCTTCAATCAACTTCTCTTCAGACACCAGTTGCAAGCCCGAGTTGTCACCTGTACTTCTGACCCACCAGGTATAGATGGGAGGTTCCAATGACCTCCCTCCTTTGGTTCGATTAATTTGTTAGAGAAGCTCACAGGACTTGGAGAAACATTTTACTTACTAAATCCCTGGTTTGTTGGTTTTGTTTGTTTGTTTGTTTGTTTGTTTGTTTCATAAAAGGATATAACTCAGAAATAGCCAGTTGGAAGAGAGGCATAGGGCAAAGTATGGGGAAAGGACAGGGAGCTTCCATGTAATTTCCAAATGTAACACTCTCCTTGAATCTCCACCTGTTCACCAACCCAGAAGCATCATCCTTTTCAGGTTTTATGGAGGCTTCATTACATAAGCATGATTGGTTAAATCAGTGACCATCCACCCTCTGACCCATCTCCCTTCTAGTTGGGGGGACTAAAAGTCCCAACCTTTTTAATCACATAATTGGTTCTTCCATCCTTAAATGGGTTTCAAAATTCATCCATTAACATAACAAAAGACACCTTTATCACTCTCATCACTTAAGAATTTCTAAGGATTTTAGGATCTCTATGCCAGAAACTGAGATGAAGACCAAATGTATATTTCTTATTATAAATCACAATATTGCAGTACCTCATATAAGTGGAATAGTTTTTATCCTTTTGTGACAGACTTATTTCACTTAGGATAATGTCCTCGAGGTTCATTCATGTTGTAGCATGTGTTAGAATTTTTTTCTTTTTAAAGGCTGAATAATATTCCATTGTATGTATGTGCACACTTTGCTTATCTATTCATTTGTCAATGGACACTTGAGTTGCTTCTACAATACCTTTTGGTTATTGTGAATAATACTACTATGAATGTGGATGTAAAAATATCAGTTCAAGTCCCTGCTTTTAATCCTCTTGCGTATACACCCAGAAGTGGGATTGTCAGATCGTATGTTAATCCTATTTGTAATTTTTTGAGGAACCGACATACAGTTTCCATAGCAGAGGCACCATTTTCCTTTCCTAACAGTGCACAAGGGCTCTAACTTCACATTCTCACCAACACTTATTTTCTG
>NW_017731401.1:4620882-4638711 GCF_001890085.2 Hipposideros armiger | reverse complement strand
CCTATGCCGTTGCTGGTGACTCACAGCAGCCCAGCTCCAGGTCGAGCTGTTATTCACCATCTTAGCTGTAGAGGGTGCAGCGTCACTGGCCCTAATGTGGGATCCAAACTGGGGCCCTGCTGCCTCAGAGCTGGCGTCTCAAGCCAACTCCTAACCACCGTGCCACTTGGTTGGCCCTCATTGTGGTTTTGATTTACTTTTCTCCAGTGGCTAGTGATGTTGAGCATCTTTGTACGTGTTAATTGGCTATTTGCATATTTTCTTTGGAGAAGTATCTATTCAAGTCCTTTGTCTATTTTTGAATTGGGTTGTTTTTTTTGTTAAGTTTTATGAGTTCTTTATGTATTCTGGATATTGTTTTTCTCATGATGTATGTGATTTGCAAATATCTTCTCCTATTTTGTGGGTTGCCTTTTCATTCTATTTGACAGTGTCCTTTGAGGCACAAAAGTTCTTAATTTTGATGAAGTCCAGTTCATCTATTTTTCTGTTGTTGCCTGTGCTTTTGATGTCATATCTAAGAAATCATTGCCAAATCCTATGTCATGAAGGCTTTCCCTTATGTTTTCTTCTAAGAGTTTTAGTTTCAGCTCTTACATTTAAATCTTTGACCCATTTTAAGTTAATTTTTGTATATGATGTAAGGTAAGGGTCCAACTTCATTCTTTTGCATGTGGATATGCTTTTTCCCAGCAATATTTGTTGAAAAGACTCTCCTTTCCCCCATGAAATGGTCTTTATACTCTTATTGAAAATCAATTGATCATATATATGAGAATTTATTGCTGGGCTCTTATCACTTTTAAATGGTTGCAAAAAAATCAAAAGAATAATAATGTTTTGTGATATGTGAAGATTTTATGAAATTTAAATTTTAGTGCCTATAAAAAACGTTATATTAGAACACATCCTCACTCATTTGTTTCTGTATCATATATGGCTGATTTTTGTGTTATGGCAGCAGAGTTGAATAGTTGGGACAGAGACCACATTGCTGCAAATTCTAAAATGTTTACTATCTGGTCCTTTAAAGAAAATGTTTGCCAATCCCTAACATAGATAGAGGATGAAAAGCTATAAAATACATTTCCCAGACTCTCTCACAGCTAGGAAGCAGGCAAAGGACCCAGTTTCCACAAATCAGATTTATGTACACAGATTTGCATGTGGAAATGACTCACAAAAGGCAGACACATGCAATAACATCAAATTCTTTGGTAAGAAAAGTGGTGGGAAAAGAAAAAGTAGTTCTTCCAGTGAAGTTGTAGGGCAGAAGGTTATGGCATCTGATTCCTAGCTGGCTCTAATTGTGTCCTACTCAGAAGGTCCTGTGGTGTGTTGGGGTGTTTTTCTGACTGTGTTTTCCCTAGCCCTGTTGTTCCTGACTGTGTAACATCAAACCCTAGTTCTCTGTCCACTCTGTGAGCCATCTAATACATCTCTCCCTGCTTCAACAGCTAGAGTGGCCTCTATTGTCTGCAGCCAAGAACCTGACTAATACATTCACTAAAGACAATTATGTTATACTCAGTAATATTTTCTCAAAAGGTAGTGTTTTCTGAGAAACTCTTAATTCCACTTGTGACTTTTCTGTAAACTTTTATTGCCCATAACCTTCCAATATCTGTAAAACTGGTTTGATAAAATGTAAAAGTCACAAGGGAGATATGATGTAGGTTATCAAAGAAATAGGCACAAAATTTATACACACAAAAAAGTAAGATTCTGGGTGAGAAATGGTCATTGAAATAGCACATTTAATTGTAGAAATTTCACCCCCCCACACACTTTGATTTCATTGCAGCTGAAAGAAAAAGAGATATCTCTCCGAAGAGAGCAAAGAAAATAAGTCCCAGTCCTCTAACATCTAGAGCAGAAATCCTAATAGTATCTCAAAAGGAGGAAGATTGTTGATCTTGGGAGGTGGTGGAGACGAGCAGGTGGGGAAAGAGGTAATGTTCTAGACCCAGGGGTCATAATTCAGAATTCTAATCTCAGTTATTACACTTAGATGTTAAGTGACTTCATTCAGAGCTGCTCCCATTTCTTCCAGCCAATGATGACACTCTTGAAAAAACAGTGCTCAAATTAGAATGCACAGTTCATTGTTATTTATGCATGCTCTCTATTTTCCCACACAGTCATGTGAGTGAGCAATAGTGACATCACCACAAAAATAAAACTCCTTACATGAACTCTGTTACAGGAATGCTCATGATTTTCAGACTCCCATTTTTTTTCTATATAATTTAACTCTCTATTATGAAAGATTTTTACTTTTTCTTCCTAATTTGAACATAGTGACCCCACAGAGTAATATTTCTCTCCCCTGTTGACCTCTCCCATAAAAAGGAAAAAATTTCCAATCTTACCCCATAGAGAAATGAAGAAAATAATTTAAAACGGAATAAAGTAAAAGCACAGACATTTCCTAAAAGCTGACAAGATCATTCTTGAAGAAATCAGAACAGAGGAAGAAGCAAGACAGAGAAAGGAGGTATGCAAGTACTGAGTGAGAGGTTGATAGGGAACATAAAGGTCTCTTCAAAGAAAAACACACTCTTGCAGAGGGAAGAAATGGCTTTTACTCGTGAAGTCCAGACCCAATGGACTGTGTCACCAGGGCTCTCACCTTTCATAAGCAAAGAACAGCCTGTGCAATCACTTGTGCCACGACTGGCTAATTAAAACAATATCAGATATCTTAGAGATAATTAACTGCTTGCCCTTCATTTTCAGCCTATAATTAGACAATTGTGGGTGCAATTATTTGTGTGTGCAATTTTGTAAACAGGTAATTGTGGCTAAAGAATGACCTGCATTGTGAAAGGGAGCTATAATTGGGGCCCCCTTTTAATAAGTTAGTGTTTAAAATCTAAGCAAGAATGTAATTTGATTACTGAAAGAACACCCATGACTTTTTTTAAATTACATTTTTATATTTTAACAGGTGCTTTCCTTAGCCCATTTGTGGGCCTCACTGTAACATCACTGGCATAGTACAATCATAGTTAAACTATAAGTAAGAAATGCCACATCACAGATGGACCAACCACAGATCCTATCCAGACCACATGGGTACCCTACAGCCAGCGCAGAACAGGTACACATAAAAGGCCCAAAAGTTGAATCCAATAACTTGAATCCTGCTTGAAATATAAAGAAATCACCCAAAAGGGCATCCAGCACAGTGGCTGACGCATGGAAGGCACACACTGAGTTTTGCCTGAATTGATGCTGTGTTAAAAAGACCCTTCTTACAAAAACTCATAGACACAGACAATAGTTCAGTGGTTACCAGAGGGCAAGGGGGGAGGGGAGTGGTCGATGAGGGTAAATGGGGTCAAATATATGGTGATAGAAGGAGAACTGACTCTGGGTGGTGAACACACAATGTGATATATAAATGATATATTACAGAATTGTACACTTGAAACCTATGTAATTTTACTAACCATAGTCACCCCAATAAATTTAATTTTAAAAAAATTTATTTCCTTTGTGATCCCACAGCATTGAAAACATACTTTTACTTTAGCCTTTAGTGCTTTGTGTTTCTGTTTGTTTGTTTGTTTGTTTGTTTGTCTATCTCTGCCCCATGTCTTGTGAGTCTTTGGAGGGAAATGCCCATGTCATTTTTATCTTTTATTCCCTCAGCCTATTTCTGTCTCTGGTGGCAGAAAACAAACTCAAATTAGCTTAAGCAAAACAAAACAAAATAGCCCAAAAGAGGTAGGGCTCCTCGCAACGTTCTCTTTCCTCCAACTCATGAGTTGACCTCTTTCAGTCAATTGGCCTCATTCCCGCTATTGGAGGTGAGTGTCCTCCATGTGGGAGGCAGTATAGGCTGATGGCTCTTCAGTCAGACTGCCAAGGTTTGAATCTGGCTCTACCACTCACCAAGAATAAGTTACTTAACTGCTTTAAATCTCAGTTTCCACATCTATGAAATGGGGGAAATAATAATACCTACCTAATTATTAGGTTGTTGTAAAGATTAAATGAGTAATCTATGTAAGGAACCCACAACATTGCCTAATACATAAAATGTGCTCAATACATGTAAGCTGTATTCATTTTTTGGTTTGTTTAATTTGTTTATTTTTTAATGGAGGAGGCAGGGAGGTAAGTATGACTATAGACAATTCTAGGCTGATAATATCCCGACTTAGTGACCCCGAAAAGAGAGAAGGAACATATATATCCCAGCCTTTATAACAATTTTCCAGCATGCACAACTTTGGGGAAGGAGTCTGATTAGACCTATTGAGGGTTTAGTATATGGCAGGTTTTCCATGCATTATCTCAATTAATTTTCACCACAACTCGGTGATGTCAGTGACATTTTTATCCTTACTTTATAGATGAGAAAAGCCAAAGCTTAGAGAAGTTTAGTACAGAGGGTGTGGAGATGGGCTACCGTTTTCTGTAAAGAATTAGATAGTAAATATTTTAGGCTCTGCAGACCAAATGATCTCTCACAACTACTTAACATTGTGTGGTAGCTTGAAAGCAGCAGTAGACAATAGGTAAACCAGTGAACATGATTGTATTCTAATAAAACTTTTTTATAGACACTGAAATTTATATTTTGTATATAATTTTCCTATGTCACAAAACATTCTTCTTTTAATTTTTTTACTATCATTTAAAAACATAAAAACCATTCTGAGCTCAAGGACTGTACAAAAACAGGCAGTAGGCTGGATTTGGCCCTTGGGCCGCTGTTTACTGATTTAGTCACTTTGCCAAGCTGTGTGACACAGCTGAAAATTGTGGACTCCGCAGCATTGGGTCCAAGCGGCGAGAGCCTGGAATCTGTGCATTTAACCACATCGGCTTCTCGTTTTATAAGAATGAATTATTGTTGAAGAATTGAGTCAACAAGACTTTAAGGAAACATTTAAGACTTTGAAAAAAGCAAAAGGGACTACTGGATGTTCTGTCGACAGAATGCTGGCGCCTTCAAGGAAGTGACAAGCCTATCTGACAACTGTATTGTTTACCGCAAAGCAACAGCATGCCAACAATTCTTGACAGTAGACATGAAAATAAACTCTATCTGACATGGGACAACCCTCCCCGCACTGTGAAAAAGCCAGGTCTGTGTCTATTTGTAAATTTATTCAATATGCCTGATCTGTAAGTATGTCTGTTCTTTGGATTCTCCTTTGAACTGGTTGTGACACCTGCCTGGTATCTTCAGTAAACAATGAATTACATAAAATATTTTACTTGAATGAGAGTCAGGGTTTTTACCTATTTTGAAAATCATCCTCTAGCAGTTTTAGCGGTCTGCCATGAGATGCCTAAAGGATTCAACTGACAGAGCCAGGAGGAGAACTCCGTCAATAGAAATGGTCCACCTCGGTACAGTCAAGTCTAGGCACAACTTTTCTTGAGTTCCAGAGGTGAATGGAAGTGACAACAGAACTTGTTTACTCCCTGTTGTTTTCGTTTTAATTCTATCTCTACTACTTCTGTGTTTTGATTTGTTTATAGCCAATAAGTTCCCCCCTCCCTGTCCCACCTCCTCACCCCCCAACCCCCCCACCTCTCCACCCCTGTTGGCGATAACAAGGCCTGGTGGTTTAGGTCTGATTAATGATTTCTGTAAAAGGATTATTGGATTATAGAGCTCTATTCTCTGTTAAGTGATTTGTTAGTCTTTTTATTTTTAGTCTTTTTAAATGTTTGTTTGTATGTCTACTTGACTATTTTCTGCTAAATCAAAGGTCAGAGAGAGATTTGAAGATGCTGGGCTGCTGGCTTTGAAAATGGTGGAAGGAGCCAAGAGTCAAGGACTGCAGGTGGCCTCTAGAAGCTGGAAACCACAAAGAAATGTGTTCTCTCCGAGAGCTTCCAGAAGGATTGTAGCCCCTTGATGTTCGCCCATAAGACACTTTTCAGACTTCTGATCTTCAGAACCATAAGATAGTAAATCTGTGTTATTTTAAGTCAAGCTATATTACAGCAATGATAGAAAACTAATACAGATTCTTTGTGACTATGTCCTCCTTTCACCAGGATATAATTGGGAAAATCTGCTATGCCACCAAGACCTGGAAAGTGATTTTCGAGAATGATGCTGCTTTACTAAGGTCCTGCCATAATTTTTGAAGAAGTGAGACTGGCTCTATGGAGTCAATGATTATGAAGCGCTTCCAGAAAAACTATGCTGGCCCTTGGCTTACAGGTCCCAGGCTAACAGGTAAAGAAGAATTTGTCCAGATTTGTGGGTATGAAAGGCAAAATCTAGTGGAGAGAGTTTTTTGTGCTTGGGTAGCAGAAAATATAGGCTTTTAAAAGCCCAATCAGACTCCTTATGAAATCTTTCAGCAAAGCAAAGCTAACATGCCCTATATGGTGAATTAACATTCTTGCTGCTCCTTTGTAAATAATTAGGTCTTTTTTTTTTTACCAAGAATAACCTATCTTTGAGATTATTTTTTCTCAAAAAGGAGAGACTGTAAAGAAAAATTTAGGGCCAGCCGAGTGGCTCAGTTGGTTAAGAGCTCGCTCAAGAGTGCGAGCTCTGAGCAACAGCGGTTTGAGTCCCAGCCTGAGATGAGGAGCTGCTGAGCTGCCAACAGGTGGCAGGATGGCTCAGCTAAAAAAAGAAAGAGAAAAAAGAAAAATTTAAGACTGCAAAACAAGCAAAAAGACCACCAGATAGTCTTTGAACAAAATGTTAGAGCCTCCAGAAACTGATTCTATAGGCATATGCATTTTGTTCTGACCAGGCTATTTTACAACTCTGTAAGTTATAGAAAATTGAGAGCAATACAATAATTTTTGTCTATATACATGCAAATAAATTATATCCAGAAGTAGAGGGACAAAAGCCAGTTCTGCATCGATTTGCAACTTCATTTCAATACTCCTGATCTAGAACTATGTCTGCTTTATGAATGCTTCTTCGAACCGTTTGTAACATCTGCCTGATTCCCTCAGTAAATGAGTGAAATAGAATCTTTAATATATATTTATTTTATATCTGAAAGACAGTCATAATCTTACCTTTTTTGAAAATTAGCCTTTACCAAGATTTAGCTAAATAGTATTATTAATACTCTTACATATGTTCATTTAGGGAAGCTTATTGGTTTGTGCAGTCCATTTTATGGTCAGATAGCTTTGATTATTAAAAACATACTTTATTACCTGAAAACTAGCATCTCCATAATTATACCTAATTGTCCTATTTTTGCCCCAAGAGCTAAAGGGAGTAATCCTAAATATCTGTATTTTTCAAATATTTAAAGCCATGCCCATTTTGGTTCCCAGGCCCATTTCTTTGCCCCAGGCTTTCTAACCCTACTGTTATTCCTTTCCTCATCAAGTCATTTCCTTCTTCCTGGTTGCTACCCCTCTTGTCATTCAAAAAGTAACTTTTCTGCCAGCAAGATTGAAAACTTAGGAAAATGTTTTCTATACCACCCTCTTTCAACAATGCATGTACACGCACACACACACTCACACACTCTTGAAGAGTTTTAGTTTTAGTCATTACGAGGACAATGATAAAATGGAAAAATTCAGGACATATTAGAAATACAAGTCTTATGTCATGTTCATTCCTACTATGTCTGGTCCATTGAGTACCTTCCTAGTTTTCCTAGTTCTTGTCCTGCCAATCAGTTAATTAGACTCACCCACTGTGTTTGGACAAGAGGCCAGGCTGAACCACTCAGATTGTTGCCTGAGGGAGTGTGGAGTAGCACTAACCTAGATCTGCTGAAATTCTGTTTTATTGGCATCTTTACAGGTATGGGGCACCCTCAAAGAAGAGTTTCTTGCCATTCAGCCCCCTACCCCCAAGTACATTCTGTGGGTTTCAAGTCATCCTGAATTGGGAGTTGGCTTGGGACACCAGCTCTGGGCAGCTGGGCTCCGGTTCGGATCCCACATGAGGGCCAGTGACACTGCGCCCTCTGCAGCTGAGATAGTGAATAACAGCTCGACCTGGAGCTGGGCTGCCATGAGTCACCGGCGATGGCATAGGCTGCAGTGGGGCTGGCTGGCAGCAGGCTGAGCTTTCGTGAGCTGCTGTGGGCTGCTGTGAGAGGCCGTTCAATGGCTGGTGACCGATCTGCCTCGCCTGGGAAGAGCGCAATGATAATACCAACATGGGCCAGTGAAGCGATGTCCTCCACAACTAGAGACTGAAGAACAAAAGGACAGCAACTTGTCTGTTCCCCTTCCCCGATTCCCCAATAACATCTTAAAAAAAGAAAAGAAAGAAATTAGAAGGTAGAAGGTAGGAGGAAAGATTATCTTTTTTAGCCGCCACAAACCAAAGTCACATATTTTAGAGTAGCAAAATCTGCTCCCCTCCACTTCCTTCCACTTGGGGTGTATGCATCATCTCTGCTCTCTCTGCCAGAGTTGAGATCACCCTCACTCCAAAAAGAGGAACCTGGTGGGCAGTCCCACTGGAGAGCTTCCTGGTTGGTGAACACTTCCACATGCTGGGAGGGTGGCATGCCTAAAGAAGGCTTGGAAATTAAATGCTTCTTCCTACATACCATGCCCTGTGCATCTCTTCCACCTGGCTATTCCTGAGTTGTATCCCTTATAATAAACTGGTAAGTGTGTTTCCCTGAGTTCAGTAAGCCATTCTAGCAAATTATTGAACCCAAGGAAGGAGTCATGGGAACCTCTGATTTGTAGCCAAGTAGGACAGAAGTTGTAAGTAACCTGGGGACCCACTATTTGGGATTGGCATCTAAAATGTGGGTAATCTTATAGGACTGAGCCTTTAACCTATGGGGTCTGATGCTATCTCCAGGTAGACAATGTCAGAATTGAATGGAATTTTTAGGACACCCACTTGGTGTCCTCAGATAATTGGAAAATAGCTCGGTGTAGAAACCCCCCACAGTTGCTATCTTACGTGTTGTGAGTAGAAAGAAATGGAGTTTTCTCTTTTACTCTCCTTCTCTCGCTCAACCCTGCAGAATAGGGGCAGTCCTCCAAAACTGTCCTTTTAGACTCACAGACAAAACAGCAATACTTTCTTATTATGCATTTCTGTGTTTTCTGGTTTCCATACAATGTGCATAGATTCTGTTTATACTTGGGGGGGGCAAGAGTCGGGTGGGCGGGGGTAGCTACTTTTATTTTAAAAAAAAACAAAAAAGTTATGAAACAATGATCTCAGTTTTGTAATTTAAAAATGTTTGTGGTGTGTGTGTGTGTGTGTGTGTGTGTGTAAGAAGACACTGATTCGGTGGTCATTGCCAGTGATAAGATTATGGGTGATTTTAATTTTATTTGCCTTTTCATCATTTTCAAATTTTTTACAAAAATAATAAAAAAGATACACCATGCATAACATCCTCATATTCTTTATTATTTCATGGTACCTTAATAATCCACCAAATTGTATGGGAATCATGAATGAGAAGCAATCAGTTCAGACTGACTTGTCTGGGGTCCAGAGGCACATCAAATAATCCTTAAAACATTTATCAGAGCTGCAGAGATGAAGACCTAAAGAGCCAAGGACCTGGACCCAAAGCTAGGCCCTGCAACTGTGTTCCCAGTTTTTTAAATAGCACCTGACACACAGATGGTGCTGAATAAATTATTACTCAGCCTCTATTACTGAGAAGCTATCCTCTATTACACTGTGCTTGGATTTTGCTCTCTTTTTGGTCTGATTTAATGGGCCTCTGGAAAAAGAAACCTCTCTCCCTCTTTCCTCTTCCATGCAGGACCTGGCACATGAGAGGAAACTCAGAAAGACCTCATTCTGGAAAAGAGTGGTAGAACCTGTATACATTTTATGGTCCAATAGACCTGGCCCCAAATCTCAGCCTCCCCCTTTAACTGAGGTCTGCTATCCATAGAACATCTCCATGCATCTACATATAAAGGCACTAGGAGTACAGAGGAACTTACCACCCAGCTGTGCGGCTCTCAGGGCTTCAGATTCTGCTCTGGCAAATGTAGTTGGTAACCACCTGGCAGGATTGCATTAGATAAGACAGTGTACAGAAAGCACCTAGATGCTTGGCCAACATTAGTTGTTGTTGTTAGTATTATTATTATTGTCGTTATTATTGCTATTGAATTGGATTTAAAGTTAAATGACTATCTATCATGTTATCTGAAGTCTATTTCATTTTATTTATTTATTTTTTTAAGATTTTTATTGGGGAATTGGGGGATGGGAACAGACAAGTTGCTGTCGTTTTGTTCTTCAGTCTAGTTGTGGAGGACGTTGCTTCACTGGCCAAGTTGGCACCATCACTGCGCTCCTCCCGAGTGAGCGCCGGCTTCTGGACAGCCTCTCACTGCGGCTGCTGGCCGCTCATGCTGGCTGCTGGCGACACATGGTAGCCCATGGCAACCCACTGCAGAAGGGGTTGCAGCCTATGCCTTCGCGGGCGACTCACGGAAGCCCAGCTCCAGGTTGAGCTGTTGTTCAGCATCTTAGCTGTAGAGGGCAGTGTCACTGGCCCTCATATGTGGGATCCGAACCGGGGTCCTCTGGCGTCCCAAGCCAGCTCTTAACCAATGCGCCACTCGGCCAGCCCTGAAGTCTATTTTAAATCAACAAACTTTGTCAGAGCCTCTATCATGTACCAGGCACAGCACTAGGGAGGGGCTTGTAGGATTAGGTGCAAATCTGTTACTATGCTTTTAGGCATCATTATCCTTATCTATACAAAGGCAATCGTGTTCTCCTTGGCAACACCAGCTTGGGGATAAAAAGAGTCAAAGTTCTGGTCCCTGAGAAATACAAATTTTCTTAGGTAGTGCCCCACCCCATCCCCCTTCCAATGATAGGGACCCCAGCTCTTCTCAAATCCCTCCTACATTCAGTGTGTCACTTTGCCGGCTAACGCATCCTCTCAGCCTGGCAGGAAGTTTCACTCTTCGGCTGGCAGAAGCCGAGCTCCTGTTACCAGGTGAAGTCTCCATTCCTTCTTCCTCGGTCTACTTGCTTTCTAAACCTTTTTATTGCACCATCTGTCCCTCGGCTGGGGCTGGGTCCAGATAAGAGCTGTGAGGAAACTGTTTACACGTGAATGCCTCATTGGAGTAAAAATTGAGCTTCTCCCTTTCTTCATCCAAGAGGAGGAACCCAAGTAGAGTGGCCATTCTCTTTCAATAGCTTGTAAAGATGCTAATAAAACTATTTTTGTTTTTACTTTCTCCTCTCCCCAGGACTCTCTCAACAGTCCCTGGTGAAGAAAACATGGTGAGCAACCTAGTCCTTGCTTTCCTCCAGCCTTAATGGTAAGTCACAGCTCCCTCTGCCTGACCTCATTTCGCCCAGAGGCCTCCTTAGTTTTTTCTACTGATGTTTACCAGGAGGGAATTCCCCACCAAACCTCCAGATACACCCCGACGTGTCTGACTCCTGAGTTCTCTGACACCTCAGTCCTTAGACTCTCAAAATAGGACTCCTACTGCAAGGTGACTAAAGTATAGGTAGAGCATAATCCATGCTATATTTAAATTATATCTCTGTAATTAAATCCTAAACCCTTTAATTGTGATTTCAAGACCCTTTACTTCTTGGTCATTCTTTCAGGATGCTTTATAAAGTATGTCGATTATTAAAGAAAACATTATTCTGACACTTGTTAAAATGGCAAGGAAGACAACTGCAATGGAGGTATTGTAACAAGAGAGAGAGAGAGAGAGTCAGCTCAACTCCAAATACAACAAAGACAGCTGGGGATTTATATCCAATGAACTGAGTGAGAGGGTCGGTGGATAAAAACTTACTAAGAGGAAACATCAAAGGTGGGAGGATTTTTCACTAAACTGATTTAGCAGGATTTTTGCTACTAGGCAAAAACTGGGTTAGGCAGGCAGAAGACAGGATTGGGGCCTAGTCAAAAAAAGGACTCAGAGGAGCCAGACTAAAGATTGGTCAAGAAGAGAGTGTTTGTTACAATGTTGCCTGTTTTAAAATGTGGCTCTTAAGACTGAATAACAAGACAGACATGATCTCACCAATGCAGGATCTAGAAGGTTATGTCCTTTCTTGCTAAATTTCTCTAGGGTCTAACTAAGGTTGACATGAAATTGCTGAATAACCATGGAACTCCATTATATGGTTGGCTCATAATGAAGATGGCAGGCAGCTAAAACATCAGTTGGTTACTCATAAGAACGCTCTCTTTCCAGTGTATCCATTATCTTACTATACAAGTTATCTTCCTCAAATATAGATCTGAGCAGTTTCCAATTGTCTACCAAATAAAATCCATTCACGTTAGCATAGCATATAATCCCATTATAACGAGGTCAATTAGATTGAGTGAATGCTCCCCAAATTTGAGGATCTCAGGGTCTAATCCAAACCATATGCTTTGAAGTAGAGTCTTGGGGAGGTGTATTAGTCAAGATTCTTCAGATAAACACAGCCAATAGTATATACATAGGTATGTATAAGAGGAGATTTATTGTAATGACTGGTTCATGAGGTGATGGAGGTTGAGAAGCACCATGATCTGCTATCTGCAAGCTGGAGAACCAGGAAAGCTGGTGGTATAATTCAGTCAGAGTCCAAAGGCCTAAGAATCAGGGAGTTAATGGTGTAAGTCCCTATCTGAGTCCAAAAGCAGAAGAACCAGGAGCACCAATGTCCAAGGGCAGAAGATGGAGGTCTCAGGTCAAGTAGGGAAAGCTAATTCATTCTTTCTCCACCTTTTTTGTTCTATTTGGGGCCTTCAGTGGATTGGATGATGTCCACCCACACTGGGGAGGGCCATCTGCTTTACTAAGCTCACCTCTTCTGAAGCTAATATCTTTCAGAAACATCCTCACAGACACACCCAGGAATAATGTTTTATCAGCTATCTGGGCACCCCTTAGCCCAATCAACTTGACACATGAAATTAACTATCACAAAAGGGGTGGGACCTGAGGTGATTTGAATGGGGTTGGCTCCTATCAAAGGCCCCAGAGAAATGAAAGCACAGGTGTCAGGAGCCATGTCATGGAGGACTGCTATGATGGAAAAAAAAACCAGCAAGTGAGCCTGAAGTGATAACGTGGTTGGGCAGAGAGGAGAAGCTGAAACATTCATTCCCAATGAAGGTGGTTTCAAGGAACCAGGGAGGGGAAAGGACAAAGCGTATCCATCAAGGCAGGCAGGGGAATAGGAGAGGGGTCCTGGACAAATTCTGGAGATGGAGTTTAGCTCCTACAGTGGTTTCCCCTCATTATTTAAGCATGAGTATGTGTGTACAGGACAGGTTTAATCACAGGTGCTAGAATCTTTCTGCCAGAATGAGAAATTTTGAGTTTTTGAGACTGTAAGGCTGGGGATTAGACTCAGAATAGGGTCAGCAAGTAGGTTTTATCTCATGTGTCAGGTCACTGCCTGTGTGAGCACCGAGTTGAGAAGGATCTGAAGATACGTTTAAACTCAATGGGAAGGTATGTCTAAATGGATTAGTAACACCTGTCAGTGTCTGGGGGCAGAAGTGTGGGATGGCCTGAAAGCCATATTTTGCTATCCCTGTCCTTATGCTGCCATGGAGGGGGTCCCACCCCAAAGATCAGCTGTCATGCCCTTGATTTCTAATACCTTGCATATTCGTTTCCAATAGAAGTTTTGTATCTTTCAGCCTTTCTCATGCTCTTGTGGACAAAAAAGGGATCACATACTAAACCTAATAAACTCAGGGGAGGCCAGCATGGCAGGCTGTACAAACTCAAAGACCAAATGTAACCACACAAGATAGACTGAACATAAAAATTTCTAACTAAAAGTGGGTCATGGTGGTAGTCACGTCCTAAGCCTGTAGCTTCCTTGACAAAGGTCAATCTTTACCTTAAGTGAGCCTGTCTACTGTCTTTTTGCATCTAAGATAACATACCTTTGAAATGTCAGAATAATCTCCTTTTTCAGACCCTTGAGGGAACACCCACTGTGCCAGAGCACAAGACCACAGGATTCCTCATTATTACCTTGTTCCCCCAAATACCATCTTTATGTGCTGTAAATGTTAATTATTAACTATCCCGTATCCACGAATATCAAAGAAGTATGTGTCCCTCTGTTTTATTTTTTATCCAATCCCAGAGATTTCTTCATTTTGCTTTTTCCCACTCCCTTAATCGACCACCCATGGATTTCATGTAACCCTCTTTTCATCTCCTCCTTTGCTTCTAATGTATAAAATAAGATACAAAACTGCCATTCTCTGAAGCATTTTCTTAATCCTTTAAGATTTTGCTTCTCAGCAATTGTCCTCAGTTTGGTCAAATCAACTCATTATTAGATTTGGACTTTCTTACGTAGACAGTCTTATACACATTTATTTCTCTGATAACTTGGTAAAAAGGTTCCCAAATTTTCTCCATTTGAGGCACTTTTAGTGTCCTGGTAATTTTTTTCAGTGACCCTAGGCCAAAAGAAATACCCAATGGTTCCATTTATTAGTTAGTTCTCAACAACTTAATAAATATTTATGTTCAAACAACTTAGTAGCTGCTTGAAAAAATAAGTACATGTAAATTGAAAGAAAAAATAATTATCAAAATTAGTTATTAATGGGTCTGTAACCTGTTGGTCACTCCATAGCTTCTCACGCCTTGTGATCAGACTTGTCAAAAACGATTAAAGAAGATAATTTAGGTGACACCAACAAGCTTTATTTAAAATTTCATGAAGTGGATAGTCTCTGTTCCCAAAAGCCCAGAGAAATGCAAAATAGGGGAGAAGGCAGGAAGTTTTTCCGGATAAAGAATAAAGAACAAAGAAAAAATAGAAAATGAATAAGGAAGAAGGAAATAAGTAGAAAGCCCAGAGTTGGCTTGGTGTTTGGGGATTGCCTGACTAGATATCCTGTTTTGGGGTCAAGCTGAGTATGTACAGGGACACAAAAGTTAAGTTCACGTGGCACCCCAGGCAGGAGTGGCTCCACCTTGAGTTCAGGAAAGTATGTTACCAGCCTGGACACCACTGCCCTCATTCCTTGTTCCACATTACTTTGCCCAGCAGCACAGTGAACCCAGCTCTACAAGTATGTGACATCATGGAAAGGAAGGTTGCCCAGTCTAACACTGATCTTGTGAACTACCTTGAGCTCACAGCTGGTGCAGCATCTGACAGGCCAAACACTGCTGTGCTTCTCTTAACATTTTAAAAGATCCTGTGGCATCTCTGTGAGTTGGCTGTAGCACCGTAGGGCACCTCGGAACACAGCTTGAGAACCATGGCCCTGGTAGGCACTTCATCCCCTTCATATTAATATTTCTATTTTCTCTTTTAAAAAAATAGTTTCCTGTTTTCTTAGTTGAAGACTTGTTGGCCAGAGTCACTCAACTGGTGGAGTACAATCAGTGAGAAGAGCATAAAAAGGTATTTTTGACCATTAGAAGAAAATGTCAATGAAAATGATGAAAAATGGGGGGACATGAACGGAGACAGTCTTAGAAAATGAGACAAGGAACCATGATCTTACTAAATCATCCAACACATGCCAAAGTGTGTCATAGAGACATTTTTTTTCTTTTTGAATTACGGCCAACTTCTGTTGTTTGGTTTTGATTGGCAGCTGGGATACACTAGAATAGCAGGGAGTTGGTGAAACTACCCTTCAAGGGCAAAATGGGTGTGGGGGGTGTGGGGTGTGTGTGTGGGGGGTGTGGTTAATCTTTAAAAACCAAGGAAGAAAGGAGAGAGAGAAGGACAAAGAGAAAGAAGAGATTGTTGCTCCCCTCACACACCTAGCTTATTTTTTAATTACACATGTGGCAAATAACTATATTCCTTGGCTAGAATTAGTCACATTCGCATCAAATGCTTTAATGCAGGATGTTAAAGAAACAATGGCTGGTCAGAACTTGGGCTAAAAAGAATGAAAGAATCATTGTGCCTGCACGAGTACCTTCCCTCTGCCTTGTTCTGCCCAGCCTTAGTGTGGCAGCCTTGTCCAGTCCTGCTCAGTTCTTTCTTGTGTTCCACTTTAGGCATCTTTGCATCCCAGTCTCTGGGCCCATCAGGACCAGAAGGAGATGAAGCAAAGCCTCACAGCGGAACGGCGGCATTGCTCTGATTGTGCAGAGCTATTAAATCCTCAGTCGTTCGGAAGTAGGGACTGTTGTTCTTAACCCAGGAGGAAACTTAATGATCCATGTGAATGGGGCTCTCCTGGGCGGGTCCTTAAAACCTCAGTGAGTCATAAAATGGAGAAATCAAAAAGACCAGATCCTGAAATCCATGAGTCCTAGAGCACTGTTTCAGAATCTGGGGGACATGTTTGCTTTTGCTTCCAGATTCCTGAATGGAGGTTTCAAGGATATAGAAATCTGACCTGGTGGTAAAAGGAGCAAAAATGAATGCATACAAGCCCCTTCGTTCACATCAGCATGTTCTGGTAGCCCAGCCTTAGAACAAGGAGCAGTAGTAACATTTTGTTCTCATCTCTCAAAGCAGCTGTGCTGACACTTCAAGCAGCTGGCTCTAATGTCAGCAATCGACTTGACGTGGGTAATTTCACAAGCTGAACACTCCAGGCTCGCTCACAGCACTGGCAGTGAGGGAGGGAAGCAATCCGGAAGGCAAACAGCCGGGCAGACAAACCGGCCCCGCGGCCCACGGAGGAGCAAGTTCCCCTTTTTATCAACTAAAAGGGAAGAAAGTCGACGCATCATATTTTAAATGACTAATTAGCTATTTCGTGCTGCTGCCAAAGCACTTATCTGTTGGGCTGAATGGATCACTGATGGTTTTGTTTCATGATGTTTGGAGCCTACAATGTGAAATATTCAACTCATTTGCACCATCACTGAGAAATGAATGAGAGCGGGGGCATTTCAGAGTTGAACGTGGTGCTGTAACACACACACACACACACACACACACACACACACACACACAAGCAGCATCCTTTGAGCATTTCCACAGAGCCCAGGCAGACCTCCGGGTTTCAGGAACAAGAAGTGGCTAAATAAGTGGGATTACTGCAGGTGTGGAAATCAAAACATCTGCCCCAAACGGCCTCCTTTTACTTTAAGAGATGTCATTTTCTAAAACCAAATTGGGGAATAAACACTTTTTTAATGACATGGGAGAGGAATCGCTCACCCTTAACCATGTCATTAAACCCAGCAATGAGGCACTTGGAAGGGACCACAACGATTAGAGAGAAAGCAGGGAGGTGGACCTGAGGCTTCAAATGGAGTCTAGTTTAGACTTGTGTAGCCAAAATAATTTAGTAACTGGGAAAATATAGATTCCATGACTTTGAATTCCACCAAACATGACAGACAAGAAAAGAACGTATAGTACAGTTATTATCTAAACCATACAGAACTCTGATAGTTGACGGAGGAAGCCAGGAACCACAGGTGTTTCCATGGGACCAAATGGGCAGTGGCTCTGAGCAGTTCCCAGATACAGATCAAGGAAATGAGGGGAAGCTTCAGATTTGGGATCTCACATGCAGATTCTGCTAACAACAGCAATAACAGCAACACAGAGATTCTTTCCTCTCTCACAGCCTTTAAACTTGCTCTTCCTTCTACCTAAAGCATTCCCTCCATTTTCAAATGGCTTGCTACATTTAGTCATTCACCTCTCTGTAAGCTTTCCCCAAGCACTGGTCACTCTTCACCACATCACTGCTTCAGTGCCTTCATAGCTCTTACCACCACCTAGACTTTTATTGTCTGTTTGTTAATGATCTGTCTTCTCAATGGTGGTAAATGTTTAACAATTGGCTATGGGGGGAGGGGAGGATAGTAAATATATGTAGCATACCGCTTCCAAATAATAATAAAATATACAATATTCTTTATTATAAATTCCATATATTGGGTTGTTGGAAAAGTCATGATGTATTTTGTCTA
>NW_017731401.1:4618189-4619752 GCF_001890085.2 Hipposideros armiger | reverse complement strand
TCATGACTTTTCCGACAACCCAGTAGTTAACTGATTCTCACAGAATGCCTTTAAGGATTTTTTTATCAACTCTTATATCTGTAGCCAAACTATGGTTGCAGTTCAACCATGATTTGACAAATAGAGCTGCATCCCAATCTGCTGACTATTTTCCCAGTAAAAGTATTGTCATTAAGTCAGATAGGTCATCTGCTATGTAACTATTTCTCACCCTCATACAAAGTATATTCACTAAATTGTCACCTATCTCAGTTTCAGCACTATTGCAGCAGTGCTAGCCATCATTTTAGAATTTTATGTAGTTGCAAGGGACATTGTTTATTAATATTGGGTTGTTGGAAAGGTCAGGATGTATTTTTTACATGTTTTTTGTTGCAAAAATGCGTCATGACTTTTCCAACAACCCAATAGCTTGCAAAATTCCCAAAAATGGAATAATCTGCTCTCATGGGATAACACAAGCTCTGCACCCCTTCACCTTGGATGGTAGCAAGTTCTATTAGAGGATGAAGGACATCTGGCACATGATAGATAGATAAATAGATAGATGATAGATAGATAGATAGATAGATAGATAGATAGATAGATAGATAGATAGATAGATAGATACTTTCTTTATACAAAATATACTAACACCTTGGTTTTGGTTCTCTTAAATCCTTCTATACCCAATTCTTAATCTTCCTGGAATGGAAAGGCTGGGAAGAGTGCTACCATCCCAAATATGGTTGCCCAGCTACTAAGGATGGTAGTTGCCAGCCTATTATTGGAGGAGTCTAATGATCAGAGATGTTGGTCAGAGGTGAGACTGGAGCCTCAGACATCCAGAACTAGTCTTCTCCTTGTCAGATTATCTTTTTATAGACATGGTGTCATGAGTTTCAAAATGTTGAAACGCTTTTAGTCTCCTGACCTACACTATTTACTTCTGCCTACTCACAGAAGTCCACAATTTCCACTCAGACTAGTCATGTGATTGGATATGGCCTTTTTTAGCTCTTAAGATATGTAGATGAATTCATTTCCTAAGGCTGCCATAAACAAAGTACCACAAACTGGGTGGCTTAAACAAGAAACATCTATTTTCTCATGGTTTTGGAGGCTAGGAGTACATCAAAGAGTTGGCAGGGCTGGTTCCCTTTAAGAGCTGTGAGGGGGAATCTGTTTCATGCCCCTCTCCTAGCTTCTGGTGCTCTGCTGGCAATCTTTGACATACCTTGGCTTGCGGACATAGCACCTTGATCTCTGACTTCATATTCAGATGGGCCGCCCCCCATGTGCCTGTCTCTGCTTAAATTTCTCCTTTTTATAAGTATACCACACGTATTGGAGTAGGACCCATCCTACTCTAGTATGACCTCATCTTAACTAGTTAACCTATTACCAATGACCTATTTCCAAAGTTACATTCTAAAGGGCTGGGGTGTTGACAAACGAAACATCCAAACCTGTGAAAAGCCTTAATAATAATTTATTTGAGCCAATATTTTGAGGAAATGCCAGGAAGCAAGATTTCAATGGATTGAGAAAATGCTCCAGAGAAAGGGAGTTTTATAGTCCTTT
>NW_017731401.1:4616236-4617540 GCF_001890085.2 Hipposideros armiger | reverse complement strand
GTTAGAAGCTCACTCAAGAGTTTGAGCTCTGAGCAACAGCGGTTCGATTCCCGGCCCGAGCTGCGCAGCCTCTGAGCTGCCAACCGGTGGCAGGATGGCTCAGCTTGATAAAATAATAATAAATAAAAAAATAAAGCAGGGAAATCTCTAGGACTGATCAAAAGCTAATAGAGAGATATATACTTATTTTCCAATGCTGAGCACAGGATTGCTAACATTTAACAATTAAAGTGAGTAGAGATGGTATGTGGGCAACAAAATAACAATGAGGAGTTTTGGTTCATTGTGTTCATTTGCTCATAGTGAATCTGTTTTTGAGGGGTTTGGAAGACCCTGACATTTCAAAGGTATGTTAACCTAGATGTACAAGAATGATAGACAGTGCTCACTTAAGGTAAAGAGTAACCTTTTACTAAAGAAGCTATATGCCTGAGATGGGACTAGCCACCATGCTCAGTTAGGAGTTAATGTTCAAACCATCCTGTGTGATTACTTTCAATTACTTCCCAGGCCTGTTTAGCCCCTTTTTGTTCACAGGGGGTTAGGACTTCATTATATGAATGCGAAGGGTAGGGAGGCACCGTTCAACCCATAACAATAGATGCTTTTTTTTTTCTTTCTTTTTTTGTCTAACTCTAAAGACCTTTGAACTACATGGATTTCTATGATAAGTAAATGTATTTTCTACCTAATAATTTTTTAAAATTTAAACTTTATGGGATATTGCATTCTTTCATAGATTTGCAAACTTACAACTCTTAAAGATACCTCATGTAGCTTTATCTATCTTGTGGTTAAAAACTCGGGAGGTCATTCTTCTGACAACCTTATCTGAGTCCTCAGTGTTCGGTGCTGAGCATACATTATATCCTTGAGTCCACCACTCTGAAATCTACTTTGTTACCCCCATAACCCCTTTAGAAATTCAATGAAACAGTTCAGTGATTACTTACTATAAATCAATTCTAAGGTGAGCATTTTCCCCTCACATTTTAGCATTTCTGAAACCAGAATCTGTTTATGACCTCCGGCATGTTGTAGTTTAATTAGCAGCATTTTTTTTCTTTTTAATGGGACATAAAAATAATGATATAATCTTAATAGTATCTCAGTTTTAATGAAGTATGGTTTTGAGTATCTACTATGTGCAGACACTGCTAAGTGTCTAGAATATAAAAAATACTAATAGTGCAGATGACATGATGCTATATATAGAGAACCCTAAAGAGTCCACCAAAAAACTATTAGAACTGATAAATGAATTCAGTAAAATAGGAAGATACAAAATTAATATTCAGAAATTG
>NW_017731401.1:4460084-4616001 GCF_001890085.2 Hipposideros armiger | reverse complement strand
TCCATACTACCTAAAGCAATCTATAGACTCAATGCAATCCTTATCAAATACCAATGCCATTTTTCACAGAACTAGAACAAATAATCCTAAAATTTATATGGAACCACAAAAGACCCCAAATACCCAAAGCAATCTTGAGAAAGAAAAACAAAGTTGGGGGTATCATGCTACCTGATATCAAGCTATGCTATAAGGCTGTAGTAATCAAAACAGCATGGTACTGGCATAAAAACAAACTCATAGATGAATGGAATAGAATAGAATAGAATAGAATAGAGAGCCCAGAAATAAACCCATACCTATATATATATGGTCATTTAATCTATGACAAAGGAGGCAAGAATATACAATGAGGTAAAGACAGTCTATTCAATAAGTGATACTGGGAAAAATGGACAGATATATGCAAAAAAATGAAATTAGACCACTTTCTTACACCATACACAAGAATAAACTCAAAATGGGTTAAAGACTTAAATGTAAGGCCTGAAAGTATAAAACTCCTAGAAGAAAACATTGGCAGTAAACTTTCTGACATTGCTCCTAGTAATATATATATATATATAGCGGTACGTTTCCTCAGGCAAGAGAAACTGGAGGAAAAAAAATAAACAAATGGGACTACATCAAATTAAAAAGGTTTTGCACAGCTCAAGAAACTATCAGAAAACAAAAAGAGGAGCCTTTGAGCTGCAGGCTTTTGAGCCACTTCTTTTGCTTGGGCCTGCTCCTAACTCTTTGGAGTGTACTATCTCTTTTAATAAACTTCTCTTTCACCACTTTAAAAAAAAAGACATCCTACTGAATGGAAGAAGATATTTGTCAATGATATATCTGATAAGGGGTTAATATCCAAAATATATAAGGAACTCATACAACTTCACACCAAAAAGACAAACAACCTGATTAAAAACTGGGCAGGGGACCTGAAAAGACATTTTTTTCAAAGAGGACATAAAGGTGGCCAATATGAAAAAATGCTCGATGTCACTAATAAGAGAATGCAAATTAAAACCGTAATGAGATATCACCTCACACTTGTCAGAATGGCTATCATCAAAAAGTCAACAAACAAGTGTTGGGGAGGATGTGGAGAGAAGGGAACCTTCATGCACTATTAGTGGGATTGCAAATTGGTGCAGCTACTATGGAAAACAGTATGGAGGGTCCTCAAAAAAATTAAAAATAGAACTACCTTACGATTCAGCAATCCCTTCTGGGTGTTTATTTGAAGAAACTCAAAACAATAATTTGAAAAGATATATGCATCTTTATGTTCATTGCAGTATTATTTACAATAGCCAAGACATGGAAGAAATTTAAGTGTCCATCAATAGATGATTGAATAAAGAAGAAATGGTACATATATACAATGGAATATTACTCGTCCATAAAAAATAATGAAAGCTCACCATTTGCAACAACTTGGATAGACCTAGAGGGTATTATGCTAAATGAAATAAGTCAGACAGAGAAAAACAAATATTATATAATCTCACTTATATGTGGAATCTAAAGAACAAAATAAATGAACAAATAACATAGAAACAGATTCATAGATACAGAGAATAAACTGATGGTTGCCAAGTGGGAGGGTGTTGGGGAGGCTAAGTGAAAAAGGTGAAGGGATTAAGAAGTGCAAATTGGCAGTTACATAGTAGTCACAGGGATGTAAGTATAGCATAGAGAATATAGTCAATACTATTGTAATAACTATGTATGGTGCCAGAGGGGTACTAAACTTATCAAGGGGATCACTTCATAAGTTATATAAATGTCTAACCACTATGCTATACACCTGAAACTAATATAATATTGCATGTCGACTGTAATTGAAACATTTTTTTTAAATTTTTAAATAAAAAATAAAAATATCTATTGTCCAACTTCAAATAAATGCAAGTATAACTGTGGGGGGGGGGAAAGAATAATAAAAGCACGAAAAGTTAGCTGCCTCACAGTCTCTTAGGAGAGATAAGTAAGCCACGAACTTCAGTGGTGATTTTGGGTGGTAGTGTTTTCTTGCAGACTTTTGATTTTCTCTTAACCCACCATCCCTTCCATTCTTACTGCATTGTAATTATTGGTTTTCATACCTCTATTCTCCTCCAGCAACTTAAGGATGAGCGTCCTGTCTTAATCACCCTATAGTCTCACTGCCCAGGACCGCACATGGCCCATAGTCAATGCTAGATGATTAAATGAACAGATGTATCCCCTAAGCTTACATCGTGCTGGAGAGTCTCACTAAAGAAAACTTAGAATTTAGTCTTAATTATGAAAACCAAGTCAAGTTGGATTGCTTACTCCAACAGGGCTTTCAAGCAGGACTACCCAGAACACATATTATTAAGTGCCTTTTTGCTCTGGTGGTTCTTAGTAAAAATTGGAAAATCATGGCAAAGTGTAAAGAATGTCCTGTAGTTTGTGTAACTTCACAGCCAACCATCAGTGGGGCTGCAATATTATTCAGAAATGTGGGGGTGTGGAGGAATGTGTGAAGCGAGGTCTTCCCTCTGTCCCAGGGAGGAGCTCTGCCACCTTAAGGGTCCTATTGTACTTCGCCTTGTTCTCAAGTTCAGACAAAGTTAAGTCTGGGTGAGCTTTCACTGGCATTTTGAAAAGGTAAATAGATGCACAGTCGAGGAAGAGACCAAGCAAGATTAAGATTGAATGATGCATGTGCCCTATAAGGCATGAACGTTAGTTTTCTATTGCTGTATAGCAAATATTAAATCTAGCAGCTTAAAACAACAAACTTTTATTATCCCACAGGTCCCGTGGGTCAAGAATCTGGGCTTACAGTCTCTTGAGGCTGCAAGCAAGATGTTGACCAGGCCGTGTTTTCACCTAGATGCTCACCTGGAGAAGGATCTGCTTCTGAGCTCCCTCAGGTTGTGGCAAAACTCATCTTCCTGTGGTTGTACCACTGAGGTCCCTGTTTTCTTTCTGGTTATGGCCAGGGACTGCTGTTCACTCAAAAGGCTATCTGTAGTTCCTTGCCTCATGGCCTTCTGCGCAGGCCCTCTCACAACATGACACTGGACTTCAAAGCCAGCAAAGGAGAGAGTGTCTGACCTAGGGAAGGGTGCAGTCCTCTTTTAAGGGCTTTTACCTGATTAATTCAGCCCCATCCGGGACAATCTCCCTTTTGATTAACTCAAAACCAACTGATTTGGGATCTTGATTACATCTGCAAAATCCACTCAGCTTTGCCATATTCTATGGGCTAGAGGCAGGTCAGAAGTCCCACCCAAACATAAGGTGAGGGGATTTCATAGGGCATGAATATTAGGGTGTTGGGAATCAGGTGACCCATCTTAGAATTCTGCCTAGCCAGCATGTATTATTCTCTCGCTGCGACTTCAGGGTAAACATGGGAAAAGAGCTATGAAGTTAACTTCACCTAATTCCAGGGTTGGAAAGGACCTCCAGAGTCATTTTCTGACTCTGAGAGAAAAATCCTTTATCACACCTGAAAAATGAATGCTTGTTCTTTCACAGATCTCCAAACATAGTGATACTTTTTGTGATCAATTCTTGTGGATAATAAAAGTTAGCTTTGCCAGGAGTGAAATAGGTTTCTTCTCTCACACCAGGTCCAATTCCTTGGTAGTGGTTTTCTAGCTTTGTGAGGAATGGAATTGGGAAGACGATGAAGCTAAATGCTCAGTGGAAAAGAATTCTGGGATAAATTATTGTCTTCCCAGCAAAGGATTGTGAGAGTAAACATGATATTTCCCCATGTATAAGACGCACCTTAATTTTGGGGCCCGATATTTGAAAAAAAAATGTATTACATAAGGTTATTGAACTCAAGTTTTATTCATCATAAAATTCATACAACTCCTCATCACTGTCAAAACTCCCAGCCATTAGCTTGTCCTCATCTGTGTCTGATGACGAATCACTATCTTCATATATTGCCTCGTCCTCAGTTTCATCTATGGCATTTGAAATGCCACACTTCTTAAACGACTTGACAATGATCTACAACCATTGTATAATAACGCACCCAGTTTTTAGACCCCAAATTTTTCAAAATAAGGGTGCGTCTTATACATGGGGAAATACGGTAGCTGCCAACGTTGTGATGAGAAGACCAGACTAGAAGATCTCTGATCTAGTCCCAGCTCCACTCTAGCATGTGATTTTGAACAAATCACTTTATCTCTTAGCCCTTGTTTCCTCATCTGTTTTTTTTTTTAAAGATTATATTGGGGAATTGGCGGAAGGGAACAGCGTTGAAGAATTGGGGAAGGGGAACAGACAAATTGCTGTTCTTTTGTTCTTCAGTCTAGTTGTGGAGGACGTCGCTTCACTGGCCCAAGTTGGCACCATCATTGCGCTCTTCCCGGGTGAGGCAGTTGCTCGCCAGCCATTGGACGGCTGCTCACGGTCGCTCACAGCAGCTCACGAAAGCTCATCCCCACTGCCGGCCAGCCCCACTACAGCCTATGCCGTTGCCAGCAACTCACGGCAGCCCAGCTCCAGGTCGAGCAGCATCATTGGCCCTCATGTGGGATCCGAACTGGGACCCTGCTGCACAGATCTGGTGTCCCAAGTCAACTCCTAACCAACGCTCCACTCAGCCGGCCCCATCTGTTTTGTTTAAAATAAATAAATAAATAAAAGCTGCCTTCTAGAGTTTTCTTGAAGATCAAATGACATAACTCAGATGAAATCGCTCTGTAATTGCAAATCTTTAAACAATTATAAAATATTATTGCCATCTAACTTCTTGAAAGAATTTATTCCAGCACGTCTTCTGACACAGCGTTTGTCTCCAGCACCTTATTTTTGCTTTCTTCAAATTTCAGGAGGAAATTATCTTTCTCAAACTTGCATTTGGTGAACTGACAGCTCCCTGGAATAGATGTCTAGCTAATCCTGACGAACAGGAAGACAGCACTATCATGACTGGTGAGTCACCCCTTAAGTCTTTTAACGCCTTTGAATTTGATATATTAAGATCATGGTTCACCTAAACAAACAACTTTAGTTTAATATCATTGTGTGTGTGAGTCCTGAGATTGCTAGAAGTGCAGACTATACAGGTACAGGGAGCAATCTTGGGACCAGAAAAGTAAGTATTTGTAAAGTAATGCAGTGTAATTTCCCTGAACTTTTTCTAAATGTAGGAAATGTCATTTTAGGAGCTTCTTTGGTAATTGCTTTTCCCAGTAACAAGCAGAAAATGCAAGAGAGGGAAGAGTTACCACCCACTAAACTTTTGTTACTCAGTGTGATGTGTGAACTGGCAGCATTGGCATCACCTGAGAGCTTGTTAAAAATTCTGAACCTTGGGCTGCGCCTCAGACCTGTTGAATCAGAATCTGCATTTTAATGAGATCTCCAGGTTGTTCACGTGCACATTAAAGTCTAAGAGGCACATTAAAGTTTAAGAGGCCTGGACTAAACTTTCCAGAGGAATGTACCTCAGCCCTCCCCAGGCAACTCCATCCACTGGCCTCTATGTTGTAGGAATTACCGGCATTTTATTATTTTTGTTGTTGCTGTGATTCTATTTGTATTTATTTTCCCCCCAGATTTATTAAGGTATAATTGACATAACATTGTAAAGATGTATGACATAATGACTTGATATATGCATATAGTGTAAAATGATTACCACAATAAGGTTAGTTAACACATCCTTCACCTCACATACTTTGAATTTTTTGTGTGGTGACAACATTCAAAGCCTGCTCTCTTAGCAACTTTCAAATATACAATACAGTTTTGTTAACTATAGTCACCATGCTGTACATGACGTCCCTGAACGCATTAATCTAGAAGTCGGTACCCTTTGACCACCAGTGTGGGAAGCCGGCTGGGATCAGTCAGGGACACTGAGGTTGTAAGCTGGCAAGCTACAGGCCTCCATGTTAGGGTGAGCAGCTCGAGAGCAGCTTAAAAGTTACAGACCAGAGCTGCCGTAAGGGTTAAGCCCGACAGCTGGCAAGCCGACAGGATCTTAGGCCATGGGGAGCAGCGTGGGAAGGTCGCTGGATAGATCTCATCTCCGCTGTGCCCCTGAAGAAAGAACAGCCAATGTCACAGACAACCTTAAAAGTTACAGAGGGGAAGGCCATTCTGTTAACACTTTCTACTTGCTGTGTTTTGTCTCACTTTGGGGAGATTGCTCCCAAAACCCCCTACCTAAGGAAAGTTACTTTTGCTATAAAAGCTGTGTATAAACAATAAATGAGGTCACTCTCTGCCATCAGCACTGAGTGGACCTCCTGTCCCCAGCTTTCGTCTCTAGTCTCTTTCTTTTCTAGTTTCCCACCCAATCCTCTCAGGTACCCTTTTGGTAAGCTCTTGGCTGATGAGCCAGGGGCGTTCAGTTGAGCGAGCTGGTCTCGTTCAAGTGGCGCCCAACGTGGGGCCTGAGCACGGACTGAAGGTGATCATAGGTGAGGAGACCCCCTTCAGGAAGGCGTGCGCCGCTTCGGATAAGGTAGGGAAAAATGGGGTGCGGTATAGGGAGGAACAGAACTGATCATTCTGTTATTCCTATATCCAGTTTTCGGCAGGAGTAAAACTTGGGACAGTAAAACATTATAAATAGGATCAGCAGTCCACATTGTAAATAGGGTCAGCAGCCCACATTAGGTAAAAGCTTAAGGCTATGCATAATAATACACAGCAACTAGAGAAATTTCTTATATATGTAAAGGACACCTGCCCTTAGTTCTCTGAGGAAGGCACCCTTGACTCAGAGGTCTGGGAAAGGGTTGGAAGGCAGCTCAGAGAGATCAGGCGCTCAAAGAGATGTAGAAGCCTCTGAACAAAGTACTTTCACTTTGGGAACTGGTGCGCGACAGTCTCACCACCAGTTCAGAAGCTTCATGCCACCCGGGGAATATAAGAAGATGCTACTCCAGGGTGGCAGACAGGGGAATAATAGAGAACTTCAGAATGAACCCCTGCCACCAAAGTACTCTCAGGAGCTGGCGGAGGAGGAACAACGAAAAAATCCTGATGGCGGTTCTCCTGCAGATGCTGCGCCCGTTCTCGCCTCCGGGGCTAGTCGCCAGCCCAAACAGGAGCTCTCCGCCCCAGGGCAAGCGCTTCCTTCCAAGCCGCCGCAGCCACCACCGGCCCAGAGCGCCGGGGCCCCTTAAATAGCTCTTTGGCAGCAATGCTTCCTCCTCTGTATTCAACAACTTAACAAAAATAAGTCTTAAAAGATTTCTCTTTCAAGGTCTTACAGATAGCCTTAAATGTAAACAAAAGGCTACTACAGCCTCTGTTTAAGGCTGAGGTAACTAAAGAAAAATAGAAGGCACTTTTAAATCCAGGCGGCAGGCCCCCCCCACTCCTTATTACAGCCTCCTGAAGTTATAAGGACAACTATAAGATCTTAGGTCCTCTCTACAATTGTTAATAATTCTGTTTATATATATAGTCTCTGAGGTCTATACTTGTCTATGTTTTATATGTTTATAATATTTTTGCCTCCGAATGGTATTATCAGTTTATAATATATGATTAGCTAAAAATAAAAGATTAAATACTTTATTAAATAAGATAATAAAAATTAACTCAACTACTCAGGATCACATAATCTAAATAAATAAATATATATATTTAACTAAGGCTGACTTCTTAGCTTTACCAAGTTATATTAAATAATAAAAGTTATTAAGTAATCTCTTCTCCTACTTTGAAAATTGGGCTCCATTTACATCCCATCTGCACCAAGCACAGGCTCTTCACAAAGCTTCAGAGGACACTGTCAAGCTTACTAGAGATTTTGTGGAAAACAAAGAGATGGTTTATATTGTACCTTAAACTGCAAACAACTTAATAAAATTCCCCATTAGACCTTTCTGTTACTCACCAGCTCTGGGCTGCCCTACAGAGTCTCTCTAAACACATTTTCCTCTCATGCTCCTAACTTTTCCATCTCCTCAACCCTTAATATTCATCTTTTCCAATGAGAACAATGTGGCCCTGTCTCAAATCTTTCCATTTTGTATAACTGCACATTACTTAATACGCTCTCTAAGACGGGTGATTTCATTTTGCACTCAGGAAACAAATGACTCTCCAGTTGTGGGGCCCTATCCTCCTTCTGGGGCTGCTGGGGACTATGACTAGCAAATGGCCAGCATTATAGCCCAGTGATTCAGGGTTTAGTTGTCTGGAGTCAAGATTCTGCTTGTGTAAATTACTCATGTAGTTGCCCATGTCATTTACCTCATGCAAGTTACTCAACTCCTCTAAGCCTCACCTTCTCAATACGCAAAATGAAGTGTGGACCCTGAGCAATAAGGGCTGTATCTTGGATAATAAAAATAATGACAGCCTTACATGTTTGAGGAGGGTCATGTCAGATAGTATATGGAAAGGACTTCCCTGATTCCAGTGCCTAGCACAAAATAATAAATGGGTTATCATAATTATTATTACGTTACCCCCGATCTCAATCACTCCAAGTTGTGGGGGTCCAGAACAAGTCACCCCAAGATGTATCTCTGTGGTATGCAGGTTGTTTTGAGCTAAAGGCAACTTTAACGCAGGCCCTAGAGACTTCTGCTCCTGCCCCCACCCTTAACTACCCATGAGAGATTATCAGAGATAACTTCTTTTGATCTATTTATAGGGCAAGCCAACCTATTTACAAAGGATCTGCTCTTATTATCATTCTGCATGACCCGTTGAAGCCCCCAAAGTACATTACTCATTCCTAGCTCAGGATGTCTTATATACCCATGTTCCCTTTCTATCTCCTGCATGTGGGGGTCTCTGACTTTCTCATATATGTGGGGTTCCCATTCATACATATGTATGTATTAAATTTGGTTATTTTCTCTTGCTAATCTGTCTCATGTCTTTGATTATTAGACCAGCCAGACGAGCCTTGAAGGTAGAGGAATTTTGTTCCTCCCCCATAAATATATGAGGCTTTACAAAATTAAACCCTAAAACTCATTCAATAAGCACCAATTTACTGACTATTGCATGCATAGTACTATAAAAACAAAATAAGAATAAAAGAAGTAGGGAATAAATAAACATCTACTGAGAGCCATCTGTCAGGCACTTTACATGAGCATATATCATTTTATTTATTCCTCCAAATAATGTGTTGAGAGACCAGTGTCCCTACTTCTGTGGATGAGGAGATGGAGCTTTGCAAGGTTATATAACTTGTCCAAGAGGCACAGATCTGAATTTGCACCTAGTTTGTGTGGCTCTAGAGCCCTTTCTCGTCGGTAAATTGCAGTGCCTTAAAAGTAGAATATATGGCCAAATCTTCTAAAAGAAAACAGGAGAAGTGTTAGATGACTAAAAAAGGAGGAGAAAGAGAGAACAATAGGAAAAGGGAAGACAAGACAGAGAATCAGATGTTGAGGGAGGGATAAGAGAACAGGAGGAAGCTGGGAGGGTGGCTCTTCCAGTCCTATCTACAACAGCTAGAGGAGAGCCAGCACCCTGAGCTCACCCTCATCGCCTTAGGTGATATGTCAACTAGCACCAGTAGTAAATGCATCAGTTCTGAGGTTTACCAACAATTCCAGCTAACAACAAATTATCTCACCCTCTCCTTAGAGAGGCTCAGACAGAAGTACTTTAGCCTCCTATGTTTTCTTTTTTGTGTACTACCTAATAATTGTCTCATATGGGTTCATCTCATCCCCATAACCAGTCTATAAAACACTCAGTGCATGTACCTCAGTTTACTCTTTTGTAAGAAGGTAGTCACAAATGAAAACACACTACTAAATTTCATGAAATCTTTCTAAGAAGAAAGTGAAAAAACACTAGATAGAGCTTTGGGTAGAGAGAGTTATTTTAAGAGTAAATGAATAGAATAGAAAGCCTAGACATAAATCCACACATACATAGCCAACCAATTTTTGACAAGGGTGCCAAGAACATACAATGGAGAAAAGAAAGTCTCTTCAATAAATGGTGCTGGAATGCTGGATAGCCACATGCAAAAAAATGAAACCTGGACCCCTATCTTATACCACTCACAAAAACTAACTCAAAATGAATCAGAGTTAAAAGTAAGACCTGAAACCATAAAACTCCTAGAAGAAAACATGGGGAAAAGATCCCTGACATTGGTCTCAGCAATGATTTCTTGGATGAGATGCCAAAAGCACAGGGAACAAAAACTAAAATAAGTGGGACTACATTAAGCTTAAGAGCCTCTGTATAGCAAAGGAAACAATCAATCAATTAAAAAGGCAATGTACAGAATGGGAGAAAATATCCACAAACCATATATCTGATAAGGGATTAATATGCAAAATATATAAAGAATTTATACAACTCAATAGCAAAAAAGCAAATAATCCAATTCAAAAATGGGCAAAGGACATGAATAGACATTTTTTCAAAGAAGACATACAAATGGCCAATAGGTACATGAAAAGATATTCAACATCACTAATTATCAGAAAAATACAAATCAAAACCATAATGAGATATCACCTCAGAGCTTTTAGGATAGTTATCGCAGGCATGGAAAAAATTTCCCTTCTTCCCTTTTAGGTTCTTTGGATGGTCTAATAATTAAATTGACATAAGACAGATTAACAGGGAAAAAATTTAATTACATACATACAAAGACACAAGACTCAAGGGCAAGTTGGACATTTGAGGCTTATATGCCATCCTGAGCTAAGAAATGGTGTAGAGGCCTGAGGCTTCAAAGGGGAGAAGGAGGTAATTAACAGGATGATAAGAAGAGCAGGTATGTGGTGATTAGAAGCTAGCCCTGCCATGCAGATAGGTCTTTCAGAGAAAAAAACAAAAAAAAAAGTTATCTCTGACAATAGCTCTTTCTGGCACAGGCCTCTATCTAAATTTTTTTAGGTAGTTAAGGGATAGGTAAACGTTTTTTCTGAGTCTGGCAGGTCTTGATTGCCTTAAGCTCAAAATAATCCACATGCCAAAGTGGCATATTTTGGCGTGGCATATTATGCTCCCCTTCACTATTATCAAAAAGACAAGGGATAATAAATGCTGGCAAGGACATTGGAGGAAAGGGAACCCATATACATTGTTGGTGGGAATGTAAAATAGTACAGCACACTATGGAAAACAGTGTGGTGGTTCCTCAAAGTGTTAAAAATTGAACTGCCAGCTATCCAGCAATCCCACTTCTGGGTATATATCCCAAGGATTTGCAATCAGTATCTCAAAGAGATATCCGCATAACCATGTTCATCACAGCATTATTCACAATAGCCAAAACATGGAAACAACCTAAGTATATCTGTCAACAGATGAATGGACAGAAAGATGTGGTATATACAGATACAATGGAATATTATTCAGGCATGCGAAAGAAGGATATCCTGCCTTTTGCAAAATCATGGGTGGACCTCGAGGGTATCATACTAAGTGAGATAAGTCAGACAGAGAAAGACAAATACTGTATGATCTCACTTATATGTGGAATCTAAAAAAACCAAACTCAGAGAAAATAGAGAGTATAGAGTGGTGGTTACTAGGGGCCAGGGAGTGGGGGAATTGAGGAGTTTAATGGTACACACTTGTAACTGGTAGGTAAGTTCTGGAGATCTAATGCACAACATAGTGATTATAGTCAACAATACAGCATTAGAAATTTCAAAGTTGCTAAGAGACTAGATCTTAATTGTTCTCACCACAGAAAAGAAATAATAATTACATGATGTGCTATGTGAGTTAGTTAATGCTATGGTGGTAATCATATGACAATATATAAACGTATCAAACCAACACATTGTACACCTTAAACTTACACAATGTTATATGTCAGTTATGTCTCAATAAAAAATTGTTTTAAGAGTAAACAACATAGATTTTAGAAATATACTGATAATATGAACTTATCTTGTTTGTCCCATGGAGGTGAGGGTGTCCCCTGAAGGAAATGACACCTGCCAACCCTACCCTGTCAGCTGCCCTGGGAAGAGGTCAGTCTCAGAGTAAGGAACAGACTCTGGGAAGGAGTGTACATGGCAGGGGTAGAAGGGATCATTTCTTTGCTCTGTGCCTGGCTAACACTGGGCCCAGTCTCAGGTTATAGAATCACCAGGAGCTAAGAAATGGTGATTCTATTCTAGTCACCATTTTAAACATCCACCCCCTTCTATTGACAGGGGGTGGATGTTTCTTGTCACAGGGAGTGGCCTAGGATGAGTTAGGGAATATATGGAGGAAAGGGCCTCAAGTTAGGTCCTGACTTGCCCTATCTCTGAATCATTCTTGGTGCCACGTGTCCTTTTGTCATCCATACAGCCAGTCCTGCACTGAATCAGGGAGGAGTCCACACCCACGCCTGGGTCAGAGTGATACAGGGAAATGCCAGATCCTCTTGGTGGAAGTCAGAGGATGGTGCCAGCAGAGAACAACTGGGCTTAGCAAGCACAGAGGTACACCCTAGAGGTATTAACTTTAATGAAGCCTCTTAACCAAAGCACTGTCTCAATTCCCTATTTGTAATATGAAAAGAAACAATATTTATCTCTCAAGGTTGTTCTAAGGATTAGAGACAATATGTACAGAGTAACTGGAATTTGTATATGCATTCAATGTTTAATCATCTCACCCATGTAATTGTAATTACTACGTCAGGCAATGAGAATACCGCAACCAGCAAGACAATTCAAGTTCCTGCTCTCTTGACGTTACATTCCTGTGAGGAGGGGAGACCGACCATCAGCAGATCAATACACTGTCAGCCTGAGACTGAGATTTAGGGTCACATCAGGAAAAACCTATAAAGGGTGAGGGAGTCTAGGTGGGGAAGGAGAAGAAGCTGAGCAAGGGTGTGCTCAGGTATGTCTCACCTTGGCCTGATCACTGGGGGCTCTGGCATGCAGACTGCACCTGCAGAGTCATACCTTGAGGCAAGAGTAGGCAGCTTTTGTACCTCTGTCTCTGTCAGTCCTTGGCCACCCCAGGTGAAGTGGCTCCTTGGTCAAGTGTGCATCCGCAGAAGAGGTCACTAGTGTAAGTTGTCAGCTGCGGCTTTCCCAGGAGGAGGGTCATGGACCCACTAGTAAAGGGCTCTGGGCAGAGTACCAACATCATCTACATACACTCACAAGGGAAACAAGTCACATAGTGGTAAGTGGTAGGAGATAATGAACATTCAGTGACATGAAAGAGGCTATTAATTATTGTAGATTAGATGGCCATGAAACAGGGCTGGTAGACTCGCGGAGCCTGAAGCTTACAATTTCAGGGGCCCTTCTAAAGTAAAAGAATATAAAATCATAGATACAGCATTAGTACACACATGAAGATGTATTCAAAATGAGAAACCCCACAAATTATAAATAATAAAAACTAATAAATCCCTCAAACATCACAAAATCCAGAAAATATAACACATTTATATTAATGAACTCCCTGATGCACCTCTACAATACTTTTCGTACATAGTTGGCTTGTGTGTTTGTTTTGTTTTTTGTTTATTTTTGTTTTGCTTTGGGTTTTCTTTTTTTTTTTTTTTGGTTAGGGGTTTATATTTTTAAAGTACCTCCTTATGTGATAGTTTGTTTATAGGCTCTTTATTAAGTGTCTATTAATAAAGATTTATTTATTTTGATTTATTTTTATTTAAATTTATTTTGATCAAAAATGGTGGACCAAAAAAAATATATATATTTTTTTAAGATTTTTTTTTATTGGGGAATTGGGGGATGGGAGCAGACAAGTTGCTGTCGTTTTGTTCTTCAGTCTAGTTGTGGAGGACGCTGCTTCACTGGCCCAAGTTGGCACCATCATTGCGCTCTTCCCAGGCGAGGCACATCAGTTGCCAGCTTCTGGATGGCCACTCACGGTGGCTGCTGGCCGCTGACGCTACCGTGCTGGCTACACACCGTAGTCCATGGCAACCTACTGCAGCAGGGGCTGCAGCCTATGCTATCGCTGGTGACTCATGGCAGCCCAGCTCCAGGTTGAGCTGTTGTTCAGCATCTTAGCTGTAGAGGGCAGTGTCACTGGCCCTCATATGTGGGATCCGAACCGGGGCCCTCTGGCGTCCCAAACCAGCTCTTAACCATCGCGCCACTCAGTCGGCCCCCCCAAAAATATTCTTTTGTTATTGATATTTTTTCAAAGTTGTTTTCAGCTTCAGAACTTATTTGATAAAGTCAAGTGACGTTTTAGGATTATTGTCAAGTTTAGGGAAGTCTTTATTTTTAGCTTTGGAATGATGTACCACAGACCAGCGTCTGACTCCCACGTTTCATGCTCACCCCCCATTTTTTCCTAATCTTTTGGTTGCTGGGTGTCGTGTGACATGATCACAGTGAGAGCAAGTAATTGTCAGCGTGTGAGTGATAGGAGAATTCCAGGAAATCATTACTGTGCCAGAATATTCAACAATGCCATACCTATGCAAGGAAATGACTGCAAACTGCTTCACTATTTCCCCTAAACTCACCTAAAATGAATCCCTAGTCAACTTCCCCTTAGCCAGGTCCCAAAAATGCCCAGAGCCACTAGTGCCACCCGACAAAGGGGAAGCGTGAGAGAGGGATAATTGGAATAGAAAGAGAGAGTAGCCTTATGTTTTAACCAATTGTGCTTAAAATATTTTACTTTTGCAACATTTATAAAAACGCACACGCACGTGACTAGTTCGCTAGGATCCCTCCCAGGATTTAGAAAGGGCCCATGCAAGTGAGGGGCTCTGAAACGTCAGCTTGCTTAGCTTCGCCTTAAATCCACTTCTGTCAGTGAGGGACTGAGGAAGTGACATAAAAACCAAAAACACTTAGTCGACAATAAATTATTATTAATTAGAGACTCATGGTGACTGCACTGTGGTTTCTGAAGGCACCAAATGATGAAAAGACAGGAATGTTGCACTTCATCTGAAAAGCCTCTTTTAAAATAGAAGCTGCTCGCATCAGAGACCCTCCCCAAAGTACCCCATTTATGGACTTTGGCCACCCATGCATACAGGCAATGAACGAGTGGTACCTGTCCCCGTGTGTCTGTGCAGTGATGGTTGGAATCAGTAAAGATTTAAAGTCAGTGTGGTGTTTGGCTGTGGTTTGCATCTTCACTTCCTTTGCTGGTTCCCTGGGTGAGCAAGTCCCTTGTTCCTTCCGGGGGTTCTTGATTAGAGCAAGAGTCTCCCAGCCCTGGTAAGTATTTGTTTACCTGCCTGTCTTCCATACACAACTGAGCTGTACCGGGGCAGGACCCTGGCTCATTTATGTGCCCAGCACACAGAAAGCACTTGATCCATGTTAAAAGCGGAATACCTAGTTGCCCATCCAGGAATGTATGAAAGAAAGACAATTATTCCACCGGTTTCTTTATTTTATCTCAAATTCCCAAGGAGAGGTAAGTTAATATTTTGTTCAGTTTGGTCAGTAATGTAATGCTTGACCCTGAATGACTTAAGAATATTTCCGTTTTTCAGGTCATTTGCAGAAAGCATGGGCTAGTTTACATAAATAATTTTCACTGTTGGATAGAAAGCATTCACAAAATAAGGAAGAAATAGCACACATACAATATACGGTTTTCATTCTGGTTACTCTGCACCAAAATGTGGCACAGATTCTCTTTATTTTTGAGGACAAGAGAGCTGCTTGTCTAGAATCACTGATCCCTTTGTCAATAAATAAAAAGGTCCTTGTGTTTGCAAGGATTTCACATGACGTACTAAAAAAAAAAAATTTTTTTTTAAAAGCATGTAAAGTTTTCCATAGCAAGTGTGCTCACCAAATTTGCATGAACCACTTAATTACAGAGAATTCAGAGGAATAAACCACACTTGTGTGCAGTGCTAATAGAAAGGCTACAGGATGTCAGGGTGTTTTTTCCTCTGGGTTTCCTCTTTCCCCTCTAGCTTTCACAGATCCAAAAACAACAAAGGCAGCAACAACAATTATAACAAGAAAAACCTCACAAATTATTTTTTATTTAAAGTTGAAAATTTGAAGCTTATTTCCAAGGGATTAACAATATCTCACGTCAAGCTAAATTAATAACAGAGGAAAAAAAATGTTTTTCCTGTGTTTAAACTACCAAGAGCAACTTAAATCCTTCATAAACTTTCTAGGGTTCTCAAATAAACCCTGGCTTAAGATAAAAAGCATGTTTAACTCCAAAGATTCCAAAGGAGTTAAATTTTATACATATATTTATAAAAAATTAAAATCTAGATGAATCCTGAAACTAGTAAATACAGATTAACTCTGGATATTTGAAAAACATCTATATCTATCAAACACCTATGTTTGTAAGGCAAGAATAGCCTTGGTTTCATTAATGAAGGAATAATGGGCTGGTAAATGGAATTCTATTAAGTAAAAGTTAATCTATGTTAAAATAAATAATAATAATAATATGTTAAACCTTGGAGCTTCAGGTGATAGCCTACTAACCAACTGCCCTATTTCTAAGGGTAATTTTGAATGATGTTGAAAGTTTTTGCCTAACTCCAATCCAATATTTCTGTATACTGGTTTACAACGTATGTAAAATTTCAGCATCAGCCTCATTATTGGGCTCTGCTAAAATAAGTTAGCTTTTATCAATTATTGATACCGTAGTTTGCATTGGCATTTGAGCTAGCTAGGATATATGAAGGCAAGAACTCTGGGTAGATAAGTGGGCTGCAGGGGTCAGGAAAGATGAACACATAAAATAGTCAAAGCAACTGTCTCTGGGAGACAGATATCCTCTCCCTGGTCAGAAATCTGTAGTATAACATGAGATCATGCCCTGTACGGTGGTCAACTCACCCAAGTCATGCCATTTTCGAAGGCTTTTCAAGAGATGGCAGATAACCTACTCCAAGGCCCATGTTCTCTTCTCTCTCCATTTTGCAGAATGTAGTGGTCAAGCCCATGGACTCTGCAGCCAGACTCACATTTCCACTGTATGACCTTGGACAAGGCACATTTTTGTTTATGTGTGTCTGCCCCATTAAGATGTAACTTTCATGTGGCCGGCCGAGTGGCATGTTGGTTAAGAGTTGGCTTGGAAGTGCAAGCTCTGAGCAGCAGGGCCACTGGTTCAGTTCCCACATGGACCAGTGACAATGCGCCCTCTACAGCTAAGATGGTGAACAACAGCTCAACCTGGAGCTGGACTGCCATGAGTGGCCGACAACGGCATGGGCTTCAGTCCCTGCTGCAGTGAGCTGCCGTGAGCTGCCATGAGCTGCCGTGAGTGGCCGTCCAATGGCGGGCGAGCGACAGCCTCAGCCGGGAATAGTGCAATGATAATACCAACATGGGCCAGTGAAGCGACGTACTCCACAACTAGACTGAAGAACAAAAGGACAGCAACTTGTCTATTCCCCTTCCCCGATTTCCCAACACTGTTCCCCTCCCCCAATTCCCCAATTTAAAAAAAAAAAAAAGATGTAACTTTCATGCTGGTGAGAACTTTCTTTAGTTCCCAGTCATAGAAGGCCTAGTGCATAGTAGGTGCTCAGTGCTTACTAATTGAATGAGTGAATAAAATATTAACCTCTCTGGGCCTAGTTATCTCATTTGTAAAATGAGAATAATAATAGTGCTTAATATGACATGTACACAGGTAGCAGCCAGCATCACAATGCAGGGACAGGGTTTACCTACCTAAGGAGTCCTTTATGTCCTTCCTGTTCAGGGAGAACATGGTTTCAGGATGTGCAGCTGCTGACAAAAGAGGGAGAGGAACAGCTAGTGCAGGTGGGTCCTGTTACGTGTTGTTTAATTGTGTTTACTTGGAAATTCACTCTGCTCTTTCGAGAAGGAGATTTGATCATACCAACGTTCTTAAGCTCTTATTTTTGTTTTCACGGACCAGCCACTAATATTTAATGAAATGAAAGTGACACAAATAAAATATGATTGAGGAAGTAAGAGGGATAGGTGCAAAACTTTTCAGTTACATTTCACAGCTCTCATTCTCACTTGACTTACACAACTTGGGTGGGAAAATATTTTTAGAATTCAGTATGCTCAGTTACAAAATATGTGTATAAACATTGGTGTCTTTTCTACAGATGGCTGTGTTCAATTGGAAAAAAAATGAAAACGTCTTCGCAAAAACAAAACTAAATATTGAACACCAATGAATAAATGTTAACAAGAAATGTAAAGGTCTATATGAAGAACCCTGTAAAATATTATTTAGAGTCATAAAAGGAAATAATTAAATGAAGAGATGCACTGTACATTTGGAAAAAAAAACTTTTTCCAAATTTCTGATGATGCCCTTAGGATAGTTTCCTAGAGGTAGAATCAACTTAATAAGCATTTTTAAGGCTATATCACAAAACCATTTCCTATAAGCGTTGCAGCAATTTTCATTCCTACCACAATGTGTGAATGGCCACTTTCTTATAACCTTACTCATATTAGGCATCTCACTTAAAAAAAGAAAAGATATAAAATTTAAAATATATATTTACTATTTTGATAGGTTAAAACTTTTCACTGTTGTTTTAATCTGTAATTTCTTTTATTTCCAATGAGGTTAAACACTTTTCCATATGTTAGTCATTTGTATTTCCTCTCTTGTGTATTGTTGCGAACACTTTTTGCCTGGACCATTTCCTTTTGAGTAATAATGAACAGTAACACCGTGATGATTACTCTGACACTTTTTCCACTGCTAGAGAATATATTATTATATAATCTTTTATCAAAAAACAGGGTCTAAAATCTCCCATCTAAAGTCCTACCTCATCATAAAATGAATAAAGGTTTTAAGATATCTAACAAAGTATGCCTTTTATTTATTATAATCATTCATTGCCAGAGATATTTTTCATCTATCCTTCCTTCAAATATAATAACTCTTAAATTTCCTTTCCCCCCCCCCAAATGTAGCTCCCAAAGCAATTTTAACTAATATGTTGGGCCATTCCATTAACAAATTTATTTACATAGCATAAAATTCCCTTCTAAACAACATTGAATAAATAAAATTGCTTAGAAAAAACTAAGCTTACTGAGCTGGAACTAATTCTTGGTCTATTTTCAGCAATCAACAGAGCTATCATGGAACTTTCAGGACATATTCGTAGTATAGTGAAGGCAGTCATTATTTTATTTACATGAGGTATGCCTGTTGTCTCCATTAATATTAGCCCTTAATAACTTAAATTTGTTTTTAAAGAGGATTATTTATTTGCTGCTATCATATGCTAGGCATTGTTCTAGGCACTGACACAGTGGTAATAATCTGAGATCCCAAGTCTCATTGAGGTCCCTTAGAGGAGGAAGACAGGTGAGGTATGGCTCAGGTGGTTCTCCAAGCGCCATGGAAAAAAGGAGGTAAACAGCAGACCAGTGACTCAGGTGCAGTTCTAGACAGGATGGTCAGAGAAGACATCATGGAGGAGGCAGTATTTAAGCAGAGGTCAACGTTTGAGTTTTTAATCTAGCATTTTAAAATGTGATTTTAAATGTAAAGGGACATCTTAATAAATAATAGTGAACCATTGCTGAGATTAAAATATAGAAATTATTTTAATTCCTTATTATTATGTTTAACGTTTTGTTCATTTATATCTTTAGTCATTTGCTCAAAAAAAAAAAAAGTTTATTTTGTGCCTACCAAAGGCTGGCCACTGTATTGGGCCTTGGGGATTGAACTGAGAGAAAGATAAACTTAGTTCTTGCTGTCAGAAGTGTCCAGTCTCCTGGTATATTCCAAAAAAGGGACATAGACAAAGGCAGTCACAATGTGATAAGTAAGTAATGGGGCGTACAGGTTGCAAGTTCCCTCTTGGGGGATAAGGGAAAGCTTCCTGGGGGAAGGATGGCTAAACTGAGACAGAGAGGGTGAAATAAAATTATTGGAAGTTACAAACTTTTTTGCCTCACATTTGTTTAAAATCACAGTTGAGGCCATAGGCATTGCAGTGGTACTTAATGAGACACTTTGAGTTGTGACACAAGTACTTTTACTTCACATGGCACTGGGTTAGTCATTACCCTCTATTAAAAAAAAAATAGGAGGTTAGAGAATGTTTACATACCTGTTTCCAGTAAATTTAAGTCTATAATGATTTTTTTTATCTTGTAATCATAGTTAGGTTTCTGTTTACTAAAAAGGGCAAAGAGTGTTCCTGTGATATTCAGAGATATGTTTTTATAATTGGAGGGGCTGTTGACCCATAACCCGAGGCTATGAGTGTGTGTGCTGCAGAACTATCTGTGATGTGTCCGAACATTGTAGAGGATCATGTTTCTTCATCTGAGCTTATAAACTGTTTGTCACAGGAGTCAAACTAGCTCACCAGCCTTGTGATAATTAACTAGGAAGACCTCACTGATGCTGTTTGAATGAATTCAACCAGTATAAAAAAGGCTGTGGGTTTTCTTGGAGTAAGGATAATAGCTTTTTCCTCCTTGTGTAGATTATGCAAATAAAAATAAATAGGTGAGGCGAAACCAATTACAGTACTTTTGGGTGCAGCCCCAAATCTCATTCTTCCACAGAAGTTAGCGCGCAGGGTGGAGCGGAGTCTAGTCCAGGGTTCCAGATCATGGGAACTGAATATGGGGGAGGTCCCCCGGACTAGCACAGGCAAGGTCTTTTTCAGGAACTGAAGGTCGTTCAGATGCGATGCTTCTAAGTTAAACAGATGCGTGTGATTTCCTTCCCCATCCCGAATTTAATCTTCTATTACAGTACCCTCCCGGAGTGGCATTTCACAAACACAACCACCCATTTTTTATCCAAAGCATTTATTATTGCTCTCCAAATACTATATATTTTACCCTTTATTTTCTGCTTCTTCCCTCTATACCCCCCAATTAAAATGTAAGCTCCTAGAGAACAGGACTTTTGTCCGTTTTGCTTACTAACACCCCCAATTAAGAGTGAAGACTAAAAACTGATCAGAGGTTCGAGAATGAGGCTTATTAACTTTGATCTTCAACTCTAGACCCAGGGTGATATGAGTGGATTATTTGCTGACTCTCCTCTCTACCCTCTACCCCCATGTTGGTATTTTTAAGTATTTCTCTTTGGGCTGGTCAGAAATTTCTCTGAGAAGAGTCTTGTAATCTCCTACCTGGAGGGAGAGTCAAGTCTGGCAAACTGTCAGATTCTGGGAGCAGAGTTAGGAGAAGGTCTGGGAGTTTCTGCATTCAATGTATTTTTTATCAACTTTTCCACAATGGCTTGTAGACTCATGGGAGCAAATCCATGTCCAAGTTAGCTCAGCTCAAGAAATAGAAGCAAAAGGCTGATTATCCATCCTGTCTTTTCATTCTATGCTTCCAATTTCTGCCAGCTCCCTTCCACAGTCTCCCTTTGGTCCCATTCATCAGTGCAAACCTTATGATATATCTATTCACTTACCTGAAGTCTTTCACATGCTTCTTGTGCATCTGTGACCTGAGAAATCCCCTCTCATTCTTCCTTGTCCTTCTCCCCCCAACAAGCCACACCTTCTCTCCTTGTTTTGGACAGGACCCATCCTGTATACGCCAGGCCTTACTTATTTCCTTTACACAAAGCAAGCAGAGGCCTCACACAATGAAGCTGCATGTCCACCTGATCACAGAAGATGAGGTAGAGGAGAAGGGAAGCAAGGGGACTGACTAGAAGGCCCGGAGCTCCATAACACAGCATATTCAGGATGTTTATGGGAAGTTCATGGATTTCCTTAACTCCACCACATGTGTATAGAGGTTCCAGCTGAGTTTACATGAACTTGATGAACTCCATTTCTCCATGAAGTCATATTGGCAAGAAAAATGGTCTTCAGAATCAAGTCCTTCTTTGCGGAACCTTCCACTAATTCTTCCGTTTCAAGCTATCAAGTGCGAAGGAGCTGCAAAGACTAGTCAAGATCACTAGTTAGCCATAATTTACCCATGGGGACTCTGGAACTCACAGATTGATGATCATACCTTTCTCGAACAATAGCGTATCATTTACCTAATGATGGCTTTATTCGCTTTTTTTAACCAACCAGCCAAAACGCAAATTTGCTGTTGGTAATGATGGAGAAATTTTATGTGGTAAAATTCCTTTTGGAGGGAACATTACACTTGTTTCAAAGGCCTTATCTTGATAGGGCCTTTTGGGAGTATAAAACAAAAGACTAGCAACCCAAGTGTCCATGGGCAAATGAATTGATAAATAAAATGTAGTATGTACATAAGATAGAATATTATTTAGCCTGAAAAAGGGAGGGGATTCTGACACATACTATGACATGGATGAACCTTGAAGACATTATGCTAACTTAAATAAGCTAGACATAAAAGATAAATACTGTATGATTCCACTTGCCTGACAGGGCATAGTTAAAAGTCAGGATATGGGGGAGACTGGTTAGGCCAGTTGGTTGGGGCATGGTGCTGATAACACCAAGGTTGCTGGTTCAATCCCCGCGTGGGTCATTGTGAGCTGCACCCTCCCTAAAAGAGTCAACTATGTCATTGTAGCATGAAAGCAATGTGTAACCAAAGACAACGGCTGTCCCCCAATAAAAAAAATCAGGATAAGTAGGCCAAAAAGGATGTTTTATTCATTCATTCATTCATTCATTCATTCATTCTATATGCTTTCTCACTGGGAACATAGGTCCAGGAGATTCTGATTGCATAGGTCTACAGTGTGCCCAGGAATCTGTATTTTCTAGAAGGTCCACAAGTATTTACGATGATCAGTCATTCCTGGGAACCATCAGACTAGAAGGAAAACATTAAAATATTTGCATGGACTAGTAAATATTTGGAACTAATACTCTGAAGTGATTCTGAAGCTACTAAAAGAGTTCCAAGTTTAAAATAGAAGACCCTTGTCAGGAGAAACCCGTACACTAGAAATGTGTTTTCAAATTCTATTTTCTCTTACCTGAAGATCACAATTACACAAACACCTTGATTTCCTTTTTCAGTTGTTACAGATAATCAGCATGCTTAATTCTTCTTACCTATTCTGCAGATAGGGAAAGTTCAGTTAGCTCACCCAATAAGTCTTACTAAGAGGATCTAAAGTAAACATTTAGGCAGGGCCAGCTTCCTGGGCTCACAATCTGTGTAGTCACATAGGACCCAAACTTAGAAGAGCCCTGTGCTGGAATTAATGCTCTGCTGTTGCCATTTTGAAATTCTTAATTTCTTTTTAATGAGTGGCCCCACATTCTCGTTTTGCGCTGGGCCTGCAATTTATCTAGCTGGTCCAGGACTTCGGTCACTGATTCCAACATGTGATGCTCTAGGCTCAGCTGGAGGAAAGGTCATATGAGGAAAGAAGCAGCATTGTCCCTTTTACTCAAGATTCAACGTGCTATTGTATACATAATTTTCATACTGGTTTGGCCACGTAGCACTGCAATACTAATACTAGTATCCACCATTTAAAGAGAACCTAGAGCACATGTTAGTTACAACCAAGTTTCAGAGAGAAATCCTCACAAAGACAAATATAATTTTCTCATAAATATTTACAAGTTTCAAATTCTTGGACATTAGTCACTCCGTTTATCTTGGTGTTTCCTTGTGAATGAAGCCCATCCAGTGTCTACTTCTTATTGAGAAAAATCTGTGAAGCTAATGCCGAAAGAAGAATCAAGGATGCCAAAAATAAATGTTTCCATCTTGAGCCAAAGAATGAATCACTTGTGCATTCATATGTTATAGAAAATGTGATCCCTTTTTTCCAGTTTTATAAGGCCAACACCTATCAGAAACACTAATTCTTACGTTTACTGATTTAGGGTAGGCCTCAAAAGCCATAAAAAGGCCATTCATGGAAATGAACAAAGAATGTATTTGTATCTTTATCTGAGAATTCTTGCCAGAGTCCATTCCAAATTAACAGAGTAACATTTACTTTACATTTGTATGTTTTCACAAATTTTATAAACCCTGATGCTAACTGATTTTTGCTTGTAAAGTAGAGATATAAACTGATGTTGGGAGAGAAGACTGGTGATATGTCAGAACTGAAATGTTTGTGCCTTATTTATTAAACATGATCATCATTTCTCACCAGAAATCACCATAGAGTTGGCTTTCTCAGAAGGCACTGAGGTCCAAGTCTGGGTTTCATTTCTTCCTTATCCTTAAGCACCTAATACAATACTAGCACATGGAAAGTACTCAGCAAATCCTCTCTTCACACTTTCTCCAATTTGGGCCTCTCAGGGAACAACTTCCTTTCTCCTGCTAATTTTTCATCTATATCTGTCCTAATTGAGCTGTGCTCCCAGGTAGCCAACTTTTCATGTTCTCACTTTCACACTTCCTTTATAATTTATTTGTCCTTGGTCCCACTCCCTCTGATTCCCAAGATGGAAATAATCTGACTAATTCAGTCTCGCGTTTTGATGAATTAGTGTATTTACAAGGTAGCATGTGACTTCTATTCTCCTTTAGGTAATATTTTTTACAATAACAAGGAGATATCAAGACAGTGGCCAATGGAGGGACTCCAAAAGTTAACATTGATGGCTAAGGAATTGAGATTTTGAAACATCTCCGAGTCCCATAATCTAGATGGAAGCCTATGGGCAGGACTGGCTCTTTCAAAAAGGTATTTATTCATTTCTTTATTCAATCCTTAAACATATATTAAGGACTTAGCCTATCCCTGGGCATACAACATTGAACAGGATGACCAAGTCCTTTTTTCATGGAGCTTACATTCTAGGCATGTGGGGAGATGATCTACAAACAAATAATAGGAAAATATTTAGTAATAATAAGTGCTATGATGAAACTAAGACACGGTGGTGTGAAAAGAAGTGACTGTTAGAGTGTGGGCTGGAGGCAACAGCTTAATAGTCAAAGAAGGCTCCTCTGAGGAGATGACATTGAGGTTGAGACCTGAATGATGAGGAACTAGACATACAATGGTCTAGAAAAAGAACACGTCAGGCACATGGGAAGACCTAGTACAAAGGCCCTAAGATGAGAGGCAGCTCTATTTGTTCAAGGATAATGTGGCTAGAATGTAGGATGACCAAGGGAGATGAGGGGAGAAAGGTAGGCAGGGACCAGTTCATGGGGTATCTTAGAGACCAGGAATAGGCTTTCAGCTTGATTCTGAGTGTGGCTAGAAGCCACTGAAGTGTATTAAGCAGGTGAATGACATGTTCTGCTTGTGTTTTAAAACAACCCTCTGGCATTTGAGTTGTGACTGGACTATAGATGCCAGAGAGGAAGCAGGGAGGGCAATTAGGACAGAAATGATGGTGGCTTAGGCCAGAATGGCACCAGTGGTGATGTTGGCAGCAGACAAAATCAGGATATACCTTGGAGACAGAGTCAACAGAATTTACTGACATATCATATGTGGAGAGGAGGAAAGGAAAGAGAGGAGTCAAAGATGAGTCCTGGGTTTTTGGTTTGAGTAACAGAATATATGGTGGTGTCATTTCCTGAGATGAAAAAGCTGGGGTGAGGGGTCCGGGTTAGTGAAACAGGTTTTGAGGTAGAAATCAAGAATTACATGTTTTTAAATGTTGAGTTTAAGGTGTCTATCAGACATCCAAGTAGAATTGCCAAGTGAGTATTTAGATACGTAAGTCTGGAGCACAGAAGAGAGGTCAGGGATAAAAATTTAAACTTGGGAGCCATTGGCACATAGATGGAAGTTAAAGCATGGGGTGGGATGATATTATCTAAAGAGGAAGGGTAAATGGAGAAGATGAGAAGTTAAGAATGCCACCACTTAAAGGATAAGCCGAGAAGTCAGCAAAGGAGCCATAGAAAAAGATAAAAATCTGAACTGTGTCTCAGAAGCCAAAAGAAGGTAGTGTTTCAAGAAGAGAAAGTGCAAACTGTGCTGGATGCTGATGAGAGGTTGCATGAAATGCAGGCAGATACATGGCCATTGGAGGCCTTTGACAGCCATGACAGGGCAGTTTCATAGTGATGGGAACAGAGCGAGGGGATTGAGGAAATGCATGTCATACTCTTGCAGGTTGGGCAATATCCCCAAAGCTGTGCTGGCCTAGGAACACATGATGTTCTCAAAGTATTTATATATATATATATATTTATTTATTTATTTATTTTTCTAAACTGTGTGGCACACAGAAAATACACAATAACAAAAAATGCTGTGAAGTTTTCATTGCCACCTACATAGCTCATAAATCTTGAAATGCCATGAAAAAGCTCCTAAATAACCAGCATTAATAATTTTATGGGGTAGCTCTCCAAGACATCATGAAGAAATAACTAATAAAAGCGACTGTAAAAAGTCTAACAAAAATAGAAAACCTGACTGGGAATAACTCATGCCTGATGAATTTTTCTGTCGTAATACCAACAAAGCTACCGTAAACACATGGTTTTGACTTCTGTGGTTAAGGCATTCACATTATAACAAATCCCACAACTAACAAAGCTTTATCTACAATTGTGACAGGCTTTTATTTCACTTGCCACAAAGCACTACTTAACTTTTATCACATTCTATTTAATTCAACAAATATTTTTACTGAGCAGATAGTAAAGAAAGGGGTTGTGGTTGCTACTGAAGGGGACACACAGATGAGTCAAAGATGAGTCATACATCATAAAAACCCAACAAGAACTCTCTCTACCACCAGGCTGCCAGTGCAACAGGGGAAGGGACTGAGTCTATCTGGGTTATCACTGTAACCCAACGCCTAGACGTAGAAAGGAGACACTTGTCTTAGTCTGTTCGTTGTTGCTATAACAAAATATCATACACTAGGAGGCTTATAAACTCCAGAAATTTGTTTCTCACAGTTTCAGAGGCTGGGAAGTCCAGGATCATGGTGCCAGCAGATTTGGTGTTTGGTGAGGGTTTCCTGGTTCCTAGACAGCCATATTGCTGTGACCGCACATGAACAAGGAAGTTCTGTGCGGTTGCTTTTACAAGAGCACCAATACCATTCATGAGGGCTTCACCCTCATGACATAATCACCTCCCAAAGCCCCCCTCCCCTTCGTACCATCACTTTTGGCATTAGGCTTTCAACATATGAATTTGGGGAGAGACACAAACATTCAGACCAGAGCGGCACCCAAGTCAACATTTGTGAATGAATGAATTCAAAATAGAGGAAGATAAGTATATATTATTGAAAATAGTAGGTGTTCAATATTTATTAAACAAACATCTTAGGATACATTACAAAATAAGTAGGCAAAACATAAACAAAGAGTTATAGGACTACGATTATCAGAAAAGATACTTGAAAAGATTGTGTCTCCTGAAATAGGCCTTGAAGGCTAGATAGAATTCTAACAGAGTTAGAAGGAAAGATATTCTAGGTATGGAAATGAGAAAGAACTGACTATCTCTGTAAGATTTTTATCGCCAAAGGAGACCCTTTAAAGAGAAAAGAAAAAGTATATGCATGCTGAAGGAGGCTCTTCATTACCCAGTCATGTGAAATGCACGACTTTGAGTTCATTCATTATCTAATATTGAGCCAAATATTCTGTCAGGATGATGTGTGTCAATGCCCTGGGTTGGGTTCTACAGTGATAACTTGCAGAGAAAGTTGTTTTCTATAACTGGTACCTGCCTAACCAGCGTGACCTTGTCTTCTTGAGAAATAGTAGTTTTGGTTAGATCACCTATAAATTTTGGGTGAAGACAGTCAGCCATCTAACCTCAGCCAGGATCATGCAAATAGACCAGAATATAACATAGGTAGTAGAGCTTAAGGCTCATGTTCTTCTGACCCACCCATAAGCACAAAAGAAGTGTATACAGTTAGCCACAAATGGTTTTCCTCCCTTCTGCTTACTTTCATTGAAAACAGTTGGCATCAAAGACACCTGTAAGAGTAACTGGCAAGATGGAGAACCCCCGTGGAATCTCGCCCTGTCTGTTCTCTTCCCAACAATTTGGGAAAGGCAACGACTCTGGGAGGTGTGAAAGTATCATACATGGGGCACACTGGGGGCAAGTCTCTCTCTTCCCTCTCTTTAGCTGGTGCTCTGCCTCAGAAATATACCAGATTTGTGTTTGGAAGAGGGGAAAGAAGTAGAGCCAGCTTCATGGGAGTGGGGCCTGCAGTCACTCAGGACCCTTGGTTAAATGCCATAGTTTCACTGTGTTAATAATTTTTGAACATGGGACCACACATCTTCATTTTGGACTGGGCCCCACAAATTGTGTAGAAAGTCCTGGAGGTAAGAGCTGGCAAAAACTAGCCTTCAGGGAAAAGCAAGCTCAGGCCTGACTCTCGCCTGGGCCTTAAACTCGTGCTTCTTGACCAGTTTCTGGTAAAGTTTTTTGTCTCCCAAGTACTTCTAGTGTCAGAACAGAGGACTCACTAACCTGGATCTGAGGGAAGAGCAGGCAACAGCTCTCCTAAAGTGTGCCATTTCTTTGAAGGTGGATATTTCATCCTTAAAAAAAAAAAGTGATATTTGCATTCTGTTCTATAATATATTGGGTTGTCGGAAAAGTCATGATGCATGCTTGCAACAGGTGGCACTAGTTCATTTTTGGAAGTACTAGAGTCATTTGCATCTATGTTATTGCTATGTCATTTGACAGCTGACAGTTCTAGCTTCATTCTAAAAAAGAATTGAGCAATTTGGTTGCATTTTGGAGATTTTACAACAAGTTGAAGATGGAGGACCAAACTGTGCATTTTTGCCATATTCTACTGTTTTACTTCCACAAAGGGAAGAACGCACGTCAAATTTGTGAAAAGTTGCATAAAGTTTACGGTGACAATACTCTACAAGAACGTCAGTGCCAACAATGTTTCACGAAATTCCGTGCTGGTGATTTTGATCTCAATGAGGCTCTTTGGTCAGGGAGGCCCACCGAGGTTGATGACGACAAAATAAAGGCATTGATCGAGTCAAACCCATATTACACAACACGAGAGATTGCAGAAACATTGAACATCCATCATTCAAGCGTTCACGACCACCTGAAGAAGCTGGGATACATAAGCAAGCTTGATATTTGGGTTCCGCATGAATTCAAAGAAGTTCATTTGATGACGCATATAAACATCTGCAGTATGCTCATTAAACGTGAGGAAAACGATCCTGTTTTGAAGCGACTGATAACTGGTGATGAGAAGTGGATTGTTTAGAACAATGTGGTGCACAAATGGTCTTGGTCCCAATGTGATGATTCACCTCAAATGACATCGAAAGCAGACATTCATCAGAGGAAGGTTATGCTCTCAGTGTGGTGGGATTTTAAAGGTGTCATGTTTTTTGAGCTCCTACCAAAGAACCAAACAATCAATTCGAATGTGTACTGTCGGCAATTGGACAGTTTGAACAAATCCATCATCCAGAAACATCCAGAGCTTGTTAATTGTTAAGGAGTTGTATTCCATCACAACAACGCGAGACCACACACAAGTTTGATCACCCGTCAAAAATGATTGGAGCTTGGATGGGATGTTTTGCCACACCCACCATACTCACCTGACCTTGCACCGTCAGACTTCCATGTGTTTCACTCTCTTCAAAACTCCTTGCGTGGTATAACGTTCAATTCAGATGAGGCTGTAAATCAGCACCTTGTTCAGTTTTTCGCAAATAAAGACAGGTCCTTCTATGAACGAAGAATTATGAAGCTCACTGAAAGATGGCAAAAGGTTATTGAATAAAACAGGCAATATATCATTGATGGATCTTTGTTCTTTATATAAATAAATGAGCTTTGAAAAACATAGACAAAATACGTTATGACTTTTTCGACACCCCAATATCTGTTGGATACATTTAAAAAATGAGATCAGCTTCTCTCCCACTCCTAAAAGATATCTTTAAGTGAGGCTGACACTTCAAGAAGATACACCCTCTTTATCACTTGGATATGAAAGCCTTTTGCCCTCCAAAATAACCTCTCATCTGTAGCAATTTGGGGCACACAGGACCAGGAGAGGCCAGGCGAAAGTCCAACTCAGCAAACACCTACTCACAGGACTCCATCTTCTTTCTCCTCACATGGCCCCCGCATGGCTTTCACTGACACATTATGTAACTCCTTTTTTTTCTGCCCTTCTTCCCTTTCCTGTTCTTATAAAAAAAGTCACATTTGCTTGCTAGGACACAGACCTAAAATTGCTTTATATTTTCTTTCTCAATCTAGAGGGGCCCTCACAGCCAGGCTAGTTGGCTTCTGATTAGGCTTTCTGACTCCTGGAGGGGTGCTGCTTTCTTAGGCTCTATACCATTTTCTAGTCTCCATCCCTCTTCCTGGCTCTGGACACAAGGTTCGTTGGTGAGGGAACCTATCAGGGTCAGTATTCAGCATATACAATATGAACTCTAACAATGATGACCATCATCAGGCTCTTCCTTACCTCTCCAGTTTGGACATGCAATGCCCTCTTCTCAGAATGCTCAAGGATTCCTACCTGTCCTTAGGTTTCAGGGTACACGCCACTTCCTCTGGGAACCCTTCCTTGATACACCCCACCCCCACTCACCACCAAAACTAAGCTGATCCTCCCATCTTACTCTTTCCTGCCTTTATAGGAATACTTACCACAGTGTACTTACTAATGCTTGCTAACTTGCCTGTAACCCCCCTAAACCTAAAGCATGATCAGAACAGGGACTTGCTTGCCTTGTTCTTTTCTGGACTCCCTAAACCTGGCAGCCCAACACACACACACACACACACACACACACACACACACACACACACACACACAATTGTTGAATGCTGTTGAATAGTAGACACTGTTATGTGATTTTCACTTATTATTTCATCACAAGCCTAGAAGGAAAGGATTTGTATTCCCATTTAACAAATGGAGAAAGTAAGGCTCATACAGATTAAGTTGACCAAAGGTCACACAGTTGGAAGTGGTGCTATCAGATTATCAGACCTTAAAATCTCTATGTTTAATTCCCTAGGCCAGGCGGAGTTCAGTCAAAGAAGCAGAACTACTACTAGAAGTGATATAGAGTGAGGGATTTGTTTTAAGAAATCGGGCCTTTGGGCCAGAGGAGTGGCTCAGTTAGTTTAGAGCTTGCTCAAGAGTTTGAGTTCTGAGCAACAGCGGTTCGATGCCCGGCCCGAGCTGAGCTGCCACTGAGCTGCTGAGCTGCCACTGAGCTGCCAACAGGTGGCAGGATGGCTCAGCTAAAAAAAAAAAAAAAAGAATCGGGCGTTTAATGAGCAATTGTTGGAGCTTCTTAAATGGTCTATGGAAGGCTATTGCCTCTTCATCTGGTGCTGGGGCTTGCCTGGAGTCCACAAGGCAGGTAGTCGGGAAGGAAAGATGGACATGAAGTCAGAGGGAGCAAGGACAAACTGGAGCCGGCAGAGACGAGCTGGAGCAGGGACGAGCTGGAACCCTCGGGGATTAACGGGAACCTACAAGACTATCTATCTCCCTGCCTCCAAGCCTCCAACTTCTATGCGCAGATGGCTCCCAGGAGCAGTAGGCACCTTTGTGGGGAGTAAACACACACCTGGTCCAAGGGGCACAGAAACTGAAGGAGATTTGGTGAAAGCTGGAGGAGCTGTGAGCTCCAGGAGTGAGCAGATGAACAAGGCCACTCATACCCCCCCCACCCCCCCACCCCCGTCTTCCCCAGAAAATGATCATTTAAGATCATAAAACACATAGTTTCACACTTTCAATGAAAACTCCAGAAAATAAATGCTCAGTATTTATCTGATTCCTATATTCCAGGTATTATAGGCAGATAATAAAATCTGGGGTATTTGGGGGCACAGATCAGGGGACAGTTATAAAACTTCAGTTTCAATATTTCTGTTGATTCTCTAAAGGTGAAACTGAAATATCTCATCTGTAGTCTGAAGATCATTGCCAATAGTAACTAAATCAAGGCGTGGCTCAGCAAAAGCTCAGAGCCCTTAAAGGTTTGGGTCCTATTTGTTTATTTATTTGTTAGATTCTATTGAGGCCTTGAGAGTCGCTTTGGAATAGTGTGATATTGTGATTTATACTAAGAAATATCTAGTTGGTGTTCATCCCCATTTCTGGCACAGAGCTCCTAAAACCCTTGGAATTTCCTAAGTGATAAGAGCTGAAAGTTGTCTCTTGTTATGTTAATGAGGTGACTTTTGGAAAGCACCTAAGGTTGGGGGCAGGTTGGCATGGGAACCAACCAGGTGATTAGAGGTTGAGACATTCAGTCTCATCCCCACCCCCTTGGTCAGGGGAGGGGAGATGGGCTGGAGGTTAAAACCATCGTCCATGGCCAGTGAATTAATCAATCACGCCTATGGAAGGAAGCCTCTATAAACACCCAAAAGAGGGGTTTCTGAGGACTTTCAGGTTGGTGAACAGGCGTAGATTCAGTGAGAGAGTGGAGCACTCAGAGAGTACATGGAAGCTCCCTGCCCTTTCTTTCCCCATACCTTGCCCTGTGTCTCTCCTCTGTCTGGCTGTTCCCGAGTTAGATCTTTTTATAAGAAACTGGTAACCTAGCAAGTAAAATGTTTGTCTGAGTTCTGTGAGCTGCTCCAGCAAATTAATCAAACCCAAAGAGGGGGTCATGGGAACCTCTGATCTATAGGCGGGTGATAACTTATAGGACTGAGCCCTTAACCTGTGGAATCTGAAGCTACCTCCAGGGAGAGTGTCAGCATTGAGATGAATTGTAGGACACCCAGCTGGTATCCAGAGAATTCCTTGTTGGTGGTGGGGGAGCCCACCCCCACCCCCAATTAAAATTGGGTGTTCAGAACCTCTTGAGATGGGGAACAGCTGTTAGAGTTGTTTGGGGAGTGGGGACTCTGGAGATGGATAGAAAATAGGACAGTATTAATCTATAAAAAATGAAACTACTCATCTCAATATTGTTTCTAATGTGTGTGAAGAAATGTAATAAAAACTATATGAGAATGTAAAGTACAACACCTTTCTCTCTATCTGGGCCCTCCACTTCTCCATCCCTTGGGTTTCTGCTTAAACAGACACATCCTCAGGAAGCCTTCTCTGACTTCCACTCATGCCCTCTCCAACCCAGTTAGCACCCTCGGTCTATCTCAGAACGTCCTATAATTTCCTTTTAGTAGTACGTATCAAAATAGCAGTTGAGTACTTGTTTATCTCTGAGTCTTCCCCAATAGCACATGTTAAAGTGAAGGCAATGTTTCTAACTTTCCGCCGTGGTATTCACAGTGCTTAGCATATTATTAGATGTTTAATGATTATTGACAGAACAACTAAACAACTCAATCAGGAGAAGACAAGAGAATTTGTTTTGGGTGTTGTCTGAGTATATTTATAATTTCATTTTGTGGACATGATTTAGGCTGTTTTCAAAAAGATCATTGAAAAGAAAATAATTTGATGAACTTACAAGTATGAACTCCAGTAGTCCCCCCTTATCCATAGTTTTGTTTTCTACCATTTCAGTTGCCTGTGGTCAGCCATGGTCCAATAATATTATATGAAAAATTCCAGAAATAAACAATTCATACGCTTTAAATTGTGTGCCATTCTGAGTAGTGTGATGAAATCTCGCACTGTCCCTCTGGGTCCCACGCTGGACATGAACCATCCCTTCGTCCACCGTATCCATTAGTCATTTAGTAGCTGTCTCCGTTATCAAATGGATGGTTGCAGTGTCACAGTCCTTGTGTCCAACTAACCCTTATTTTCACTTAATAATGGCTCCAAAGCACAAGAGTAGTGATGCTGGCAATTCGGATATGCCAAAAAGGACGTGTTAAGTGCTTCCTTTAAGTGAAAGGGTGAAAGTTCTCAACTTAATAAGGAAAGAGAAAGAAAGCTCTCAACTCAATATGCAACCCTATAAGATCCCTACAACCATGAACCCCAAATCATTGATAATATGATTATCCCCATTTTACAGAAGTGAGACAAGGGAGTCTGCATTCCAACAAGCTCTCAGGTGATGTCAGTACTGTCTCTGGGCCACACTTTGAGTCTCGGTTCTATTAGTTCGGTGCAAAAGTAATCGCGGTTTTTGCATTGTTGAAATTTGCCTTTGATATTAGAATGCATTCTTAAATAAATGTGGTTATGTTATACATCATTTTAATGCACATTTATTGCTTTATGATTTTTTTTGCTAATGACGTATTACTTGCTGTTTATTTTATATGTATTTTAGACCATGGAAATGATTTTAGACAAAAAGCAAATTCAAGCCATTTTTTTATTCGAGTTCAAAATGAGTCATAAAGCAGCAAGACAACTCGCAACATCAACAGCGCATTTGGCTCAGGAACTGCTAACAAATGTACAGTGCAGTAGTGGTTCAAGAAGTTTTGCAAAGGAGACAAGAGCCTTGAAGATGAGGAGCATAGTGGCCAGCCATTGGAAGTTGACAATGACCAATAGAGAGCAATCATCGAAGCTGATCCTCTTACAACTACATGAGAAGTTGCCAAAGAATTCAATGTGGACCATTTTACGGTTGTTTGGCATTTGAAGCAAATTGGAAAGGTGAAAAAGCTCGATAAGTGGATGCCTCGTGAGCTGACCGCAAATAAAACAAATCACCGTTTTGAAGTGTCTTCTCTTATTCTACGCAACAACAAACCATTTCTCAATCGGATTGTGACATGTGACTAAAAGTGGATTTTATATGACAACTGGTGATAACCAGCTCAGTGGTTGGACCTAGAAGAAGCTCCAAAGCACTTCCCAAAGCCAAACTTGCACCAAAAAAAGGTCGTGATCACTGTTTTGTAGTCTGCTGTTGTTCTGATCCACTATAGTTTTCTGTATCCAGGAGAAAACCATTACATCTGACAAGTATGCTCAGCAAATTGATGAGATGCACCAAAAACTGCAATGCTTGCAGCTGGCATTGGTCAACAGAAAGGGCCCAATTCTTCTCCATGACCACGCTCGACCGCACGACGCACAACCAACGCTTCAAAAGTTTAACGAATTGGGCTATGAAGTTTTGCCTCAACTGCCGTATTCACCTGACCTCTTGCCAACCAACTACCACTTCTTCAAGCATCTTGACAACTTTTTGCAGGGAAAACACTTCCACAACCAGCAGGATGCAGAAAATGCTTTCCAAGAGTTCATTGAATCCCAAAGGATGGATTTTTATGCTACAGGAATAAACAAACTATTTTCTCATTAGCAAAAATGTGTTGATTGTAATGGTTCGTATTTTGATTAATAAAGTAGTGTTTGAGCCTAGTTATACTGATTTAAAAGTCAGTCTGGAACTGCAATTACTTTTGCACCAGCCTAATATACACTATCTTCAGCCCTCAATCCTCTGTATTCTGTACTTCCATTCTCTGATTGACTCTCTACTAAATTTGCTTCCTTTCCTACCTAGTGTGAATCCCAAGAGCAGTAATTTCAAACTTGCCCTTTTGTTTTTCTGCAACAACCCTGGCACTACCCATCCCAGTATTGATAAAGCCACCATTGCCTCTAGTCTCTAGCCACACAACCACTAAAGGAAATCATATCACTGCCACTGCTTCTATATCAAATGTATGATTTCTAAAGTCAGATCAACAATCCTTCACTTTGTTCCTAGTCAGTTTCCTTTCTCAGTCCTTATAGTAACTTTGCCTAAATTTAGCTAATCTCCTCAAACTCCATTCCCCCTCCTTTCAGAACTCAGTAAACAGCAGTGAAAGGAGAATTTCCTCAAGCCATCTAGTAGAAGTCACATTTGGCATAGTAACTGTTGCATGCCTTTTTAAAATTAATTAATATAAATATTTATTCATTCATACATATCATATGGTTAGTGCTATGGATCTTGGACTTCAGAACTGTGAGTAAAAAGTGTCTGTTGCTTAAGTTCCCAGTCTAGGGTGTTTTGTCATGGGACCCGAACTAAGATAGTTAGCTTCACAGGTAGATGTGTTTGTATAGAAGAATTAACTGAAAAATCAATTGGCTTTTTTCTATTATGCTAATTTAATTTTAATTGGTTTAGTTCCATTACAAAAATCTAAATGACAATTCAATTTAATTACAAATTCAGGAGATTTTTTTTTAAGATTTTATTGGGAAATTGGGGAAGGGGTACAGTGTTGGGGAATTGGGGAAGGGGAACAGCCAAGTTGTTGTTCTTCAATCTTAGTTGTGGAGGACGCAGCTAGCTCAGCTCCAAGCCCAGTTGCCATCCAGCCACCCGTGGGCAGCTTGTGGCCATTCAGCTCAAGGTGCCATGTTCAATCTTAGCTGCAGGTAGGCGTAGCCCACCATTCCATGCAGGATTCCAACCGGCAACCTTGTTGTTAGGAGCATGTGCTTTTACCAGCTGAGCCATCCTGCCACCTATTGGCAGCCCAGTGGCAGCTCAGCTCAGGCGTAGCTCACTGGCCCATGTGGGAATTGAACAGGCAACCCTGTTGCTCAGAGCTCATGCTCTTAACCAACTGAGCCACTCAGCCAGCTCCAGGAGATTCTTTATAAAAAGAGCAAATGATTTATATTAAGGAAAATTATATTCATTCATCTTAAAGTAATATTAAATGGATTATTTTTTAGTTGGAACATTTTATTTTATTCTTTATAAAAATATTTATATTTATAAAAATAAATATTTTTATTTATATATATTTTTTATTTTTCAATTACAGTTGATATTCAACATTATATTAGTTTCATGTACAGATAGTGGTTAGACATTATATAACTTATGAAGTGATCCCCCAATCAGTTTAGTGCCCTCCCAACACCATACATCATTATTACAATATTACTGACTATATTCCCTATGTTGTACTTTATATCCCCATGGATATTTTATAACTGCCTATTTGTATTTAATTCCTTCGCCTAATTCCTAATCCAGCCCCCCACGCCCCTCCCACCTGGCAACCATCAGTTCTCTGTATCTACAAGTTTGTTTCTGTTTTGTTGATTTGTTTTGTTTTTTAGATTCCACATGTAAGTGAAATCACATGGTATTTGTCTTTCTCTGCCTGACTTATTTCATTTAGCATAATGAAATAATGCAGCTTCATCCATGTTGTTGCCAATAATAATCTTTCATTCTTTCAAATGGAAGAGTAATATTACATTGTATATATGTAGACAACATCTTCTTTATCCAATCATCTGTCGATGGAATCTTAGGTTGCTTCCATATCCTGGCTGTTGTAAATAATGCTGCAATGAACATATGATGTTGCATACCTTTAAAAAAAAATTCACTCGAAAACCCAATAATGTCATATTAAGATTTTCCAATTCTTAGAAAATTCTGCTTGAAGATGTATTAAACTAGATTATTTCTTTAATAAACACTTTACAGAATGACCCAGATCATGTGATGCTCTTGTCTTAGCTCTTAAACCTCTAGGCTGCACTGCCTGGGACTCACAGGAGGCCTTAGGGTTCCTAAGAGCTCAGTTCTACCGTAGTATCTATCTGTAACAAAAAAGGGACAGGCAAACTCTTGAAGGCACATTGGATTCACTCAAGGCACTTTTTAAAAATATCTTTCCTGGGCCTCATTGAGAGAAATTCTGTGCAATTTGTCTGGGGTGGGGCCCTGGCATCATTATTTTTAATCTGTGGAAGAAGAATGTTGTTGCAAATCAGTGATTTCCAAACGAGTCCCTCATTACCCTAACAGGTAATATGTGATAGGTGTATTGATTCTCAGGTTCAAATGAAGTCCTTGTTCTCCCCAATGTAAACGCAGACTACCCCATCCTTCCAGAAACATTTTAGGAAGACAGAACGGAAATTGAGAGTATTGGTGGAGGGAGCACAGGATTTACAAACAGGGGCTCTGCTTTCTTCCATGTGATTTCCAGTTTTAAATTTAGCTCTGATTTAATCAAATCTCATTTATATAAAAACTCCTGACTACACACTTGGTTTTCCTGGACTACACACTTGATGGCATTTAAAACTTTTATACACATGCATTCTTTTTTTTCTTAAATCCCGCGCGATTGCAGAGGACAGCTGGGAGCCTGGGGTGGCTGCAAGCGCGGTCCCGGGGGACTCCGGCTGCAGAGACCCGTGAGAGCTGGTGTGGGACTCCGCGAGCCCCGAGTTCGCAGCGCACCCGGGGGCTCCAGGTGAGCCAGGTGCCCGTCCCGCCGCCCAGCACGGGACCCCTGCCGAACTTTTTTAACATCTCCAAACTTGCTGCAGCTGGGGACACACAAACGCCCGGGTGCCACTCATTGGAGCGCCCCGGACCCTACCAGAGGTTGGAGCCCTGGCCGAGGTGAGGACACACTTTCAACCTAGCTCAATGACTAAGAAGGCCGCCCACACGCACAGCCTGGCCTGTCGCTGGAACCCCGCACTGAGCGACAACCGGATCGCCCAGGTGCGAAAGAGGCAGAGGCCCCGGAGCGGCGCGTCCCGACCCCGCCTAGGAGGGACCTCGCGGTGCCTGAGTGGGCCGGCGAACGTCAGTCAGGCTATGGGGGCGGGGCCTCGGTGCTCCCGCCCCCTGGCCGGACTATAATCACTGGCCCGGCCCTGAGACTGCGGGTGGATGGAGGTGCGCGCCTGTGCAGGGGTGAGGGCGAGGGCGCGTGTGGCTGAGTGCAGCTGCTGCAGCTGCCGGGCGGCGGCGGGCAGTGGAGACGAGGGGAGGAGAGAGAGCGGCGGGTGGCGGGATGGAGGGCACCCGAGGTTGCCGATGTTCTGGCTGCGCTAACTCCCGAAGGTGTTGCTTCCAACTTTTACCTCTTTAGGAAGCAAGGATCGATAGTGTCAGGAGCTGGTAACGTCCACACCAGCCCTCCCCGCGGCCACCTTCCTTGTCTGTTCTCAGCTTTATTATCATTTTTATTCATCCCTAGAAAATGGACTTCGCCCGCCTCTGGCTAGGGCTGCTGCTGCCTTTGGTAGCTACGCTGGATTTCAGCTACCACCACCAGGAAGAGATGGAAGTGTTTTTGAAGAATGTTGCCCAAAACTACAGTTCTATCACTCACTTACACAGTATTGGGAAATCTGTGAAAGGTAGGGTCCGTCTCGTGCAGTTTTCCAAACCCCCCAGTCCTCGCTTTCATTCATTATATATGCCTTCGCTTCGTGTCCCCTCTGCGTGAAGCTGCTCAGAGAGGCTCCAAGCGGGCACTCCAGTACCTTGCTTGTTGGTTGTTTTTTGCTTTTGTGTGTTGTGTTGTTTTATTTTGTCAGGGGAGTAGTAGTAGGAAGACCTAAGTTTTACTAAATGTCTCCGCTGTCATTCAGTGTCATTGAGTCCTATGAGTTAATGGCGTTCTTTTGGGATCTTGCAGACATTGGTTGCCAGGGGGTGTGTATTTTAGTTCCTTTTCTAAATAAACTTCTGCCAAGGAAGTCCGTTTATCCTTCTCAGGTTTCCCTTTTTGTTGACTTCTTTAAATATGATTCGAACTGTTAATATCATTTCTTCAAGTCTCTTTTAAACTAAAATAGTGCAGCTCTGTTGGTGAGATTTCTATGTCATGTATAATTAGCCCTATGGCTTAAAGTTACCTAAAACCATCATTTTTCAAGTTTCTTTTCAATAGTACAGTTCTGTTGGTAAGATTTGAGTCATGTATAATTAGCCCAAATGCTTAACGTTATTCAAAAAAATGGCTTTGATACTGTTAAAGGTTTTTTTTTAATTACCCATTTGAATAAGACAAATATAAATATACATTAACAGTGATTGGCACTGCTTCTAGCATTTTCACATTTATTGTTTAATTGCTTTATTGTTTTAATTTAGAAACTATATATTAGGCATAAACATAGCTATATATTTATTGCCTTAAGTAGTTCTCACTTTTATAGATGGGGAACTTGAATCATAGAGAAATTAAGTATTTTGCCCATCATCGCCCAGGTGATGAGTTTTATCATCAGGATTGGTATTCCCATCACTACTTCAAGGCTTAGATATTTGGGGACAAGGGAAATAATTTTATCAGATGCTATTTTGTAATCTTTTATTATATTGCTACCCCCAAAGAGATTACCAGAAAATTTAATGCTTAAAAGTTTTGTCAAGCTTATGCAATTTTGATCTCAGCACTTTACAATTATGTTCGAACCCTACCTGGATTTTAGCTCTGAGCTTTTCAGCCAATTGGGAGTCTCTTAATTACCATACCCTTATTCTTTCCCCCCAAAATTAAGGTTAGGGTTTTTAAAGAAGTATTACATAAGTTTACTTATATGCAATGCAAAATGGAAATCCTGGGCTTATATGCATAATGGTACCTTTGTCTTTAAACAACATTGCCAAAGAGTTGTGCCAGAATTATTCTGTGTTGCTCTATAATCCAAAATTATAGAGGTTTGATATATGAGAAATCATACCTTGAATCAGCATATGTATTCAACCTTTTCAAATCATTTCCCCCTGAGGCTAGAGAAGAGAAATTTTAAAAGATCCAAGAATACTAATTACATTAATAAAGGAAATATTGAATTCAGCTAGCTTGAGTTATTGTTCAGTCATCATTTAAACCACAAGATGATGAGGATGTTGTTAATTTTAAATACTAAATGATTTGGAAAGCTTTTATTTGTTTCGAGCACAAAGTGCTTGGCTTGTGAAAAAAAGCTGGGGACTTTCTTAATGTGAACCAGCTATTTTGATCTATCCTGCATGATATCAGACCACAGAATAGTGAAATCCAGCAGGCTTAATTTTATTTTACTTATTTTTTTTTTACCTTATATGCACTCCTGTGGTTAGTTAAAGGACTGAGGAGTTACCATGTAAAAATAAAACCTGACAGTAGTGGTCAAATGTTTGCATTGAGTATGTTCTGAATAATTACTCAGATTAAGAAAAATACCAAATCTGCTATTAGGTTCCAAGTGATAGGTTAAACTGCATGTTAGCATGAGCACAGAAAGAGTGCTTCTTTGTTGGCACTCTTTTCACTAGATACGTAGGCAATTTTCCCTGGCTGAACTGCCCTCTGGTGTGAGATAAGTTTGCTTAGCAAACAGGGTTTATCTTAAGTGCTACTTTCTTTTCTTTCTTTTTTCTTTTTTTGTTATGAATGTAGGCAGCCTATCCAGAAGGAAAGAAAGTAATATTCCTACCTCATCAAATGCATTTTTAATTTTTGTCAGTGTATATCACATTTATTTCCATTGTAATCATGGAATCTATTTTTCCCCATTCACATTATTTCATTACATATTTCCATGAATTGGCAAAGTCTACAGATGTGAATTGGTTGCCATATAGTGTTTTTTTCCTCTTGATTATCTGAGTTTTCTTAGTCATTCACCTCTTTGGGGTGAATCTGTATAGTTTCTGATGATCTTTATTATAAACAGTGATGCTATAAAACCATTGCTACATGTCATAATCACCTTCTATTGGGTTGTCGGAAAAGTTATGACACATTTTTGCAATGAAAAACATAAAAAAAATATGTCATGACTTTTCTGACAATGCAATATTATAGTTCGTGACTTTTTATTCAGTTTTGTTATTTTGAAGTGTTTGAAACCAACACAAAAGTTGAGCATATGTATACCCTTCACCTAGATTCAGTCATAGCAGACACCATATTTTAGTTGAGTCTTTTGGAGGGAACCCCACTACCTAATAACATAGTAAAGAAAATCTACGTGAAATAGATAAGCAACTCAAAAAAAAAGAACTGACAAACGAGTTGAAAAAAATCAGTAAAAGTACAATGTTCACTGGTTCATTAGTTCACTCCTCTATTTAGTTAGTTCATTCGTCTATTCAGTTAAGGACGCACATCCTTTTTTTACATTTCCCACTTCTAACCCGCTTTGTGTAGCAAGATGCCTGGCACATATTCAGTCATCTATATCTGTTTAATGGATTGAATTGAATATGTGCCTAATGAAAGCTGTGTGAAGCAAAGATGTTCCTTGCCATCAGGTAGCCCCCCTTTAAAATACAAACATATTTATTGTGCAGTTCCCCAGCTTGGCTCAACATACCCCAAAAAATTAGTCCTACGACCATTTTAAATGGGATTTCCTACCACCTCTGTTTTAAGAATCTTGTCTTGCCTTCTCCTAAGTCTAATCTTTATCGGCATATGGAAGGTTACAAAGGGCAAGAGTTAGATAATAAAAATCTCTGTTATCCAGTGTTGTCCAGTTATTAGGTGTTTTAACACATTATTTCAAACTCAACTCAAAATAGGCATCACCCTCATTTATAGAACAGGTCAAATGAGGCACAGAGAAGTTAATTAACTTGCTGAAGATCACACAGCTGATAGGGTTCGAGGGAGGATTCAAACTGAGATCCACCTATTTCCCAAGCACATCTCTTTTTTTCTATAAAGAAGCATCTTGACACAGATGTAGATGGTTATAGGATGACTAAGGTTGTTGGAGGGTTTCAGAGTCATGGTTTGGGCACATTTGATCTGAAAGTATAGCATCTGTCAAGGATCTACAGCTGTGTTGTCCATGACAGTCAGTTGAAATGTGACTAGACCAAACTGAGATTTCCTAAAGTGACTGAAGACTTAATACAAAAAAGTAAAATATTCCATTAATGATATTTTTATACTGATTACTTGTTGAAAGGATAATATTTTAGATATACAGGTTAAATAAGAAATACTTAAAAATTAATTTTACTTTTGTTAGTGTGAGTATGGTTACTAGAACACTTTAAAGCACACATATGATGCATTGTATTTTGAGGGCTGTGCTAATCTGTTATTAGTAATTTTTTTCTGAGTACAAAAGGAATTTAAGTTCATTTAGAAAATTTGGAAGATCCAGCAAAGCACCAAGAAAATTAAAGTCTCACCATCCAAAGGAAACATTTAACGGACTAGAATCGCTATGTGCACTGTTTTGTACCTTTTCCCTCCTCCCACTGAGGCAAATAATCTTGTTTGTCAATGCAAACAAGTTAGTTCTAAAACTTGATTTTTGATGCCTGCTTTATGTCCTATCAATGGATGTACTATTGTGTATTTAACTCACACCTCACTGATGGACATTCAGTTTGCTTCTAAACTTTTCCTGCTATAAACAATGCCATAGTGAACATCTTCATAACTATGACAGCTAAAGTTGTCAGAACAGAGGCTTTGGAACCACACAGCCCAAGTTCAAATTCTAGATTCTCTACTTTGTCACAGGTGTGACCCTGAGTTGTTGAATAATTCCTGGCACATAGTAAGTGCTACATAAGAGCTGCTGTTAGGGATACATTTCCAAAAAGGAAATTACTGGGTCATAAGCATTTATATATTTGATACATATAACCAAATTGCCACCCAAAAAGATTGTATTGATTTATAATCTTACGAGAAATGTATGCTAAGAAGAATACAACTCTTCTAAATCTTATACTAGCCATAAATCAGTGCTGGCATTAGTGGTTTGAAAGATTCCCATAGTATTTGTCAAATTGTACAATACAAAGTTTCAGTTATACAAGATGAATATGTCCTAGAGAGCCACTGAACAGCATAGTACCCATAGATAATAATACTGTATTATATGCTTAGAAATTTGGTAAGAGAATAGATCTTATGTTGAGATGAGGACGACAATGATGAAAAATTACTGTAGTATCAATTTTTCATTGTTGTGTTTAAAGTATAAGGGAGAATTTATTTCTCAGGCTTTTCCCCAAGAACTCCACCTTCATATATTCATTCAACAGATAATTTATTTAATTCCTCTGCCAGGAGTCTTTATACAATTTCAGATGATCAAAAATCTCCCTAGAATTGGCTTAGATTCCTGACCCAAAGATGCATGTACTGTGTTCACATACACAGATCTCTCATTGTCTACTGCCCTTGACTTGGGTAGATTTTGGCTGGTGATTTGCCCTCAGAGAAAAACATTGTGTGTTAAATTTTGCCACAACATTTAGTTTTCTATTCAACTCTGATCATTTCTCAAATGTGGTCTTAAAGCCAGTTTGCTTGAGATCCTGTATAGAATGCTCTTTGTAATGTAAAAGAAGGGGACATATTGAGGATTAAATATCAAGAAAACCACTAAAATCTACGAGTTTTAGCTGTAATACACGTTTTTAATTTAAAGTTACATTGGTTTAACAAGTCTTTCCCCTACTTTAACTTGAAATGCAAAGTTTTCTTCTAAAACATCTTGTGGATATCAGCCTTGTTTTATAACTATTCGGGTTTTTTTTTAAGGCACTGCCTTTTTTTTCTTCTTATAAGGAAATGATTTAGATGCCCCCACGTCTGTAGAATATTTTAAGAGAAAATTGAGACCTAGAATATCTTAAAAGTAGCACAGAGTTTTACTGTGCTTCTTATATCTAGTAACCATTTCATTCCAAATCTCAAATATATCTAAAGAGAAATACTCTAGGGGCAAGTAGCATTTGAAACTTGAGAAAAGTAATGATAGCCAACGTCAAGTGAATTTTACTATTTGCCTGGCACTTGACATATATGTTTCACTTAATCATCCTAACAGTGGTATGAAATACCTTTATTACCCCCCTATTTACATGTGAAGAATTGAGATTAAATGAATTGTCCATAGTTTATAAATGACAGAGAGGTGGTTGGAACCGAAAGTCTGTCTAGTGCCAAATAATGAATAAATCTTAAATCGCTTTGCTAGAGATTTGGAGAGAAAAGTTTGTCCAGGTACCTTTTTCTCTGTTCTTGCCTCTAACCCCTGTGATTCTGAAAAAGTTGACAAGTATCCTCTATCATCCAAGGAAGGGCCTAGATTAATTTTTTTTTTAATGTACTGAGTGATCTGTGGAATTGCTTGATCCTTTTTTGGTATTCACAGTTCCATCCAAAGCAGTTTGAGTTTCATTTTTTGGTGTAGACTTAAATTTTTTTTTTCTATATGCCAAAACTCTTTGATTATGAAACAAAAGAAGGCTGAGATTTTGGTTTGCTCACTTATAGGATGCCACAGTGGTTCTCATTAAGAGAAGTAGCGCCCCCTAGAGGGAATTTTGGAAATTGAGGGAGGTGTAGGCCATAACAGAAATCTTTGGGGTGGGGGTGAGGGGCCCTCCTGATGCATTCTCCTGATCTCAATGCACAGAATAGTGAAAAATTGTCCGCCACATTTTCTAGTGCCCTACATAATAAGTTAAAGACCGGCTTAAAATTATCTGAGCCTAAAACCAAACAGTTTTTTTGTACAAACACAAACTACTTTTCCCCACAATTTTAATATATACTGAACTTTCCAGGAATGTAACTGGAGGTAAATTGAGGACATTTTTTATTTTATTTTTCTCTGAATGTGACTGAGAGATATTTCACATTCGTATAATCCTGACACCAGTGACCCACCACACAGTTGAATTACTCTCAACTACTGCCTTCTGTATCCACCGTTTCTGCATTCAAGCAACCACAGATCAAAAATATTTGGAATAGTTACATTGTTGCTGACGTGTACTATGTAGTTAGGCCCAGTATGGTTGCATTTGCATTGAACATGTGCAGACTTTTTTTTCTTGTCATTATTCCCTAGACAATATAGTATAATAACTACTTACATAGCATTTGTATTGTATTAAGTTTATACTCGTAAGTAATCTAGAGATGATTTAAAGTGTTCAGGAGGATGTGTGTAGGTTATATGCAAATACTGCGCCATTTTATATAAGGAACTTGAGCATTGGCAGATTTTGGTATCCACGGGGGTCCTGGAACCAATCACCTGCAGATATAGAGGGACAGCTATATAAATGTAAGCATCTGACTTTTTCATTACGTCTGCTAGTGAATCGTGCCCAAGTTTTTACATATTGATACCATATTTTAAGTTGCTTTCCTTTTATTTCTCCTCTATCTACAGTTTGAACATTGAGCTGGTTTTTTTGAAATTATGTATATAAATATGTTGTATTTGCCAGGAATTTAATGGCAGGAAAGGAGGAGCTGCAAAATATTGGAAATAAAAGAAGAGTCATAGACTGATAGGGTTAGGAACCGTTGGTCTAAAATCACAGACATAGAGAGCTGATACTGACCCACTTCAAATTTATGTAGCAGCGTCCCAAAGGTGTTTGGTTTCTGTTCCTAATCAGTGAACATGTATGTGTATCTGGAGGTAACACTGCTGACAGCAGTATCTAGAGTTGAGAGATAATTGCCATTAGCTCTGTTTTCTTCCTTCAGTTTGTATATTTAGAATGTACCTCTTTCACTCAGAGTACGAAGTATTAAAATTCTTAATATTATTTCAAATACCCACATGCATTTGGGTTAGCGTAAGGAGATTAAATCAAATCTTCCTATGTAGTGATTTAAAACAACTGGTATCCTTTCTGACTCCCTAGCTATTCAATGTAATATAGTGATTTGCTGAGAGGTTCAAGTCCTAATTTGAGTTTGTGTTAAAACAGACATGAGTTGCACATTAAAAATGTTTCTCATCTCTGAATGTCACATGTTTAAATTCAAGTACAAATTTTCTGGCCTCTGACCTTTCACATACATAACTTGGTCAAGCTCAACTGGGGGGCTTAGTTTTTACTGCCTCAGCAAAAGTGCCGCCAACTTCAAACAAGTTGCCTTCAAACTGGCTCCACAGACTTATCATGAATTTACTCAGAGCTGAAGATAATGTGGGGCATAAAGGGATTAACAGTAGTGCTTACATATTTGGAGGGCTTACCCTATCACAGAGTTCAGTAGAAGAAACCGGCTAAGTAAGTCTTCTAGTTGCTTAAAGAGCTTTCAATTAGTTGCTTTCCCAGCTTTTTTATTTTTCTGATAGGAAGCTCTCTGAACAAACTAGAATCGCACTTACGGAGCGCAACTGAAGTCACGTGAACTGACAGGTACCCAAATGCATACCTAAGACACCTTCCTGACAAAGCGCACAGGTATATTACAAATACAACAGGTGACATTTAGCACAACGTCACATTTTTAGAGCAGTTATGGACGGTACAGACCATTTGATCATTTATTTAGTTAATTGAGGCTTATGTTCAAAACGGTACTTCCTCTGGGAAGCCTTTTTCTAGTTCCCTGGGCAGAATTGGAATCTCCTTGTGCTTCTCTTCCTGAGCATCTTCCAGGGGCTCTAGATATGTTGCACCCAGAGAGCGTGGACCAGACTTTGTCCATCTTTGTATCCTAGGCCCAAATATGTGCTTATTCTATGTGACAGGCACTCCAAGGGTCAAAGCTGAAGAGTTTTTCCATGCATAGTAAACAAAACACAAATGCAAATATACTGTTATACAGTATAGTGTATCATATATAGTGTGTTATTATGTTGTATAAATATAGGATGTCTATTTTTATATATACTTTTATATAGTTACCTATGCTATATGTCACTTTATGTTACATAACTTTATATAGTTACACATACTGTATGTAGTAAGTACTTCAGTCTCTCAAGAAAATGAAATTATTTTTTTGCAGTGTGACCTTTTTATGCTAAAACGATTTTATGGAAAGTAATATAAGTTGGAGAGGTAGAATTGGAGGACCTCCTTATCCCACAGCTCCAGATAAGTCACTGGAGTGTAGGAACAGGGCCGGAAAGCCAGTGTCTTTCAGGAAGTCCAGGGCATAATGGGATTATTTACTGACAAGCCCCAAGTGGTTCTGTTCCCCCCTCCCCCCACCACAACGCTAACCAGACATGTATTAAGAGAAGAGAGGGTAAATATAGAATATACACCCACACCTCCATTAAGAAGAGTGTAAGTAAATATCCCTGGTTTTATTTGAACAGCACAAGAATAATTCAAGTATCTATTTAGAGAATGTAAAAAGCAACAGAAACAGATCATATAATGAAGCTTTCCCCCCCAAAAAAAGAAGTTAAGCACAGATTTGAAACTCCCCAATGTTCAGTGTGTTTCTCCCTTCCCCCTTCCCTGCCTCCCATACGCAGGAATGTTGTACAGATTTAAGATGAAGGCATTTGACATGTTGAGTTATCCTTGCTGTGAGTGACTGACTCAGAAAGGCACAGGTTGGGAAGTGCACAGATAGACTGTTGAAGGCATCTTAACTTTAATTTTTAGTTCCTATTAAATACTCATTCACTTGCCCATTGTTGGTAATTCATTTGAGCCCAACCATTACAATTATTTTCATCTGATTCACTCTTGTGAAAGGGTACACACCTGGGGACATGTGGGGAACACAGATCATTTTGAGGTGGTAATTCCACAGTTTTTTTCATTTTTAATTAGAAAGATTATTTACACCTTAATAATAATACCAGGTGCACATGGAGTTAAATTTCAGATAAAGGTTGCTCAGTTGGGTAACATGTTTTATTTTTGTTTTTCTATTACTGTTAGGGACTCAGGTGAATAATCTTACTGTACTAGAAATAACCTAGAAGTAAGCCTAGCTGGTTTATCATTTCTTACTGGTTAAGTGTCTTCCTATTGATGAAGGAACAAAGGTAAATTGGGAAATACCATATTCTGGCCTTTTAGAGTTTTAAGAACATGGACTTCTTAAGGTACCTACAAAGTGTGTGTTCAGATTATACAGCATACACTGGTTCAGAGTGTAGAAGCCAGTGAGAGTGCAAAGGGAGGGAGGTGGAAAGGGTTCTGCTGTGTTCTAAGGACAGAAACGAGACCAGTGGAGCTCCAGCACAGTGAGCCGGGGAGCATGGCACTGGATGAAGTTGGAGAGGTGTGCAGGGACAGTTCACAGAGTGCCTGATAAGCCAGTTCAAACATGGAGACTTTGAATCCTGTTCCGAGAATAGAATTGAAGGGTTTTCAGCAGAATGATGTGGATTTGAAAAAAGATAACTTTGGCTGCTGAATAGAGAGTTACTTGGAAAGGGGCAAGTATAGAAACAGGGAGAATAATTTAATTATAATAATCCAGGCAAATGTTGATGATGGTGATTTGAATTAGAAATGGAGAGAAGTGGAGGGATTAGAGATTTGTTTTGGAAATAAAACCAACAATACTTGCTAATGGATTGTAAGAAGGGTAGGCAGAGATCATGAAAAAATTAAAAATCCAGGAAGACCTTTTAGGTTTCATGCTTGGGCAACTGAGTGTGGGAGGTATTATTTACTAAAATGAGAAAAACAAGAAGAGGACAAGTTTGGGGTGAAATCAAGAGCTTTGATAATAAACCATATATTTTATAAGCTTGAAGTCCTTAGTAGATATCCAGTGGGGATGTCCTGTAGACAGTTGGGTATGTATGTGGAGTTTGAGGGAGAGATTTGGCTGTAGAAATAAACTTGAGAGTCATCAACATATAGATGGTATCGAAACCCATGGAACTAATAAAATAACAAGAGAGTGGAAATAAAAGAAGGCCAGATTAAAGTTGGAGGACAATATACCATTTAGAATCCAATAGAGATAGAAACCAACAAAAGAGACAAGATGAAAATCAGCTCTTCAAGAAGGAGGCTGTTTTGGGGCCCCATGACCACCCACTAGCGAATTGCTGGAAGGACTCATGACTCAATATAAAGTCATACAGCTAAGCATTATTAAGCAAAGGATACAGTGCAGGAACAGCAAGATAATGATATATATATATATATATATATATATATATATAGATAGATAGATAGATAGATAGATAGACCTATCTATCTATCTATCTATCTATCTATCTATCTAGATGCATAGATGCATCAGCACTGGCTTTCTTGTTCTCCCTTAGTGAGGACCCCACAGATGCGTGTTCCTCTCAAGCTGTGAACTGTACCGCCACCCAGGGAAGCTCACTCACGTCTTGGCAGCCCAGAGTTCCTCAAGGGAGCTGGTACCATAGCTGTGCAACCAGCCCGGGCGTAGACCCGCCCTGGGGACCAGGTGCACATCATGAATCTTCATGTTTACTTTAAACAGTGCTTTTGGCTTGGTACATCCTGACCCACTGACTTGAGGGTACAAAATAACATCATTAATTAGTGAACATTTCAGGAGTTTCCTGCTCAGTTTGGTTAAGGGCCATTACTGTGACTGCACGTGTTCCCAGAGATAAGAAGTGAGTAGAACAGACAGGCCATGTTAACTCTTTCCTCACTGAGGTCATGGTTAACCATGTTGAATGTGCTGTAAGTGAAAACTGAGAGCCATAAAGTTGAGTGCAATGTCTCAAAGGATAGTTAGTTAAATCCCCTTTTTGTCTAGACAGATTCATTCAATTTATTCAGTAAACATTTACTGAATGTCTAATATAGTTTGTGGCATGTGCTGGCATAGGAATATAGAGGTAAAAGACACGGTTCCTGCCCTGATGGAGTTGACAATCTGAGGGGTGGGCTGGAAGGAAGAGGCATCCAGTAAATACAGATGTGATTAGTCCTGTGGAAGGGAGTACATGGCTGGGGGATTCACCTGGCTGGAGGGGGACTTATTGTGGCTGAGACCTAAGGGATAAATAGAAGTCAACCAGGTGAGAGGGCAAACGCAGGGCAATACATAGCATGTTCAAAGGCCTGGTGGCAAAGGAGCATATTGACCTTGAGGAACAAAAGAGATTCAGTCTGGCTGGAGAGAAGACTGTGAAGGAGAGAGAGGAGGCAAGGTGAGCAGATCATGGAAGACCTTGGACCATCGTTAAAGACTTTTTGCTTCGTCCACCGGGAGTTGTACTCACCCTAGGATTCATGCCTCATTGGAAAATGACAGATTTGTTTTCTTGATGGGAAATTTTTGGATAATTTTATAATTCATCTTGCATTACAATAAAGATTCCCTTTAAGAAATAAGGCAGATACACCTGAAACTAACAATAGAAAAAATAAATTTAAAAAAAAAAAGAAAGAAGGTGGAATAGCTATATATGGAATTAAAAAAAAAAGTGAGAAAATACAAACCAGCATGAGTAAACCAGAGCACCAACAAAATGTAACATTAAATCTGTAAAACTAAGAACTATGAGGGTGAGGAGTTTTGATTTAAATATGATAATTGGATCAAATTGTTCACTTAAATCTTAAAGATAATTTATTTTTTCCAACAAAGCTTATTAGACATATTTCAATAGTGGATTACACAGTGTCTTTTCGTTTTGTCGTCAGAGCACAAAACACACAAAAAGAAATATTTTAATCAGCAATTTTGGAGATAAATTCTGTGTATGCCAAATGTACAGACTAATAAATATTAATTACAACTAGAATTCAAAGAGAAATGCCAGAGTATCTAAGAAAAGATGCTTTAATTTTTTCCAATTGTATTGAGATATAATTGGCACATAACACTGTAAGCTTAAAGTATATGATGTGATGATTTGATACACATGTATATTGTAAAATGATCATAATAAGGTTAATTAACACATCCTTCACCTCACATAATTACTATTTTGTTGTGGTGATGGTGAGAACATTCAAGATCTACTCTTTCAACAACTTTAAAGCATATAATACAGTATTGTTAACTATAATCACCATAATGTACATTAGATCCTCAGAACTTATTCATCTTATAACTGGAAGTTTATACCCTTTGACTAACATCTTCCCATTTCTCCCAGCTCCTGGCAACCACCATTCTACTCTCTGTTTCTATGAGTTCAGCTTTTTTTTTTTTTAAGATTTTATTGGGGAATTGGGGAGGGGAACAGCATTGGGGAATCGGGGAATGGGAACAGACAAGTTGCTGTCTTTTTGTTCTTCAGTCTAGTTGTGGAGGACATGGCTTCACTGGCCCATGTTGGTATGATCATTGCGCTCTTCCCGGGTGAGGCAGTCGCTCACCGGCCATTGGAGAGCCCCTCAAGGCAGCTCACGAAAGCGCACGCCAGCTGCCGGCCAGCACCACTGCAGCCTACGCCATTGCCGACGGCTCACAGCAGCCCAGCTCCAGGTTGAGCTGTTGTTCACTATCTTAGCTGTAGAGGACGCAGCACCACTGGCCCTCATATGGGATCCGAACCGGGGCCCTGCTGCTCAGAGCTGGCATCACAAGCCAACTCCTAACCAACATGCCACTTGGCTGGCCCGAGTTCAGCTTTTTTAGATTCCACATATAAATGAGATCTTACAGTATTTACCTTTATCGGACTTATTTCACTTAGCATAATGCCCTCAGGGTCCATCCATGTTGCAAATGGAAGGATTTCTTTATTTTTTATGGCTGAATTATATATCTATATTATCTATATCTATCTATCTACACACACACACACACACACACACATATATATATATATATATATATATATATATATATATATACACACACATACATATATGGGGGAGAGAGAGGAGAAATATATATATAAAATGGGGTGCCAAAAAAATGTATACTCATGACTTGTATTCATCTTTTGTTATCAGTATATATTGAGTATTACAAGTTTTATTTTTTTTTAAGCTGAGCCATCCTGCCACCTGTTGGCAGCTCAGTGGCTGCTCAGCTCGGGCTGGGAATCGAACCGCTGTTGCTCAGAGCTCAAACTCTTGAGCAAGCTCTTAACCAACTGAGCCACTCAGCTGGCCCAGTATTACAATTTTTAAAAAAGATTTTATTGGGGAATTGGGGAAGGGTGACATTGTGTTTTTCCAGGACCCATCAGCTCCAGGTCAAGTTGTTGTCCTTCAACCTTAGTTGTGGAGGGCGCAACCTCAGCTCCAAGTCCAGTTGCCACTTTTAATCTAGCTGTAGGGGGTGCAGCCCACCATCATGCAGGAGTCGAACCAGCAACCTTGTTAAGAGCACACACTCTAACCAACTGAGCCATCCAGGCGCCCATTGGCAGCTCGAAGCTGCTCAGCTCAAGGTGCCGTGTTCAATCTTAGTTGTGGGGGGGCCGCAGCCCACCATTCCATGTGGGAGTCGAACCGGCAACTTTGTTAAGAGCATGTGCTCTCACCAGGTGAGCCATCTGGCCACCCATTGGCAGCTCAGCAGCAGCTCAGCGGTAGCTCAGCTCGGGCACAGCTCACTGGTCCATGTGGGAATCAAACTGTCAACCCTGTTGCTCAGAGCTCACACTCTAACCAACTGAGCTACCTGTCCGGCCCGAGTATTATAATTTTAATCGTTTTTTTTTTTCTTCTTAAAATGTGTATATATTTTTTTGGTACCATCTGAGATATATATATATATATATATATATATATATATATATATATATCTTTATCCATTCATCCATCGATGGACACTTAGATTGTTTCCATGTCTTGGACATTGTGAATAATGCTGCAGCGAACATGAGGGTGGAGATAGTAATTTCATTTCCTTTGGATATATACCCAGAAGTGGGATTCCTGGATCATATAGTAGTTCTACTTTTAATTTTTTTGAGAAACCTCCATACTATTTTCCATAGTGGCTGCGCTAATTTACATTCCCATCAACAGTGCACAAGCTGAGAAAACATCCTTTCTATTTAAAACTAATTTTGGAATATTGCTATTATGAAATGTAACCATTTGTATTTTCAGGTGGTTTGTAGAGCTCTGAGAGGGAACTTAATCTTGGTCTCATGTTCTAGGTAAGCTATTCAATAGGAGCAGCGAGGATGGGAAAACCAAAGAAATGCAACTGCTGTTTATTGAGTACCTGTTATGTGCCAAGCACTGTGCTAGGTCCTTGACAGATTTTCCTCGTTTAAGCTATGTAAAAAACTCTGCAATGTTATGTACATTCCTATTTTAGAGCTGAGAGCAAATAGATTTTATAGATGAAGAAATGAAGGATCCAAAAGTATATCTTGGTAACTGATAGGTTTTGGGCCATTTACCCAAACTCATCTTTTAAAATTCATTTGCTCAACAAATGTTTGTTGAGCTTCTGTGTTCTCCCGGAACCTGTGTGGGAGGATGCGAAGAACACGAACTGGACCTTTCTCTTTGGGAGCCAGTGCCAGGGCCTTACCGTGACAGCGGCCTGGCCTCCGAGGTGCTTGGTAAAGTTGAGAAAGGCTTATCAGGGAAGCTGATACTTGAACAAAACTTTGAACGTTACCAGGCAGACAGGTGAGAGTAGGAATTCCAGGTAAAATGAATGGGAAAGAGACTTGGAGCCAAAGGGGTAACGTGGGATGGTGCTGCAGGAAGAAGCTGGAGCCCCATATGCTGAGGAGATGGGACCCCCCCACACCTTGTACATACAGATAACGATAAAGATCAGACAGCAATTTCTAATGTATCTTAGCATCAAGGGTATCTTAGTTTGTGCTCACTGGAAAATACAAAGTTTTAGAAGGATTTTGTCATTATGGTTGTGTGTGTGTGTGTGTGTGTGTGTGTGTGTGTGTGTGTGTGTAACAGATTATTCAAAGAACAGTGATAAATAGGGAAAATATCTTGACTCATGTAATACTTCACTAAAATTGCAATATTTGTAGCCCCAAGGGAACTGTGTTTCCATAGGACATTCTGTTCTCTGTCCTTGGGAAAATATGTTTAAAAAGTAATAAAAGGGGATATTTGAGGATTAGTAATAAAGATGGACTCTTTATTGAATGCTTACTATGTACTAGCTATTCTGCCTGTTATTTTAAATCCTGACATCAGGGAATAGGTAGTGTTACCCCTGTTTTACAGATGGGAAACTAAGGCTTGGGGAAAAGGTGACTTGCCCAAGACAACTTAGCTAGAAAGTGGCAGAGCTGGGAACTCAAACCCAGTTCTGTCAGGAATCAAGACCCCAGTTCTTTCGGTTTTCCAATGGTCTGTAGAGCGTACAAGTTCCTGTTGAGGTGACTTAAGTTACTTCAGTGGGTGAGGAGACAGAAGACAGCGTGGGGTCCTCTTCCTTAAACCAGAACAGCTTAGCTTTAACTTTTTACATTGGATTTTCACATAAGACTTGACTGTAGAAAGGTTCCAGGACCAGGGTTGGGGCAGCATGAAAACCACTTTATTGACCATGGTACCTTTGCAAGAATAGACTGAGGCTATGCCATAAGCAAGGCAGTATGCCAGACTGTGTGGCTTGTGCCAAGGTGTATCAGTTCCTGCCCTTTGGAACATAGTATTCTAGTGGGACATGTATAGGTGATGTTTTACAAAGGTTCAGAGCCCTCGGAAACTTATCAAAGCAAGATTGTATCTGTTAGAAAATGGTGACTATATTCTATATATAAGCCACATGCTAGGAGCTTGTGTGGATAACAGGGTATCTTGGCTGCGATTGGGTTAGGCAAAAGATCTCACTTGTAACCCTCCCCACACCCACATCCTTGCTATACTCTGGGCAGATACCGTCTCTCTAAATATCTCAAAATGCTTGGAAACACTTACCCACCTCTACTGATTTACCTGGGCTCAGGAGCCCTCTCCCCACAACCAAGATTCAGACTCATACAGACTCTGTTGATGGACAAGGTGGATCTAGAGAGTAGGGGGCGGAATCTAGCCATCAGGAACTTGGGTGTCCCAATGAGCACAGACTAAGATGCCTTAGATGATAAGGCTGCAGGACCCCTGAGGGGAGACTATGCATAAGACATCAAGCATCCCAGTAGGTAGGACAGTCCACTCAGCATCCTTAATGTCTGGGAGAAGATGGCGGTGCAGTATAGGGGCGCTTCAGCTTTGCTGACCAGCCTCAACTCCTATGAATGAGATGGTCCACCCAGTCAAATGCATGTGTCATTCCTCACCACTGGGGTCCTACTTTCTAGGGGTGGGGGTAAGGTTTTTTACCTGTGTGCTAGAGATGGACATAGAAGTAAATTTTTAAAAAGGAAAACAAAATAACCTTTTACATTGGGGAAATTAACAGAATCCCAAGCTGCCAAACACTAAGGTGTGTTCCATCAGCAGTCCAAACTGTATTTCCTCTATGGGATCTATTATGAGCTGGTATAATGGTACATGTGGTCTAGTGAGAAACCATTCAATTTTGAGGTGGAAACGCTAGGGAAATAATGTAGGCTAAAGGACTAGAGTGCTGCCCATTATGAGATAGTAACTCTCCAAGCAATTGCATTCCAACACACCTTAGGCTCATAGGAATCACAGTGTGATCTTAGAGGTCATAAGTGACCAATGACAATTGTAATAATGCCTTTTCTTATATTTGTTCTTTTTACATAGCTGCCTTTAAAACAAGTTATCATCTGGCAGTAATTTCAAACATAGGTTAATTGACTGTTTAGCAAAGTAATCTTAATTTTTAAAATCTTGATAAGAAAGAGACCTTGGTATCAGGCATTGAAAGCGGGGAGCTATCAGAGTAGGGAAAAACACCATATTTATACCCATACCCATAAATACACAGATATTTGTGAAACAATCATATGACAGTTGAATGTTTAAGAACACAGACTCTGAAGAGTACAGATTGTCTAGGTTCAAATCCTGGCTCTGCCATTTAGTAACTGTGATCCTCAACAAAATTGCTTACACTCTGTGTACCTATTTCATCTTTTGTAAGATGAAAATAATAGTATTTACTTTATAGGTTGTTGAGAAGGTTAAATAAGTGAATAGATGTCAAGTGTTCAGAATGTTATTGGCACATAATGAATGCTATAGAATACAATGCTACTATTATTGCTGTTATATTGGGTTGTCAGAAAAGTCATGACACATTTTTGCAACAAAACACAGAAAAAAATACGTCATGACTTTTCCGACAACCCAATAGAAATTAGGATGTTTGGTAACTTGGAAGTGTGGCACTGACACATGCTCTGGTGTTTAAAATACTTGAAGCTGCTGTTTATGGAGGGCATCTTAAATGTCAGGCACAAGAGAGGCAGAATTTGTGTTTATCTCATTGAATCTTCACAACATCCTATAAGATAAATACAAATTGACAACTTGAGAGACTGACTTGCCAGTGATTAAGTAACTTGCCCAGGGCCACAAATCAAGTAGCTGGCAAATTCAGACCCCCACCTCCCCATCTGCAGAGCATGGCTCCCACCACACCTGCAGGTTTAGGCTGACTGGCGTTCCTGCCAGCACACCTTGTGACCTGGGCCATATAGGTTATAGCATCCAGGCTAGACACTCCATTTTTCAGAAGAGGACATGAAGCCACTGGGGACTGTGAAGTCCACATTAGAAAACCAGATCTGATATTAAGGCTGTCTCTCTCTCTGTAGGATCCAATTGCTTGTGGTACGTTTGGCAAAAAAGACTCAGGATAAGCTGTTAGATACAAGATAATTGATTCCATTGGGGTTCAGTATATGCATGCTCAGATACTGGGTGACAAATCATCCTTTGCTTTTATTGGCTTTTATTTATATACTTGACAATGTGAATGAACATAGAAAAATAAGGGCTTTTTTTGTTTTTCTAGTTTTGCATTTGCTTTGGAAAATCCCCTACCTTTTTAAGAGGTTTGAAAGTATGTTTAATAATAATGTAGTAATCTTAGAAAAAGATGAGTCCATATTTCTTTTTATCACTCTTTATCACTAGCCCTCAGCAGAGGAAAGCTTTCTGTCTTCTAAAGAAACACATTTGCACAAGGTATGTATGAGGATGTAGATTTACAGCATTATTTATGATAGTAAAAACATAAAAATGATAGTCATCTAATTAATGCCCCTGAGTTGCATACTTAAAATGGTTAAAATGGCAAAATTTATGTTACATATGTTTTACACAATTTTTAAAGATTAATGTAATATACCCACACCATTGAATTGTACACTTTAAATGGGTGAATTGTATAGCATGTGAATTATATCTTCATAAAGCTGTTAAAAAAAAACATACACTCACCTATAGGGAATCAATTTGATTATTCTATACCCAGCCAATGGTATATTATACCTTTCTAAAACAATGAGGTAGATTTTTATGGTTTGACGTGGGAAGATATCCAGGATATATTGTGAAGGAAAAAAAGTTCATAGCCGCTCTTTTGTCTGTGAATTTAAATATGTGCACATGTCTACAGTTTTGTTTGGTAGGTGTCACTTCATACGCATTTTTATGCGACTTGCCTTTTCCTCTGTGTGTGTTGGGGGTTGGTACAGGTAGACATCCCTCACTGTTTTTAACTGCTTCAGACTATTCCTGGTTTGATTTTATCATCGTTTATTTAATCATTTCCATATTGATGAGAGTTTAGGGCATGTACAACTTTCAGATATTTCCAACCAGCCTGTGATTGATGCCCTCGATCAAGCCCATGAGCTCAGTCATTTCCCAAGGTAGGCATTGCTAAGTCAAAAGGTCCATGCATTTTTGTACTTGGTCGATACCGACAAATTACTCTTCAATAAGTGGTATTGTTTATGCTCCCAACACCGCACGAGTATGTACATTTCCCCACATCCTAAACCAACACTTTCAATTTGTTCCAATCCAATAGATGAAAAGAAATCTCCATTTTAAATTGCACTTTCATGATTGAAAATCAGAATGAGTATGTTTTTATGTTTATTTAACGTTAACATAAACACTGAAGTTCTGCTGTAGATGCTGGAGGCAGCAGTGAACAAACACAGATCCCTGCCCCGGGGCACTTCCATTCAAAGTTTATTGGCCGTTTATATTTCCTTATGCCCTTTGCCTGTTTTTCTACTTATTTGTAGGCCTTTTTAGATATTCTGGATATCCTTTATTATATATGTGGCAAATATTTTTACCCACTCTGTGGCTTTCCTTTTAAACTTTGCTTTAAATATCTTTTGCCTTACAGAAGTTTTTAATTTTTATGAGGTCATATCCATCAATCTTTTTCTTTAGGCTTTTATGTTTTATGTCTCATTTTAAAAGGCCTTCTTTACCCCTAAGGTCATAAATATAGTCTATACTTTTTTCAATATTTTTATAGTTTTAGTTTTTATATTTAGCACCTGAATCCATCTGGAATCTATTTTTGTGAGTGGAGTGGTGTGTGGATAGATTTCACATTCACGTTGACTGTACCAATTTTTTAAAAGCATGTATGATTTCTGTAAGCAGAAAGAGCAATAAAGATTTTGAGAAGACACTTAGGGAGTGAATGTCCAGGGGAGAAAAGGTAAAGTGATGTGGAATGAGGACTCTGAGCCTGTGGAATAGATTTGGGCCACAAAGGCTCTAGATAGAGACAGAGGCAGAAGGATAAGCCCCTGGCTGACCTTGTGTCCTGGTTGCTACAGCAGCTCAGGAAATACATGAAGCATCTCAAATATAACAAAATGTCACAGCTTCAGGAAACAAGTGAAGATGAATCAGAGATTGGAGTCTGTGGTATTTCTAGTTGTAAGAGAATTGTTAATCCATCATCTGGGACAACATTGAGTTTGGGCTAACAGCCTATTTAAAAATAATCCAACCTTGGATTAATGATTGACTCGATTCCCATTAATTCTGGTGACCAGAGGTTAATAAAAGTGGGTTACCGAAGTGTGTAAGCATTTTTAGATTGAAGAAAGAGAATGTTGTGCTGCCGAAATCTGGGTAATGAATGAACAAACCTGCAGGAGATAGAATTTTTTAAAGTGGAGGTGGAGTGGGAAGTAGCCTGGACTAATCCATTCGAAATCACCTTGGTGCCTTTCTTCCTTTGGCATGAGACCCACACGACCCTTTACTGTCTGTGTTACACCAGTGAGTTTAGAAATACCAGTTCATCTATCAGACACGTCTTGTTTGCTGTGTGCCAGACCCTTTTCTAAGTGCTTTTCAAATGTTAGCTCATTTACTCCCTCTAACAACTCCATGTGGTACAGTGATAAGGCTTATTTTACACATAAAGGAACTGAGGCTCCAAAGACTTCAATAGGATAGCTAAGGCCACACAAGAAGCCGCAGAATTACAATTCAGACCCAGGTAGTCTGGCTCCAGGTAAGCAGAACCACTGTTTCCAAATTGGCTACTTCAGCAAATGCAGTGGGCAGGAAAGGATTCTACTGTGATGATACCCCAGCAGGCAGAGCTGAAAATCCAGTGTCAGGAAAAGAGATTTGTCATGCCTCTACGACTATCAGACCACCCTGGAAGGAGCCTCTGTAAACTTGAAAAGCAGCTGCTGCTCTGGCCCGTGGGTACTCCAGACCAGCCCTCTGATTTGAGTGACAGTGTGAGTTCGGTAGTTCCTGGCAAAGTTTGGCCTTGTGGTACAAATGGAGATGAGTGCCTTCCTATATAAACTGCGGCATATCCATGCAGGAATAGCTCTGGTAATGCATTATTGTGGAAGGCAATGGTTCTCAGTTTGGTTTGCATCACCCGATGGAATACTATAGAGCCCTGAGAAGGAACTATTTCCATTTACACAACAGCATGTGGGGACACACAGTAGGGGACTAGTGCCTGGAAGTAGGCACAAAGGTGCTTCCAGGGTGCTGGCTGCCCACTGGTGCATTTAGTTTATCAAATCCACAGTGAGTTGTATACTGTACAGTTTTCTATATGTATATTGCATCTCACTAAAGAGGCTTTTTTAAATGGTATGTATTATAGTCAGCTGAGGTATTGTGAAGAGTGCATACTCCTGAGCTCACATCTAGAGATTCCCATTCTGGGTGGGGCCCAAGAGTTTGCAGTGGTTCCAAATACCCCTGATAAATCTGCTGCAGACAATCCCGAGGTATGCTTATAAGGAACTCAGTGATGCTACCAACCTCGTCTGCTGTTTGTATGCTTAACTCCTGCCAGCCACAGGACTATCTAAGGTGAGCAAAAGAATTTTTGAGAGTGACTGAACTCACATCATAGGCTATATCTTACATGATAAAAAAAAAATCCCCCCAAATGCAGAAACACTATATAAAATGCCTATAACAAGACTGAATCCCTCTCATGCCTATATGAGGGGTGTTTAAAAATCTCCCTGAATTTTAATGGAAAGAGGATAGATTCCAGGTGTGGCTCTAGTCTACCAAAGTTTACCTCCATGTGGTAGAAGTCATCCACACATAACTGTATCACCATCCACTTCCTCCACTGCCTTTCTTCCCCTTCCAGCCAAACGCAAAGCCATGGTTGACACTGCTGCCCCCCAGCTTTTCCACCGGGCCATTGCCATACCATTTCATGCCCACTTACGTATGTGTTAAATGGAGCAGTGCATTATCACTGGTCTTTAAGAGTGATGGTTGGACAAGTCTCAAGGTATTGCCCTATTAGTGATTCTTTGGCTGAGTATTGCTGGCTTGTTGAGCAATGAGAAAACCCTGGCAAATCTTGTTGCCCATCTTCTCTTAAGAACCTGCCTCATCCTACTGACTCTGGGTGGTGAACACACAATGAGACATCTAGATGGTGTATTATACAATTGTACCCCTGAAATCTATGTAACTTTACTAATCACTGTCACCCCAATACACTTAAAAAAAAAACCAAAAAAAACCTGCCTCATCCTTTCAGCCCAACCATTTGATTGAGTGTAGTGAAGTGAAATACATGACAGCTTCTGTCTACAAATGTCTTAAACTCAATTGAGGTAAATAGAGGCACGCTGTCAGAAAGCTAGCCACCATGTCCTTTGCAGAGCTGTAATTGTAAAATGAACCTTGGTTGCTGCCTTGACCCTTCATGAGAAAGGGTCTAATATTGTCAAAAAGTGTCTCTGGAAAGGCTCCTTATGTTTATTTGGATTTTTCACTAAGGTTCTTGTGTCATAGCCCATGGAAAAGTAGGTGCCTCTGAAGAGGCCTGATTTGCATCATACACTTGTGTGTATGAAATCAATTGTAGGCATCTGGCCCATGTTTTCTTGAGAATAGTTTGCCAGTGAGCAATGTGCTATGTGACCAAGCTGTCTCATATCCTTTGTGAAATTGGCAGGGCATAAATCGTTAATTAAATATATACAAACTAACAAAGATCAAGATAAAGATGTGCTTTAATGGGTGAGTAAACTCAGGTGGCTTATTAACAGCTGCATTTCCTCATGCGCCTTCAGAAATGGGCATTTCTCAACCCACGTTTTCAAGTAGGAGCTGATCTCAGATGCAAGCTAATTATGTTGTTTGATGAAGCTGAAGAGTTGGGCCTGGGAGATTTTTCTGACCTTAAAATGTTCAGTGGCGGTGGCCCATGTAATCTTGGGTCTGCTCCAGCAGACAGTTCAGAGCTTGAATGTTCAGTGTTGCTCCTTCAGACAGATTGAGCAAAAGCTGCAATTATCGGTATAAGATGGCATCGAGAAAGCTATGGTCTTCAGCTTAGGAAAAAGATCTATGATCAGTCAGTTGTAAATACACAACCAGAGAAACAGTTGGGAAACTTAGCAACTTCCAAAATCAATGCTGGTTTCTTTATGTGTGTACAGGCCTATGTTGCAGATAACAGTGGCTTTGAAGGGTAAGCAGTTAGTGTCTCAGAGCTCTTATAGACACATAAAAAAATAAACACATGACATTCCAGAAAGCATCTTCTCATGGATGAGTCTAATGCTACTATCGGAGAAGTGATTTATTAGTAGTTGTTTTTGTGGGATGGTCATAGGGACATGGGAGATGAAGCTCTTGCTTTGTTTTGGGAGTTAGCTGCCTCATGCATTTAGGAGTTAGATGTGTCAAGTTCTTTGTTCTCAGAAAGGTAAACATCTGTTGCAACCAAGGTGGTTACAGAGGAAGTTCTGCTTTACATTGGAGGAGCAATGTGGAACAAACATTAATCTTCAAGTAAAACAAACAAAAAACCAGTTCAAAGCCCAGGCTGACTGAGCCTATCTCCTCATCTGTAAAGTGAGGATAGTAACACCTGCCTTACCTATCTCATGGGGTTTCTGTTGAAGACTAAATGATAAAATGAAGTGCATGAGACTACTTTGGAAATTATGTAAAATATCAGTACTTTAAGCAGATATGATTTCCTGAAATCTTTGAGCTCTTCCTCAGATTCCATGATTATGACATCATTTCATATGCTACCCCCTCTGTAATCCTAATCATCAAATTCTCAGTGAAACACTGGAAAAGTCCCAAATCAATAGAAATGCCTATGAAAGCAGCTCACCCTATAATGCTCCTCAATGAGTGATCATTTTAATGGGTCTGCTAACAGCATCATTGCTGATTGCTCTGTAAGCTTGAGAAATCTGTTAATTTCTGAAGGTAGGGCTTTGCAATGACATGAATGCATAGGCACTGGTTCGTTTTTGTTTTTAATACACATTTATATTTGTATTGACTTAGCAACAGTAGGTACAGCAAATTTAACATACTACTCTAACATACAATTTGTTAGCACCAGGACATGATTTAAATGATCTAGAACTATGGTGTTAAAGTATGTTCATATTTTTGGCTATATTAAAAAATGAACACGGGGTGACCAGTTAGCTCAGTTGGTTAGAGCATGGTGCTGATAACACCAAGGTTGCTGGTTCGATCCTCACATGGGCCACTGTGGGCTGTGCCCTCCCTAAAATGAGTCAACTATGCCATTGTAGCATGAAAGCAGTGTGTAACCAATGACCAATGGCTGTTCCCCAATAAAAATTTTTTTTTAATTATTAAAAAAAATGAACACAAACAGATATGAAGTAAATCTCATTTTTACCATTCCTTGGAAAGAGGTCGAGTAATTATCATATGGCTTCTTAAGTTTGCTGACAACAGGTATATGCTACGATTTTGTTAAGGGATACATTGAAAGGATCCTTGAAAGCCACAAACATATGTGGTTTCGTTGATGTCCACTGACTAAAGCAGGGCTTCTCTGGAGTCTGTGTTCATGGGCTGGATGACATTCAGGGCCTTCCTGCTTAGATTTTCCTTCTCAGTTGCCGCTGCTCCTGCCTCACTTTCGCTTCCTCTCCTGTAATAGTCTTGCTGCTCTGTTCTAACCAAAGGCCAAAGGGGGAGTGGTGATCAGATTGAGGCAGAGAGAACGATTCCAACCAAATACGTTTCTCTTTCCCTGACCCAAAGTTCAATCTTTAGGAAGACATAGAAGTCATGATTAAATTGCCCGACACCCAAGCATTACTGATTCCTTATTCTTATCCTATTTTAATTTCTTTGCCTCTGCTAGATGAATGACTCAGTGATCAGAAGGCACAGCGATCACATGCATTATATAATTATACAATATTTTTGTAGTTTTTTTCTGGTTGTATAAAAATAAAATATGTCTGCCCTTTGCTTAATATTCACATTTGCACTGAGATGATTTTTCCTTCTCAATATATGGAGATTTAATCAGCTAATGTGCCTTGGCTTTGGATAGCTTACGTAGTGATTTCTTCATTCCTTTTGTAGTGTAATTCTGTGTTTTCAAAAGGAAGAGGTAGCCTGTGAAGTTCTCACTTTAAGGACTCCATTCTCTCCTCATGGCTTCACCTTTTAGGTGATCAACTCTGACCTCTCTTGAGCCTGCATTTCAACTTTACAAGCTACAGAAGCCAGAAGCCAGTAGATCAGGCCATGATTTTTTACCGTTTTTTAACCTTTTCCACCCCCCAGCCCTCCACCAGCTTTTAATTTTGAAATTTTTTAAACCTATAGAAAAATTACAAAAATTATAGTAAAATAAATACAGTCTTTATGTAGATCCACCATTTGTTACTATTTTGCCACATTTGCTTTCTCTCAAGAGCTCTATCTATAGATTTCGCTGAACTATTAGAAATGGTAAATAGCATGCTTACTTACTAAATACTTCTTCATGCACCATTTAAAAATGACTTCTTCCTTCCTAAACACAACACACTATTATTAAACTAAGAAAATTAATCATCAATAAACAATATGCTCCATTTTTAAAGTTCTCCAGCAGTTCCAAGGATGCCTTTTATAACTTTTTTTTTCTCTCTCTTAGAGTGCAATCAAGGATTGGAAACACATTGTATATACTGTTATATCTCTTTAGTCTCGTAATTTGGGACAGTTCCTCCTGCCTTTTGTTGACACTGACTGACTCATTTGGAACCAGTTTTATGTCACTGACTGATTTTTAATGAACCAATTTCTCATCAACAAGCTCCTGCGTTGCCCTCTTACAGTGATGAGTTGGAGTCTCTCCGTGGCAAGGCCAGACTGGAAACCTGGCCCGGAGATAGTTACAATCTGTGTGATGGCTTCAGTCACTTTGGCAACAGACCATGTGGGAAAATGTTGTGAAAAACGTGTTTGTGGTGACTGTTTCAGCACAGTTAGCCAAGGTGACCAGCTTCCTGCCCTGTCCCTGTGGAACTGGCGTGTGGTGCTTCCAGGCTCAGCACCATCCTCAGGCATTTTGTTCTGGGAATTCTGAATGTGATGCAGTCCTTGGACTTAAACAGTAAAGTCACCTGATGTCTGGTGGTATGAATGTTTGTGATAGTTTTCATGCTAATTGACTTTGAAGGACATGTTCTCTCAAGGATAGCCCCTTCTGCTTTCTGAAACCACACTTCAATTTTTATAAAATCTTCATTGGTTGTGGTCTATCTGAATGGATCTGCAAATCCTCTGGGACAGACATGGCCCCTGACCGTTGGCATAAGGTCTCTATCCACATGTTATGGACACTGATTATATTGGAAATTTTTCTTTAATGGCCCTGATGCTGTGTCCTCTGCTAGGGCCTCTAGTTTGTCATCAGCCAATTATGTGCAATAAGGCCCTCAAACAAACGTGCTCAACCGTGTTTCTGCCACTGTTTGTAAAGGGTGTTAGGATCAAGTGAGATAGCAAGCTTATAATGTATAGGTACCATTAATCCCATAACAATGAGGAGAAAACCGATTCACTCAGAGAGATTAAGCAATTTGCCCAATGCCATGTGGCTAGTAAGTGGCAGAGCTGGGATTGAAACCCTGGCAATTGGATTCTAGAACCTGCACACTTCATCACTTTATAAGGAGCCACTAAACAGATACTGCATGTCTTTTAAGAAATCCTAGATGCTATTTTGAGGCAGATGGTGTGCTGTTGAAATATTCATTTTGATGTCCTTACTAAAGTATTGGTCCGGTGTGAGATTTAAACCTCAGAACAGTGATACTAGTGAGAAGTTCACCCTTTGTTAATCTCACATATCCATCCACTATCCTAGTTTTAGGTCAAGTTTAGTTCTTAAAGGAGCCTCATTTTGACAACTTCAGGGCTTCTCCTGTTATCAGGAGCTCAGCAGCCTTCTGTCTGGACTCTGGTTTGCTTCATTTTCAAATGAAAACCTTTTAGAGCACAAACTCAGGGAGTAGGAAAGAAAACATTTTAGCCTCCAAAGCAGCTTATGAGAAACTAGTAAATTAATTGTCATTATTTCTTGCCACTAAAAGATGAGTTCTTAATTAGGCAATAAGGATAAGCAGGCCTCCAACAAACTCTCTTTTTGGGGGTTAAATAGATCTGAATTGACCTTGTCATAAATTATAGCTGTGTGACACCTACAGGAACTCATAAGAAACAAAAACACCAACTGAGGAGAAAGAACCAAAACATCAACACTGAACCAGCATGCCCCTGACCAACCATAAAAGAGAACCATTAAATGGACAATAAATATATAGTGCTAGTTGTAATTATTGTATCTTTTAAGATAACATTTTTAAAAAAATCTCTTTAAATACTCTTTGTACTTTAAGATAATACTCAGCTTGGCTATTATGATTGCTGAACTCCCCTTCGAAAAGATGAGCTGATTATGTTTGATTTCTCTCCCAAGGGACCAAAAAGGGAAGTTCTCAGCTTTTTATAGTATGAGGCCTCTAGAGGTTTTTACTTTGGGGATTTAAAAACAAGTTTCCTGTCACTACATGAAAAAAAGACTAGAAGGGAACAAAGGGAAATTATGATGGTTGGGACATAAGAATTATAGTTGGTCTTTAAAACTCAATTTTTAAAAAACTTATTATAATGGTATCATTTATAGCTTAAAAATGAAAAGTGTATGGGCCAGCTGAGTGGCACGTTGGTTAAGAGTTGGCTTGGGATGCCAGCTCTAAGCAGCAGGGCCCCGGTTCGGATCCCACATGAGGGCCAGTGACGATGCGCCCTCTACAGCTAAGATGGTGAACAACAGCTTGACCTGGAGCTGGGCTGCCTTGAGTCACCAGCGATGGCATAGGCTGCAGTGAACCTGCAGTGGGGTACCATAAGCTAACGTGAGTGGTCGGCAGCTGGCGTGAGTGGCTGGCAGCCAGTGTGAGCTGCCAAGAGCTGCTGTGAGTGGCCGTCCAGTGGCCAGTGACCGATCTGCTTCACCCGGGAAGAGCGCAATGATAATACCAACATGGGCCAGTGAAGCAATGTCCTCCACAACTAGACTGAAGAACAAAAGGACAGCAACTTGTCTGTTCCCCTTCTTGGATTCCCGAATGCTGATTCCCCAATAAAATCTTAAAAAAAAAAAAAAAGAAAAAGAAAAATGTTAGAAGCAAGGGCACAGAGTCAGCAGCCTCTGGTAGAGTGGGAGGAGTGGTGAAGATACAGCTACCAGAGGAAGAAGGCAGAGGAATTTCCTAGACTCTTGTTTTGGTTGGTGGTTGGTGATTGAGACAAGCTGCTCTGCTTCTCTGTCTTGAAATCAAAAAAGAAAGGAAACTGTATTCCAACTCACCACATCTTCAGATTTTTTCTTTCCTTTTTTTCAATTGAAAAAGGAAATGTTCCTGAGCAATCAGAAGAATCCTGATTTAGAAATTGAGCTCCTCAAACCTCCCCGCTCACCTATTCAGGAAGAAATAAAATGGAGCCTAACATCAATATTTCTCATGTATCATTTCAAAACATTTAACGCCATGGGGGCAAATGTATAAGCCAATAAAATCCTATCTCTCCATGAGGTCGGAAGAGTCAAACTCAGAGCCAGGCATTTGGTTTGGATTTCAGCACTTCGTTGCACGGAAATTCTCCAATAAGGTCCATCTACTCTGGAATTGATCTAGAAAATTGAGTCCTTTTCAGAGCTCATCCCAGATGGCACTTGGTAAACCAGCTGCCCACTTTTCAATCAATATTGGAAAACAACTCCATTTAACCTCTGGACCAGGGGTGACCCCAGCTCCAACTGGACTTCCTTGGTGGTTCATTTATGCCATCATTTGTTCATTTAGCAGTATTTATCAGTCACTCGGTATGTGCCAGGCACTACACTAGGTGCTGCATACACAACCCCTTGCCAGTAGGAAAGCCTGTGGTTTCAGTAAATGTTAGGGGAGGGGTTGCAGAAATGCTATGGAAGTTCAAAAGGGAGAGTAACTCAGGCTGGTAAGGGGAGGGATAGGACAGAGGGAAGAGAAATGTAAGAAAGGTGTTGCATGGAGGGGTCTTTTGGTTGAGTCTTGAATAGGCAAGTGGAAGTTGCCCTTTTGATTGGGTGGACTAAGGACTATCCGTGCACAAGAAAGAGCATGCATTAAAGATGTCAAAGCAGGGCTAGCCGAGTGGCTCATTGGTTAAGAGTTGGCTTGGGAGCACGAGCTCTGAGCAGCAAGGCTGCCGGTTCACATCCCACATGGGCCAGTGACACTGTGCCCTCTACAGCTAAGATGGTGAACAACAGCTCAACCTGGAGCTGGGCTGCCATGAGTTGCCAGCGATGGTGTAGGCTGCAGTGGGGCTGCTGTGAGCTACCGTGAGCTACCGTGAGTGACCAGCAGCCAGTGTGAACAGTCAGCAGCTGGCGTGAGCTGCCGTGAGTGGCCATCCAATGGCCGGCAACCGATCTGCCTCAGCTGGGAAGAGGGAAATGATCACAATATCAACATGGGACATCAACATGTCCCAGCAAAGGGACATCCTCCACAACTAGACTGAAGAACAAAAGGACAGCAACTTGTCTGTGCCCCTTCCCCGATTCTCCAGTGCTGTTCCCCTCCCCCAATTCCCCAATAAAGTCTTAAAAAAAAAAAGATGTCAAGGCAGATGATTGGCTCCTTTGGGAACTATGCATAATTAAGAATGGCTAGAGCCTGGTGTATGGAATTGTGGGAGGCTCAAGGCAGGAAGGAGACCATCCATGAGAGGTCTAGCGTACTGTGCTGAGGGGCTTAGGTTCTATCTTGAGGCCATGAAGGGAAGCCATTGCAGGATAAGCAATGGACCCATGTGACCCAATTCACATCTGATTCACCCCCAAATAATGGAAAGTTTACCAAACATTGTGCTTCATTTGGACTTCATTTTTTTCCAAATGATGAAAGTGGTGTCAGAAATAGAAAATTAGTGTTTTCCTTGGTAATATGATCAGTTAGGGATTTACATTTGTTTCAGCTGACTAAACGCCAGGCTTAGGATAGGCATTCAGTGTCTATTTGTTGAATGAATAAGTGAGAAAATGAAGAGTTAGGCCTTTGTGTAAGATGGCCGCTTATACAACGGAGATGTATCTCATTTTTTTTAGATTTCATACCCAGATTTACAAAGGAGTCTGATCACCTTGGGAAGCTTGCAGTTGTAGGTGGCAGTGCTGGCTGCCGCTCTCAGCTTGGTCCGATATCTGTGGTGTAGCCAATCTTTTCCGTCCAGTTCCTGGTTCCTGATATTAGGCAGTCCTGTGTTCCAGCACGTTACTGGACTACCATTTTGTCTACCTCCATGTTTCAGTCCATCCTTAAAGGGCCTCTCCTGCTTACCTTGCTTGAGATCGCCCCACTTTACTTAACCACATGGCGAGTATTCAGGTGGTTTTGTTGTCCTTTTTTTTTTTTCTATTCATGTCTAGGTTTGCACTACTAGAATTCAAAGCATTAGTTCAGCTCTGGAATCCTGTCTGTCTACATACAAATACTATTTAATGGTACATGAAGCTATAGTGAGATTACCCAGGGAAAAAGTTCCAAAAGACACAGGCTTTGCCAATGATGTCTTGCTATGGTATTCCTTTTTAATATAGTGTTTTCAGTGCATTTTAATAGTGATTTATTGCCTGTCCACGATCCATCAATAAGACATGTGAATGTGCATGACACCTTCCAGTGCTATAGAAACAAAACTGTACAACATGTTTAGCAATTGATAATTTGGAATTTAGAATTGCCCCAGGCAAAAGAAACAGCCCAGCCCCATGTCTTTCCAGGCAGAGCAGAGCACTTGCGCTTACTCATATCACAGTAGCAGTAGGACTCCTGGGACCCCCAATTCCTTTCTGAGTCCCTTCTTGACAAGTTCCTCTGTTCATGAACAAGGTCAGGAATTCCTGGCCCACTGCACAGGAAATGGCAGTTAAGCTTCCATGGGATTACATGGCTGACTTGGGGCTGGGGGGGCCGGGGGGGCACTGCATCTGTCCAAGTGTGGGTTCTCGGCTTTGCAAGTACAGACACAGACAGACTGGCTGTTCACACTGGCTGGCCAGAACCCCTCAATTCAATAGAGAAGCCACAGTGAACACTGGGCAGTGTGCCACGAAGGGAAGACATTTGCATGGATTTTATGTCGCAGAGACAGGATATGTATAGAGCAGATGGGTTTTGTCTGTGTCTCTCCTTTGGTTGCTACTCTACCCACCCTACTTTTTTAGCCTCCTCTTTGTTGACTAGTAGCCAACTGTATTGCAGGGAAAATGCCTAGCAGCCAGATCCCCTGAAGTACGGCCACCCCAGATGCCACGACTTTGGGGCTTGCTTGTGTCCTTCAGTAGAGAGCAATTTGGGGAAGAACTGGTATACCAGTTTACAATCCACTTTTGGGTTTGCACATGAAAGGGAGAAAACACTAACTTTAACTTCTCAGAGGATCCTCATAGTGTCTTCTCAACCTCTTCCTTCCATGTCCAATTCTCTAATGGGGAAAAAGAACAATATCTCAGCACCAGAGACAGTACATCACAAGCATGGGTCATGTTTCTTTGATTTTGTCTTCGATATTTTCTGTCTCTCAGGTGACTACAGCAGTGCAGCAGAGTGGTGAAGAACAGAGTAGGTTCTGTGGATAGACTCCCCAGCTCCACTCCTGGTTACAGTGGTTCTTAAACTTTAGTGTGAATGAGAATTTCCTGGTCCTCACCCCAGTTTCTGATGCAGTGCATAAGGGGTGGAGCCTGAGAATATGCATTTCTAACTAGTTGCCAGGTGTCGCTGATGCTGCTGGTCCTGGGACCACACTTTGAGAACCACTGCCTCACAAGGTTATTTAAGATTGCGTCTACCTATATGAAAGGATAATACTAGTACCTACTGCTTATAGTTGTTGGGGTTAAGTGAATACGTGTAAAATGCTTTGAGCTGTGACTACTACTGTGCAAGCATAGCTAATCTGGAAACTTCTGCCCTTGCTTTTTGTCCTTGTTTGTGTGCCTGTGTTTGTTTTGTTTTTGTAATGAGCTGCCTAGCAGGTGTGAACTTTGGAGGCCGAGCATATAACCTCACTTAAGTAATGCACTATTTTCAACCCTTCTAGGGACTCACCTGTCATTTAATGTAGGGTTTTGTGTGCAATGTGATAAACTCTTTATGTGTGTGGTAAGTGAAAATGAAGGTTGCTATCAGACCTTTAGCTCATTCTTGGAAGGAAGTCACCAGCCTTACAAATAAACAGCCTTGCTAACAGGGCTGTTATTCACATGTATGTATGAGGACACTGAAACTCAGTGCATTGGGCAAGATCTCTGAAGCTTTGACTTAGGTCAAAGGGTATTGGTGAGGACACACAGAGATACGTGCAAGTTTGGGAAACCAGCCTCTGACCCATCACTCTGGATACCAGAGCATTGTAAATCAGACTACATACACAGCAAGCTTCATGAAAAAGTGGAATGTGCTTCATCATCACTGTAGCTCTGCTTTAGTGACTGGGCCACCAAGCAGGGTCTCTGCTTCTCCCTGAATGTTCCACTGAAACTCTCATCAGATGGGAGATAGTCTGATAGGGTTGTTGCATCGATACCCAGTACGGAAGAACCCTGTAGGGTAGCCGTTCAGATGTCATACCCTGGCTCAGTAGCCAGGTAACAGCCTGGATCTTGTTCTAGGTGCAACCTGTAGCAACATGAGGCAGAAACAACTGCTGGGGAATATTTCTCCCAGAGTGAGGTTGGCTCTGGCCTATCTATCGGGTTGTCGGAAAAGTCATGATGTATTTTGTCTATGTTTTTCAAAGGTCATTTATTTATATAAGAACAAAGATCAATCAATGATATACTGACTGTTTTGTTCGATAACCTTTTGCCATCTTTCAGTAAGCTTCATAATTCCTTGTTCATAGAAGGACCTATCTTTGCGAAAAACTCAACAAGGTGCTGATTTACAGCCTCATCTAAATTGAACGTTATACCATGCAAGTTTTGAAGAGAGAGAAACAAGTGGAAGTCTGACGGTGCAAGGTCAGGCGAATATGGTGGGTATGGCAACACATCCCATCCAAGCTCCAATCTTTTTTTTTTTTAAAGATTTTTATTGGGGGATGGGATGGGAACAGCACTGGGGAATTGGGGGAAGGGGAACAGACAAGTTGCTGTCGTTTTGTTCTTCAGTCTAGTTGTGGAGGACGTTGCTTCACTGGCCCAAGTTGGCACCATCATTGCTCTTCCCGGGCGAGGCAGATCAGTCGCCGCCTTCTGGACGGCCGCTCACTGTGGCTGCTGGCCGCTCACGCTGGCTGCTGGCTACATACGGTAGCCCATGGCAACCCACTGCCACAGGGGCTGCAGCCTACGCCGTCTCCGGCAACTCACGGCAGCCCAGCTCCAGGTTGAGCTGTTGTTCAGCATCTTAGCTGTGGAGGACAGTGTCGCTGGCCCTCATATGTGGGATCTGAACCGGGGCCCTCTGGCGTCCCAAGCCAGTTCTTAACCATCGCGCCCCTCAGCTGGCCCAGCTCCAATCATTTTTGACAGGTGATCAAGCTTGTGTGTGGTCTCACGTTGTCACGATGGAACACAACTCCTTAACAATTAACAAGCTCTGGACATTTCTGGATGATGGATTTGTTCAAACTGTCCAACTACCGACAGTACACATTTGAATTGATTGTTTGGTTCTATGGTAGAAGCTCAAAAAACACGACACCTGTAAATCCCACCACACTGAGAGCATAAGCTTCCTCTGATGAATGTCTGCTTTCGATGTCATTTGAGGCAAATCATCACGTCGGGACCAAGACCGTTTGTGCACCACATTATTGTAAACAATCCACTTCTCATCCCCAGTTATCAGTCGCTTCAGAAAAGAATCGTTTTCCTCACATTTAATGAGTGTATCGCAGATGTTTATACGCGCCATCAAATGAACTTCTTTGAGTTCATGCGGAACCCAAATATCAAACTTGCTTACGTATCCCAGCTTCTTCAGGTGGTGGTGAATGCTTGAATGATGGATGTTCAATGTTTCTGCAGTCTCTCGTGTCGTGTAACGTGGGTTTGACTCAATCAATGCCTTTATTTTGTCATCATCGACCTCGGTGGGCCTCCCTGACCAAGGAGCGTCGTTGAGATCAAAATCACCAGCACAAAATTTCATGAACCATCGTTGGCACTGACGTTCTTGTAGAGCATTGTCACTGTAAACTTTATGCAACTTTTCACAAGCTTGACGCGCGTTCTTCCCTTTATGGAAGTAAAACAGTAAAATATGGCAAAAATGCACAGTTTGGTCTTTTATATTCAACTTATTGTAAAATCTCCAAAACTCAACCAAATTGCTCAATTTTTTTTTTCAGAATGAAGCTAGAACTGTCACCTGTCAAATGACATAGCAATAACATGGATGTGAATGACTCTAGTACTTCCAAAAATGAACTAGTGCCATCTGTTGCAAACATGCGTCATGACTTTTCCAACAACCCAATAGTATTTCAGGGAGACTGAGGCAGCCTAGAGTCACCAGACAAGCACAGATTTTGGAATCAGATAGACCTGGGGTTGAACCCTGTTTGTGCCACTTAAACCAGTCTCCTCAACAATAAATTGTGGATATCGTCCACCACAAAGAGATGTTGTGAAGATCAAGTAACATTGCATCGTGCTTAGCACATAGTATCTGGAGTTAATGTATGGTAGGATTTGATATTTTATTTTTAAAAAAAGATGGAAAAGTGAAAAAAACTTGGTTTTATCACCCTATCGTTTAGTCCCTTATCGCTGACAGTGTAACGTTTTCAGTTCTTTTTGGTTTTTTTAGCATAGTTTATCTGGTTCATTTAAAAGCATGTGTTGGTTGTGGGGTTTTGTTTTGTTTTTTTTATTTTCAATTCTTATAGGGGCTCATCCATAATTTAATTTAAAGGTTTATATGTGGTAGAGCTATTTCCTTCCATGGTGTCTTTTTTAATGAATGGTCTGTTTTTACATGGTTGTAGTTCTATAATTTTGCATTCTGATTTCTTTCACGCTATAAAATATCCTCATTATATTTTCATGTACGTAATTTTACTGGATGTGCTGACATTTACATAAAATACTTATTGTTGGAAACCTAACAATAGAGCACTGCTGGAATAAATGGTAATGCATTCATGCATTAAATATTAAGCAGTCATTTAAAAGATATAGAAGTACCTATATTTGTCAACATAGAAACGTGTTCATGATTATATGAAAAATGAGATGATTTTACTTAAAGATTGACTGCCTCCCAAATCTATCTGGATGTTCACTGCCTCAGTCACAGTAGCTTTCAAACTTTAATGGGCCTCAGAGTCACCAAGGGAGCCTGATAAATGCAGACTTTAGGCTTTACCCCTGGAGTTTGATTTAGGAGACTGAGCAAAGTGATTGACAGTTTTATAAGGATCCAGGTGACTCTGATGTGGGACTGACACTACTCCCATTTCCACGTGTTGAAGCTGTACTTAATTTTCTGAGCTTTTCCTGCTTTCTCTGAACTCCTATAGTACTTTGTGGCACTTATTGTATGCTTTCTTTTCTTGTGGATCTTTGTGAATCCTTCTGAATTGTAAGACTTTTCTTGATCCTCCAAGCAAACCCAGTTGGGAACCCATCACACATCACTGGGGTTTGTGTGAAGCCCCGAGTAAGTTCCTGAATACAGATACTGAAATGTTTGGAATCCAAGTTTTGTTTACTTTCTAGTGAGGAGAAAGAGGCCAAGCATTTCAGAACTCTTTAGCACACCTGGTATTAGCAAGAACTTTGGGGAATAAAGGTAACCTTTCCAACCTTGATAGAAAAAAAAAATATCTTGTTTGAATTACCCTTACCTTGGCAATCAGGCTGTGAAAAGTAAATAGTTTGTCCTTTGTGCATTAGCTCTGGTGTAAGCCAGAGACAGCCAATGTTCATTGGAGAGGGTGGTTAAAACCCTTCAAGAGGTTTGTCTTTCCCAAAGCATTGCATGAATATCTTCCAGATTTATTGGTTGATTTCATTCTCAGCCTTTGTGCCAGTGAGGTTATTCAAGTTGAGTTTCTCATCTTGCAGTTCACCTAGGGGCCATCTGTGCTAAAATTGAGATTGAGTTACCCACCAAAGTACTTCTTCACTTAGGTTTTATTGGTTTGGTTTCCCTCCTTAAACCGAATCATATTGACTATCCACTTTGTCAGCTTGTTTGTTGTATTACACTCTCCTTTATGTAACAGGCCAGTTGGCAGATGCAGAGTAGGTAAATATTATGTTAAGATGATATTGAAGTTTTTGCCTTGCCTGTGAACGGATTAGATTCTGTATAAATGTGATCATTCGAGCTTTAAACGTATTAATAGCTACCTAAAAGAATTCCCCAGAAGGAAACGTAAAGAGCCAGGTTGAATAGCTTGCTCCTCAAAAAAACCTCTCATTTGCTTCACATGAAAATGTTCACTGTGTAGAATTGACTCCAAATGACCTGAGAATTGGTATTATTGGAGAACGGAAGATTCTGGTTCATGAAATGGTTCAGGCAGGAGATCACCGTGTGACTGGGCTTGTCCACATGGCAAACTCAGAATCATTCTTCAGAATCATATTCAGAAGTCAGTCCTAAAATTCTCCTCCATCTGTAAAGTTTTGAAAGTTAACCATTTCTTATTTTATTCCACATCCACAACAACTTATACACAGTTCTATGATCACAAATGTCACAGTCTGTGTCATTGTATGTTTGCATTTGCTCTTCTCCACTAGCTCAGAGACTCACTGGGTGTGGAGAGTGTGACTTATCTGTACAGTACAGTCACCTGGGTAAACACCTGGATAAAGTATTAATAGTACTTAATAAGTGTGTGAATGAATGAATGGGACTCTGCGCTGAACATATGGCATCAATCAGAGAAACTGCATTTTGGGGGTGTTTTCTGAGAATCCCTACAGTTACTAAATTTAATGCATCACCCTGTCATGACAAAATTCCCTAAAATAGTGTTATAATAAGAATAAATGGTGAAAAAGACAAGTCCATTATCTACTTCTCCCTGGGTTCCTCATGGCGCTGAGTCTTCCCAGCCTGTGGGACCCCCATTTTAAGGAACTAGATCTGAAATTCTGCAGAAACCTGCTCTATATTAGCCCATTAGCTGCTGTTAAATGCCTTTCCTGGGCTCATGATGTCCACAGAAGGCTTAAATAGTGCAGGTTATTTGACCTTTGTACGTATGTGATAGATATCAAACATATAACCCCCAACCTCTGATTTTAAAATGTTTATATTGAAAGAGCCAGGCGATTTTAGAATTGAAAGGGACCTCTTCCATTTTACTGGTTAGGAAACCAAGCCTCTTGAGAACTGGCCATTTTCATTAGTGAAAACAGCACTAGAATTGAAATCAAACAGGCCTTGGCTCTGAGGCTCAAATCACAGCCTCTTACCAGCTCTGTGATCACAAGCAGTTTACTTAGTATTTTTTGAGGGTCCATCTCAGTGAGTCAGGATGAGGGGTTACTTGAGATAATGTGAACCAGAGCACCAACTGTAAGGTCTACAAAGAACAAACCCTCAACGACCTTTCATCTCTGCCTTTCCTTGCCCAAATCACACCATCTGTGGCAGGATTAGGACTGAGAAGTTTTCCTTGAGGTGTTGTTAAGATGGACTGTGGTTCCTAGTTCACCTGACAGGACTCACACACATCAAGGACCCTCACCCCAAAGGAGCTGTGTGTTCCATCAGCATTTGAATACAAGATTCCTTACTTTAAAAACAATCTCCCTTCTGAGGTATTCATACATGTTTTATTGCTGTAGCTTTCCATCCCCACTCCCCCCACACACTTTCCTTATGCTGAGAGTTACAGCACCCTCTCAGTCAACCATCAACTATAGTTTAAGTTTATATAATTGTGTGAATTAGAAAGATCATTTCTACAAAGCACAAGGAACTCAGAGCAACGTATATAAACATTTTGGAAACATACGACCTGCATAGCCTAATAAGTCCCCAATTTTTAAAAATCGCCTTCTGAAATAGTAAGTTCAATATTTGTGCTTAAATTGGAAGGGTTTTGGCTGGTAGTAAACTAGGAGCATTTTAAGCGCGGAGGTGTTAGTCACGTGAACTTTAGTCATCCTGAAACATTAATCAGGTAGGACAAGCAGCATCTTTTGTTTCCTTTAGTCATTCTCCCAGGGTTCATTTGTCATTTTAAAAGACAATTTATTTTTCTATTTTTCTTCCCTGTAAAGGCAGAAACCTGTGGGTTCTTGTTGTGGGGCGCTCACCAAAGGAACACAGAATTGGGATTCCCGAGTTCAAGTACGTGGCAAACATGCATGGAGATGAGGTATGTATGTGGCTTAAATATCTGAAATGTCACCAGAGAAACTTCCCTTCAGGTCTCCTGTGCCCTGTGTAAATGCCAAGAAGGCAGCATAAATTGTAGCAAAGAATCTGGAACCGTCTTCCTGTTAGGCCTTCTGAGAGAATGTCAGGAACCAGGGCCCAATAACCATTGCGGCCATGTGGTTGTTTACCCAGCGCCCTGTGAGGGTAACCTGAGCTCTTTTTGTGTTGGGGCTCAAACCACAGTGCCCAAGCTTCGCACTGCCAGCCAAGTCCCTGAACTGCTTCCTGAGCTGACTTTTTTCACCTCCTGGTCAGCACTGAGGTGACCCAGCGAAGAAGCTATATTCTGTTTGAACCCAGAACTGTCAGAAGATCCCAAATAGCAATCCAAACTCCTAGTACCTGGCTTTCCCCTCCCCCCTCTCCCCACTCCCACCCCCCACCTCCAAGTCAAGCAGTTGTTCTCAGTCTAGTTGTGGAGGACGCAGCTCACTGGCCCATGTTGGTTTTATGATCATTGTGCTCTACCCAGCTGAGGCAGTGGGTCTCCGGCCATAGGCCAGCCGCTCACGGCGGCTCATGGCAGCTCTCGCCAGCTGCCAGCCACTCACACTTGATACTGGCTGCTCACGCAGCCCAGCTCCAGGATGAGCCGGTGTTCACAATCTTAGCTGTACAGGGCACAGCTTACTGGCCCATGTGGGAATCGAACTGGCAGCCTCGTTGTTCAGAGCTTGCACTCTCACCAACTGAGCTATCCGGCTGCCCTAGTATCTGGCTTTTTGAACGCTTTTGTCACTTTCTCTTAACCTAATACTCCATGTTTTCAATGCTCAAATTTAGACAATCAAACTTAGGGCTGTCTCATACCCATCATTCGACAAACACTCTTAAATTCCATAATGTCTTGCATTTTTTTCCAGCTTAGCAGGATAAATTCTACTTTTGTTTCATTTTATGGATGTTATATATTTTATATTTTGCAAAATACCCTTTTACCACTCCTACCCACCCAGCCATTCTTTCTGGGTATTTGAAAATGCCCATCTATTTCTCCCCTTACTTCCTCTGAGTATTTTAAGACAACGACAACTGCACTGTTTTCTGTTCACCAGGACGCTACACAGCTAGGCAATCAAATAGAAGGGAAAGATAGTTCCTAGTCATCACAATACAGGAAATGTATGTAGAAATAATGTAAACCCCTATAAAGCACACTTCACTTTAAAGGAATGTCAAAGTAAATGTATGTTCCAGTAAGTACAGACGGCTGGCTTGTTAAAACACTTCTGAATTGGCGAAAGTGTGGGTGGCATGCTCTAATCAAATGCTGAGTTTCCTGTCCTGCCTTAACCCTCCCCAAACCTGGGTTCTACAGGAATAGGACCCACCCCTCATGACACACAGCCTGCCCTCTCCAGGCATGCTGCCCAACCTGTCCTGCCAAGTGAGGGGACTGCAGCTGGAGCTAAGATGCAAACGCTCGCCTCTAAGAAAGGGGTTGGTCTCTGAACCTGATTTGTGAATGGGGGTTCAACCCCCATGTGACTTTTTCTGAGCATAATGGGGCTGCGCTTTAAAAGACTTAATATTGTGGGGAGTTGGACCAAAGTTGTTTTTAATAAAACAACCGCTCATTACAGACAGCTGCCCAGACTTCCTTTCGCTTTTGCTATCTCGCCTATTGATCAAGGTCCCGTAAAAAGCATTTTTAATAAGAGACATATGGCACTCATTGACTTCAGTAGTTTATTTATTGAATTCCTGGCATTTCCGAGGTTGCAGCCTGCTGCTCAAAAATTAATCCTCAGAACCGAAACGTCCAAAGATAAGCAAGAGTCCTTTCCCTCACTCACCTCTGAATTTGCTTATTCCTTTAGTGCAGGCTCCCAGATTTCTGACACCTTGCTGTCTGAACCCAGAGCCTGAGCACTGAACTCTGCCTCCAAATTACTTTGGCTTGGATGGATAGTTGTTCCAGTGCCATTTGGTGAGAAGATTTGGGCTCATTCATCATCTAAAAGAGTAGCAGGCTTTTAGAGTAACAGTGGAATGAGTATCTGTCTCCAAGTCACCTATCTCTGTCCTTCTCTTTTCCCTACTCCCTGCCTCCCCCTCCTTGACTGCTGTGGAATCACACCGGGTAGCTTTTCGATAAGGCTTTGTCACCTGTTTTCAGAACAACATGTGAGGAAGGTTTCTGAGTTTCTACCTCTCTCATTTTAATAAGACAAGCAGATGTTTTTCTAGACCATCCAGTCCCTCCTTTGCACACACTGGTGTGTTGCATTATAGAAGCCCAATTCTAGGTTTAATTTATGCAAGCTCCTAAGTGGCAGTGCTGTCATGCCTGAAGTCTAATCATTTTTAATTGGAAGGGGTGATACCAGCGCAGACTGAGCGGGGTTCTGCCCTTCGGTCACCCTACAAATATTCACATTATTTGGGAGTGGGTCTTTGCCCCCTCACCCACCACCTCCACCTCATTCTGCTACTGGTGGCTTTGGAGTAAACTATAACCCAATATCTACAATCAGAGCTTTACTGAAAACTGGGACCATGCCCCGAACCTGGGGACATCTAATACCATCAGCCTAAACGTGGGTGCAGGAGAGAAGCCTGGGAAAACCACTCCTTGTTCCTTACTCGAGCCCTCCTCTCTGTTTGTGCCTATCTCCTATCCTATTTTTTTAAAACTTTGTAGAAAAAAACTTCTCATCCTTGGGTGATCTCTAGATTGTTAAGACATGTCTCATTCCTATCTAATGGAAATATTGAAGTGAGGCCTGACTATGTGCTTAAAAAGTTGGGTGCCAATAGTTTTAAACTACTCCAGTAATGGGCAAATTACAGGTCAGAGGCTGGGCTCACAAGGTTCCCTTGATCTTGGCCCATGGCCATGTATAGTATGGAGGTAAGTATTCAATATGTGTTTGTTAAACTTAACTGAATTGCCATTCTGATTTAATTCTGGAGACTTTTTTTTCATGTTTTTTGTTTTGTTTTTAATTACAGCTGACATTTGGAGATATATATATTTTTAAAGCTTCTGTTTCTTAACCATCAGAGAATTATTTTTACTCTGATGATTTATTCAGATATAGACTTTTGAAATATCCACATCACACTTAGAATTTCACATTTGGTGGCATTAATTTATAGTTTATTGTATTCCATACATACAGGTTGAAGGGAAAAGCATTCTGTGGATAATAGTGACCATATTTTTCAACTTTGAAATACAAGAGAAATGATTTTCACACACTTTCTAGATCTAGGAGACAGGTTATGAGATATATTTTGTATGTCTAAATGTTTGTATTTAGAGGGCATTTTAATGTTTGCATGAACAACAGGATATAATATCTGAAACTGTGCCTGTCCTAGAAAATCTGGGATGTATAGTCAACATGCGGTAGAGGTTCCAAACTTTCTAAAACAAAACAGAAAATTAAAGATTGTCTTTCCAAATGCCACTTCCCAAGTTCTTTTTCCACCACTATCCCAGATGATAGCACACACACACACACACACACACAAAAATGTCCTCAGTTATACAGTGTGGCTTTGGGTAATTAATTATTTCTTTTTGGATCTAGACAGAATCCTTATTCCAGCTGAAGTGTCTAATTCCTTTTAAGCATGTATTAAATTCCTCCTATAACCATCCCTTTTCTCTTCATTTCCCTTTTCATGAGTCTGAAACGGGGTGACCAGAAATCCCGAGTCCTTGGCCTGACCAGAATTATTAGCCTCACCCCTGTAAAATTCATTCAATATTGAAAATCCTTCAAATGAAATAACTTGATCATTTGTACATCCCCCCCTCACTAAGCACCTTAAGTCCTCATGTTTGCAGAAAGTTCCTCCTTAGAATAGTCTTGACCTTGTCATGGTTTTGTCAACAGTAACAACAGTCGTTTTTGAGGGCATGATATACTAGGAAGTGGGCAAGATACCAGGGCTACAGAGAAAGCCGGTTAGGATCCCTGCCCTCAAGGCTTAGGTGGTGGAGTGGGAAGAGGGTGGTCAGTCAAGGTCAGTCAGGCCATTGTAATGTGTGTGACCAGTATTAAGATAGCACAAATGTGAAGAGTTATGGGACCATACAGGCAGGTCATGGAACTCAGACTTTGGGAGGGCAGGCAAAAAGTGTGCTGGATAATATATTTAGGCTGATACTTGAAGGATTTAGCTAGTCAATCAGGCTAATGAATTAAATCTATAAACACACCATTGTGGAGCCCCAAAGCTGACAGCCTTATTTTTTCCCCAGAAGCTGCATTACAGTGTAACATTTCAAAAACAGATTCCATCATTAGGATAGCTGAAGTTTTATGCTACCTCGCACTCTCTCTCACACAACACACTACCTAGGTTGTGGATTGTTTCTTCAAAAAAGGCTTCACATTGTTTATAAACATTCTTTGAAGAGTTCAAACAGCCACTTTTATCTGTCTAGCAAATTCCAACTTGACTGAATTGAACTAAAACTGATAGAGAATTATTTTCTATTTTCTGGGTTATTGCCATTTTATCTACAGGATGGATTATGAATGAACGGTTCAAAAAGCTGGTGTGTTCATCCAGACTTTCAGTTTCTTAATGAGGGATTCTTTCATTAAGTCTACACTCGCACAAAGAGGAAGTGAGTGTGCTAAGTGCAAGACTTGTTAAGCTACTAGAGACTGTTTTGATCACATTCTTTCTTAAAATTTGGACTCTTCTAAGGTTTCATATTCAACGATTTAATTTTAAATGAAGGGAGTTTTATACATAAAACATGAATGAGTGTTTGAGACATTTATATTGAGGTTGGGAAGAATTAATTTGAATACTATTTGGCATAAATCTGCAGTAACAGAGACAGCAAAATATGACCCAACACAAAAAGAGGACTTTGTTTAACTGAAATTTCATCTGTTTACTTCAGCATTTTTTAAATGATCTGACTCTTAGTTGGTTCTTTATTGTATTTCCAAGATTCTTACTTATCCTCTGCAGTTAAGAACTTGTGATTTGTTTTGGCACATGGAGACAAACAGAAAATACCTTGGTTACACATTTGTTTCCTTGAAAAAAAAATCATGAATTTATTGTTTTTGTAAAACATAGGTTTTCTTTAATTTAAAAAGTGACAGTAGAAAAATTAAAGGAAATAAAAATCATTCAGAATACCATCACTAAAAAAATAGCCAGCAATACTATTTGCCAGATGTCATTCTAGACATCTATGCATTTCTGTAGTAAGAGAATCAAAGGGATTAAAAGGATATAAAATTAAATGTGTGTCGTATCATATTATATGTTATCTTTAAATAAGTATGAGATTTAATTTTACTTGGATTTAACAGGCTAAAACTGAAGTGAAACTAAAATGGTGAACTTGACAAATATTTTCTCCAAATAAGAAATTAATGATCAGAAGATTCTTCTAAAGTCAAGGAAAAACTTTGAAACTGTAATCATAAAAAATATATTTTTTAAAACTTTTGATAGTGTCTTACGAGCCATTGCTATGAAAAATGAAGACATTCTCACTTTGAAAAGTCCCCTCTCCTCTCCCCTAGCTCCTATCCTCTCTGTTAATTATAAACCTTAACTTTTACATTCTATTCCCTACCCATATTACCACAGCTGTTTAATCCAGTTTTATAGCTTAATCATAGCTTCTTTACTCTGTTTCCATTTGCTTTTTAAAAATCATTTTTTAATTTAATTTTATTTCTTATTGGGGAACAGCCATGGTCATTGGTTATACATTGCTTTCATGCTCCAATGGCATAGTTGACTCTTTTAGGGAGGGCGAAGCTCACATTGGCCCATGCGGGGATCGAACCGGCAACCTTGGTGTTATGAGCGCGATGTTCTAACCAAGTGAGCTGACCGGTCACCCCTCCGTTTGCTTTTTTTTTTTTTTTTTAAAGATTTTTATTAGGGAGGGGAACAGTGTTGGAGAATTGGGAAGGGGAACATTGTGGTTTTTCAGGACCCATCAGCTACAAGTTGTTGTCCTTCAATCTTAGTTGTGGAGCTCAGCTCCAAGTCCAGTCGCCACATTCAATCTTAGTTGCGGGTGGGCGTAGTCCACCATCCCATGTGGAAGTGGAACTGGCAATCTTGCTGCTGAGAGCACATGCTCTCACCATCTCAGCGGCAGCCCAACTCTGGCACAGGTCACTGGCCCATGTGGGAATCAAACCGGCGATCCTGTTGCTCAGAGCTCACACTCTTAATCAAGTCACTTGGCCAGCCCTCCATTTGCTTTTGATTGAATGAATTTCATTGCCAACATGTCTTGAGTTCTGCCATGCTTGAGGATGTATGGCTCAGATAGTTAAGAGGGAAATTCACATTGAGAATCACATGAGGATTCAGATATGGCTCCTGCCTGTACTGGACTCAGACGAGCCTCAGGCTTTTCCTGATTTGTCCCTCTAATTGAACCAACCTACAGTCTCCAACAAGCATTTAGAAATTTCGGGAGCTGCAAGTGATACCTGGTCACTTCCTCCTTTTTTTCCTTTACCTTTTTTTCTTCCACTGCCAGAAAAGCTCCTTAAATCAACCACATTTTCTACATTTGAAGTCACCTTTCAAAAATTAAAGTCACCAGCCCCTTCTCTGCTGGTTTTAGGGTAGCCAGTAAATGGCTCATGGAAGTTGCTTCCAAAAGTGTTTGAGCTTCCAAAACATAGAGTTGGAAACCCAGTGTATGGCTTTTTTGGTTATTAATTCATAAGGACTTTTTTCAAGTGACCATTTTGATTGTAAAAATGAAAATCACAGTAGGGAAAATAATTGAAACGAGTAGGAAAATATTGAAGTCAGAATTGAATATATTTCCACTCTAGATTTTGTGGCTACCTATGAACATATAATTCATATAATCCAAATTTTCTTAGTCCTAATTTCAATTATTTTGTGTTCATTAGGATAACAAATTCAGAAAATGTGGTCTCTGCTTGCTTGCCAGTGAGGGGCCTATAAGATGAAATTGCTCATCCTTTGTCACAACGATGAATTCCTACAGTGGAGTTGTAGTTGAAGATTATTTTCCTGCCCACTGCGAACATTAATGCCTCTGAGCATTGTCCTTATTTAATCACCTGCTGCCCCAATTTCCCATTTACCAACCCCTCAATAGCATCTGATCTTATGTAAGAGACAAACATTCCTTACTCAGAAAAATTCCTTGAACCCAGGATTACAGGGAGAAATTGATACTGCCTAATCAAATCTTCCTATAAGACTGAAATGTGAATTACTTTTAAAAAAAAAGAATAAGAAAAATAGTAAATCTCCCCCTTGGGAATTATAAAGCAAGGTTTCTCACAGGTCTTCAGTTTCCTAACCATTGGTACATAAGATACTTTTAGGTGGATGCGACCATTTTATTTTCATAGTCATGTTTTTATGTTAATGTACATTAAAAGCATATCTAGCAAAATGGTAATGACACAAAGTTTATCATTTTTAATGTAAGTAAAAAAGTGAGCCAATTTAGAGAAAATACAAATAATAGTATAGATAACATGCAGATATGGCAAAAAAAATTGTGAGGATGATATGCAAATGGCTAAAGTTAATGAGAATGTGGAAATCAGAAATACAGTAATATGGAAAAATTGCACAAATGTGCAATAGGAGAATTTAGAAATAAGAGGACTTGGAAATAGAGGAATATGGAAATCAGAAACCTATTTAAATTATGCTTATTACAAACCTGGATTTTTCTCCATTAAAAATCTACATGTCCCATGCAGTAGTTCTCCACCTGCCATCCACTGAGACATCCCTGATGGCTTTCACTTGCACCGTGCATTTTCATGGAGACACACAACTCCCATGCCAACCCCACCTTTTTCTCTACTACTCCAGAAAGTATTTCAGAAGGGAAGCAAATTGGAAATATCATAATAAGAATAAACTTTACTCTAATTCATTTTTAAAAAGTAAATTATTTACAAATGGGTATTTTGTTTTAAAAGATTTTATTGGGCAATTGGGGGAGGAAAACAGTGTTGGGGAATTTGGGGAAGGGAACCAGCCAAGTTGTTCTTCAATCTTCATTGTGGAGGGCGCCAGTTGCCATTTGGCTTCCCGTCAGCAGCTCGTGGCCTCTACGCTCAAGGTGCTGTGTTCAATCTTAGTTGCGGGTAGGTGCAGCCACCATTCCATGCAGGAGTCGAACCAGCTGCCTTGTTGTTAAGAGCGCATGCTCTATCCACTGAACCACCTGGGCAGCAGCTCAGCTCAAGGTGCTGAGTTCAGTCTTAGTTGCGGGTGGGCATAGTCCACTATCAAACAGACAATCTTGTTGTTACACCAGCTGAGCCATCCTGCCACCTGTTGGCAGCTCAGTGACAGCTCAGCTCAGGCGCAGTGTCACTGGCCCATGTGGGAATCAATCTGGCGGCCCTGTTGCTCAGAGCTCACGCTCTCAACTCTTAACAAACTGAGCCACTCGGCCGGCCTGGGTATTTTTTAATTAATGTTAAAAAAAAACTTTTATTAACAAATAAGTTTTCAGGGCCGGCCGAGTGGCACGTTGGTTAAGAGCTGGCTTGGGACGCCAGTTCTGAGCAGCAGGGCCCCGGTTCGGACCCCACATGAGGGCCAGTGACACTGCCCTCTACAGCTAAGATGGTGAACAACAGCTCGACCTGAAGCTGGGCTTCCATGAGTCGCCTGCGACGGTGTAGGCTGCACCCCTGCTGCAGTGGGCTGCCATAAGCTATTGTGTGTGGCCCGGCAGCCGGTGTGAGCTGCCAAGAGCCTCCACAAGCGGCCGTCCAGAGGCCGGCAACCGATCTGCCTCACCCGGGAAGAGCGCAATGATAATATCAACATGGGCCAGTGAAGCGACGTCCTCCACAACTAGACTGAAGAACAAAAGGACAGCAACTTGTCTGTTCCTCTTCCCCGATTCCCCAGTGCTGTTCCCCTCCCCCAATTCCCCAATTAAAAGAAAAATCTTTAAAAAAAAAAAAGCTTTCAGCACACCCGTGATTGATTGGCACTTGGCAGAGTATCAATATGCTTGAGAAACAGTGGTCTGTCTCGCAACTGGTTTTGATCTCAGAGACCATGTGTAGAGTCCCTTGTTGGAGAATTTGTGTTTTGGGGGCTGTTTTCCTTGTTTTCCTCTGACCTAATAATATCCCCTTTTCTCATATATAGACTGTAGGGCGGGAACTGCTGCTCCATTTAATTGAGTATCTCGTAACCCATGATGGAAAAGACCTTGAAGTCACCAATTTAATCAACAATACCCGGATACACATCATGCCTTCAATGAACCCAGATGGATTTGAAGCTGTCAGAAAGCCTGACTGTTTTTACAGTAACGGGAGGTAATGACAGGCTAGTCGATCTTTATTAGAAACAAAACAAAAGGCCCCCATCAGAAGGTACCCCTTGGCCCTGCGAGAGGAGTTCGTGAACCATCTCATAGCCGGTGTCATGGCATCGCTGTGCTGCAGACTCCTCAGGGCTGCCTGCCCATTGCTTTTAGGATGAAAAGGAAAATCTGGAATGAGGCTGCTTTCCTCCAGTGCCCACCTTACTGCTTCCTTTGCCATGCCCCCTCCCCCCTCCCCCTGCTTGGGCCACTCTGACCTTCCTTCATCTCCTGGAATTACCAGGTTCTTCCTCACCTCAGGCATTCTTCACAGCCCATCTCCCACCCCTCACCCCTCTCGATGCTTAAACAGCACTTCCTCAAAGACTCTTTCCTTAGTCTACGTTAGGTCCCCAGTTATACTCTTATCACCCTAGCACTTTACCCTCAAAGTACAATTTTTAATGTCTAATGTCTTGTTAAACATCTAAACTATAAGCGACCCAAGGGCAGGCGTCCTGCCGATTGTGTGCATCACTGTTAATCCCCAGGGCCTTGCACAGTCCCTAGGCCCCCAATAATGACCACTTGCTTTATTACCCAGTACAAGAACTAATCCAAAAAAACAATGAGGCTTGTAGTATTTCTGATGTAAACAGTTTATTTTGTTTCAAGCTACCTCAGGAAGTTTATCATTTCCCAAATGTCTAGGATGTGAGGGCGATCTGGCTGTGACATCTGTCACCTCATTGATCGCCAGGGTTGATTCAGCTGATCTGGCTGGTTAGGCGGGTGTCCTCTTCCTCCCTTACCGCTCCATGTGCGTCTCTGCAGAAGCTGCGTGCTTGGTCGAAGAAGACGCCCTTCCCCGATAGAGGAGAGGACCGTTCTTCGGTCAAGGGTATACAAGTAGCTGCACTCCCCTACTATAACCTCCAAGCAAGCTCTCAAATGTCTAATATGCATTTATATTTGTGCAATGAAAAATTTGTTTGCTTTTACCAAAAATAAATAAAATCTCACCACTTGATTCCCTTCAACTTTTAAGTTTTTCTAGCATATTTACACATGACCAGTTCGCTTTTCAGAAATACATTTGTATAAAGTAGCACGTTCCTGTTGTTTCTGTTATCAAATGCTATGTAACAAACCACCCCAAAATGTAGAATCTTAAAACAACCCTTTTTATTTACTCTCAATTCTGTAAGTTAGGGATTTGGGCCAGGCAGAGTAGGGAGGGCTAATCTCTGTGCCGTGATGTCTGGGGCCTCAGCTGGAGTTTGACAGCCCTCCCAGGACCATATGTCTGGGGTCTCAGGTCCGGCTGTTACTGGGTACTTCATTTCCCCATGTGGACTCTCCATTAGGATCTGAGGATTCCAAAAAGGGGGGTCCAAGAGCAAACACCCTGAAATGCAAAACACTTATCAAACCTCTGCTTCCATCACAACAGCTACTGTCCCATTGGTGAGAGCAAGTCACATGGGAGGGGGACTGCATACTGTGTGAATGCCAGGTGTGAGTCACTGGAAGCTGCTAAGGCAAACTTCCACCACCCCTGGATTCATATTTGGAAAAACACCCAGAGCCCAAACCAAAGGTTTACACAACGCACGAATCCACTCTCTCACATACCGCCAAGTAAACCCTGAAAAATTCTTTCTTTTAAAGGGAAAATGGTAACTTCTATGACTTGAATAGAAACTTCCCTGATGCTTTTGAATTTAATAACGTATCAAGGCAGCCTGAAACTATGGCAGTCATGGAGTGGCTGAAAACAGAGACGTTCGTCCTCTCTGCAAACCTGCACGGTGGTGCCCTGGTGGCCAGTTACCCATTTGATAATGGCGTTCCAGGTAAGCAAACACAGGCCCCGCTCTGGCCTTCCAAGCCCAGAGTGAAACTACAAATTCTCTGCCTCTGAGTGGGGATAAACTCTTCTCTCCATTCAACTTATCTGGCAGGAGTAGAAAGAGCCTCATTTTCTCAACCCCAAGCTATCCTTCCTTACGATTTCTAAACAGTAGATGGGCAACATGGCTGAACTGACAAGCAACAACAGGATTCATTGACATTCATCAGTGAAATAGTAAAACTGGGATTTAGGTGATCTCACAAGCGGCAACATGGCTAAAAGAAAATTAAACTAGAACAACTTACCTTTCTTTGCTAATTATATGAGTAATAATTGCTAACTCCTCTTAAAACTCAGCAGGATGAGCTATGTACCAAGGACTTAAACTATTACAGCGGCTTCCTTTAATCCCTACAGTATCGAAGGAAAGTTTACTGGCCTCCAGAAATTAGCAAGAGTGACTAAGGATATTTAACTGTTACTGATTTAGGAGTTTGGATATGTATGTGGCTTATTTTGTGTGATGTCACCTTGTGTATGTTCATTAAAAATAGCAAGAAGAGTAGAGGGAGCGTTCATGGAAGTGGGGAGAGGATTTCTCTCCAGGAAATGAGAGCCTTTGTGTGTGATACCATGATGTATTTGCTAGTGTGGTACTGCGGTGCTTCCTCTGACTCTAACATCAACTGAAAGGCCTTGGTTTCTCTTCCACACACAGGAACTGGAACATTACACTCCCGGAGCTTAACCCCTGATGACGATGTTTTTCAATATCTTGCAAATACCTATGCTTCAAGAAATCCCAACATGAAAGGAGATCAGTGTAAAAATAAAATGAACTTTCCTGATGGAATTACAAATGGATACTCTTGGTATCCACTCAAAGGTGAGTTTCTCCTTGTTTCTACCATTTTTCTTACTGCCTGCACCCAGAGATGCCAGCTGGTTTTTGTTGACCTCCGACAGCTGTCAAAAGTGTATCAGTCCCAGTGCAGTCCCTTCCGTCATGTCTCTGTCAGCTAATATCCCAAGAGCAGTGGGGGTGACTGATCGTTGGAGAAAAGCTCAGACATGTTCCTCAGTGCCAAGGCCACCTTCATTTATTCAGATGCTTGTTCAGCATTTTCCTACTATGAGTCAGGAACGGTGCCAAGAAAGATGAACAGGACACAGGTCATAACCCCAAGTTTAATAAGGAAGAGCAACATGCAAATAAGTCGCTGTAATGGCAGTATAATTAGAATAGAGATTTAGAAAAGGTACAGTGTACCACCTGTGTAAATAGGGAGTGGTGGAGACCTTGGAGAAATGTAATGCTTACGTCTCATCTAATGGGGACAGCTGCTCCTTAGATCCAGTGAATTATTGCAGGCAGCAGGGAGTGGGTCCCAATATTGCCAGATCTCCCAGTTTGTAAAACAAGCTGGATTTGTACAATGAAGTCTCATGATTTTAAATTTTGCCACACTGCAGGCTAAAAGAGCTCTGCAGGCTGGATACAGTGGGGGGGGGGCACCAGTTTTCCACCCTTGGAACAGGATGGCCAGGTGAGGAAGGGGGAGGTGAGGAGACTGCCAGGTAGGGAACATGGATGGGGGGACGTTCCTATCAGAAGGAATAATGGAAGCAGAAGCCCAGGGGTGTCAAAGAACTCGTCCTAGTCTGGGAACTAAGAGAAAACAGGAGGTGCCTAGGATGGAAGGGTGAGAGGGAAGACAGTGGACAGTGGGCTGGAACCGGGTTCCCATGGCCTCAGTGGAAAGTGCCTCCTTTGAGACTCTTCAGCCTGATCCTACCAACAGCAAGCTGCAGGCCACTTCCCCCGTTGTCCCTCTGGATGCCCAGGCTATAAGGAGTCTTGCACAAGCTGGTACGTTTGTGTCTGGGCAGCTTTCTACCAGCTTTCCAGGTAACACAAATAAGCTAGACCACAATTGGTAGGCAGCAGGACCACAACAGCCCAAACTTCCCTCCGGTAGGGTACAGCCTCCCTACCTCCATCCCCCTCAGGGCTCCAGCTTAGTCTGCCCATCACTCTTCACAGGGACGAAAGAGCCCTCTCCTGCCGAATGCGGAGCTGTCCTTCATGTGCACTAACTTTCAAGACAGACCCAGGTGTGTGGGAAATTAGCTAGGAACCCACCTTGCTGCCAGGAATTGTTCTCAAGTGTGCCTGTGTGTGAGCTGTGTCTCCTTCTGAGAAAAACAGCAGACAGCCAGCTTCTCCGAGGAGCTTAAAGCATTCTGGCTCAGCGTGGAGGTCTTGTCAGCCGGGCCTGACTGACCTCATCCAGAGCTACACACTCGCCATGCTTGGCAGTCTCAATCCTGCATGCTTTGCACACCTGTTTTACCATTTAAATTCTTTCTACCTGAGACATGGTCATCACAGCAAGGGCTTTTGTTTTGTGTCTCTCACCGTTTCTCCCTCTTCTATTTCATGGTGAAAATGGGGTCAGAGAGAAATACAAAACTCTTCAAAATAGAAAGGACAGAGAAATTCTTCCTGGCTGGAATCTGGACCTACATCGATCCTACTTAACATTTAAATAATATTTTGACATAATATTTTGACCACTTTTTTTAGCATAAAACTTTTTCGACTTTACTACTTCCCAAATACCCTGATGGAGTTGAAAATACATATTGTACTGGGCCGATATCAAGCCTAACAAATTAAAATTGGGCAGAAACTACTTCCTTCGAAGTTACTATGTTTCATCAAATCCAAGGTGGCACTGATTGTAAAGTACAGTGTACTACCGAGAAAGAAAAAAAGACGTTTCCAGCCGAACTCATGACACAATGATGTTTTTCAGCTATCACATTCAAGACACATCCCAATTCAGAGATTTGAAAATATGAAAAGCTTTGCATTTTAGAAAATATGAGTATAACCCTTTGAAAGTAGGGTCTCTAGAGTTAAGAGCTGGACAGTAAGCACGGGCAGCGGCAACCCCAGAAACAGGAGGGGCCCGGGCCTGTCCCTCCCCAAGAGTCAGCACTGCGCCCTTTCTTTCCTTCACAGCAGCAGTTTGGCATCGTGGCTGAAAGTACGGGGACTCCGGCAGGAGTCTGTGCCCCAGTCTGTCATCCCCTGGCTAGAGCCCCTGGGCATGTTACTTACCATTTGTGATTAAGTTTCCTCATCTGTAAAATATGGGTAATAACTGCTGTGAGGCTTAAATGAGTTGATACACAGCTCTTAACTCAGGACCTAGCAATAGTGAACGCTTCGTAAACGTTGGCTGTTATTATTCCTTCAAAGTAGCGTACTTAGCTTTACATAATAAAAATAAGTGATTTGTAGGAATATTTTTAAAGAAATCTCACTGTAGTTTACATCTGTTTAAATGTAATTTAGGAAAGAAATATAATTTGAAGAATCCTTTTTGTAATGTATGATTACAAAATAGGACCCTTCTGCTACCCCTCACTTAATTCTAATGCACAGTTGAACGTCAATCAGCTGTGATCCGGTTACCCATATGGGAATGTTTAGGACTGCCTGGTCATGCCTGGGTAATTAAATGTCAAACCCTAATTTTATATGCTAATACGTCCTTTCCTGTTTACGTGTATTTTCTTTCACTTGTCCTCAACGTACATGACACTTTGCTCCACTCCAATTTTAGACCTTAAAAAATATTAAATATGCTTGTGTTTAGGTGGAATGCAAGATTACAACTATATCTGGGCCCAGTGTTTTGAAATCACGTTGGAACTGTCATGCTGTAAATATCCTCGTGAGGAGAAGCTTTCAACCTTCTGGAATCTTAACAAAGCTTCATTGATTGAATATATAAAACAGGTGCACCTAGGTTTGTAAGATTTTCTTATTAATTTCTGTTAACACAAAATATAGCATCTGGCAGAAGCTTTGGGTTGAGAAAATGCAAGCCCCTATTTGCTTCTTCTCGGTCCTGCCTCATTTTCAGTAAGAGCACTAATGGTTAAGCATTATCTCTGCATGAATTATCTGCAGTGTGGAAGAAATGTAGTGACTATCCGTTCACATAAAGGAAAGAATAATGGATATTGCTTTACTATAGGGGTGTAAAATCCAGAGTATTTATAATTTTATGTGTTGAATGACCTGGGAATCTGGCAAAAGATCAGGAAAACAGGCTGTTTCTCTGTTACATCATTACCCAGTAAAAAATAAAAAGCCAGGTTTGCTTGTCACTTGCCACACGGTTTCACAGACTCAGAACATTGGACATGCCATTTTTGTTTTTTTTCTAGAATTGACTGAGGTCCTTCTAGCACCATTAGCTTTAACTCTGCCAAATGACCTGGGAATCTTCCCAGCCCGCTTTCTTGATGGCTGTCTGGCCTTTATCACACATGGACAGACTAAATGTGGCAAGACTGGTCTTTCTCAAACCTGCAGCAGGCTCACAGGAGGGCTTGTTAAAAGACCGATTGCCAGGTCCCAGCCCCAGAGTTGGACTTCGTGGGTCTTGAATGGTTAACATCTTCCCAGGTGATGCTGCTGCTGTTCCAGGGACCAGGCTCTGAAAACCACTGCACTCGAGAAACACCCTACTGGGGATGATGATGGAATCACACACAGTTCAGGTTTATTTCACCAGCCTGTCTCTGGGCAGGGCGTGGATGGCTTTTCTGCATTGCCAGAGTTCCTTTTCTCCACTCAGATGGCTTGGGGGAAGAAACACGTCAGGAACTGGCATGATGGTTACGCTACCACATCAAGCCACAGTGGAGGGTGTGTGTTTGGGCTGAACAGGTTTGCATCACATGCCTGCTGCATAATTGCCTAATTCCTGTAATTTTCTGCATGCTTCACATCAAAGCTTTCCACCTGCTAAGAGATGGAGACGGTTGAAGGAGGGAAAAGTCAAAAGCACGGGGGTACCAGGCTGAGTACAAGGGCAATTAAGTGCTTCCCTTGGCCACATGTCCCCAAAATGGATGCCCAACCCCTTTCAAACCTGTATCCCCAACCCCGTGCCCCTCACCCCAACATAAGTATGCATAGGTGGCTGGTGAACTCACAGGGCTGTGCCTAACTGGCTGAGGCATAGATGGGGTAGGTTGAGTCCCTGTGATGGGGGGTGTTTCAAAATGTCATATTTTTCACCAGCATCTTAATAATATATATTCAGCTTATTATCGGGTTTTTCTCCTCCCTAATTATGTCATCAAACTTTGCTTTGGGTCCTCTTTTGCTTAGTATTCTGGTATTTCTCCACTAGATTTTCCTCATGAGGCACATAATAATTTAGCCTTTCTACCTACATTGATACTTCAGTAATGTGTTACTCCACCTATTCTTTTCTAAAATTCCTCCTCCATCAGCATGAACATGAGAGGGCAACTGAATGTGAAATATGCCCCCGGTAACTGCAATATTCTATTTTCTGGATTTCAGTAAAGGTTTTTTTGCGAAGCACTGAATTAAGGCAGGCTCTGAAGTAACGTGCTGACATATTGCCAGTGAAGGAGTTTATAAACTGTTAAATGACATACAAATTACAGTATAGCTCTTGTGATTATTAATTTGGAAGGCTTACAAGTCCATTTACACTAGGTTTTATAAAGAATATCTATCTGCCTGTTTCTATAATCAGATGTGCACGATTCACTTAAAACCACATACATTAACACATCAACCCTGCCCCCTTGTGGCTTAACACAGGCATTTTTTAATTTTTTTTTCCTAGTTTAATCATGAAACCCTGTTTCAAAATACTGACACCATGTGGTTATTGTTACTTGATAGAAAGCTTCTCTTCATATTGGTGCCCAGTAGGTGGGTGGTGGAAGCAAACACCACCTTACTGGTATTGTTCTGGTTTAAGGAAAATATTGGTACTTGTCAAGCTGCGTCATGTTCACCACTTGCTAAGATGCCTCTGAGATTTTCACCCATCTGGAAGTCTCTGGCCTGTCTTGTCTGGGAAGGAAAGGCCTCCTGTTCTGATGGAAGGACCTGGGCAAAAGGACAGGAGCCTGGGTAGGACCCCAGCTGTTTCGTCATCTGCCCCTGTGTGTAATCTTGAGTGAGCCCTTTGTCTAAAGTTTTAGTCACCTGAAAAGGGAAGAATAGCCTCTCCTTTGCCTCACTCAGCTTGTTGTCAGGCTCCAGCGGGGTTATTCTTTCCATTAAATTCAATGCCAACGTCAATCTAAACTGAGGCCCCTTGGTGCTGTGTAATCATGCTTAATGGTCTAATTTTTTTTTTGCATGTATCTGTCCAGTTTTCCCAGTACCACTTGTTGAAAAGACTGTCTTTACCCCATTGTATATCCTTGCCCACTTCATTGTCGATTAATTAACCATATAAGCGAGGATTTATTTCTGGGCTGTCTGTTCTACTGCATTGATCTTATGTATGTTTTTATGCGAGTACCATGCTGTTTTGATTACTGTACCTTCGTAGTCTAGTTTGAAATGAGGAAGTGTGCTACTTTCCACTAGGTTCTTGCTCAAGGTTTCTTTGGCTCTTTGGGGTCTTGTGTGGCTCCATATACATTTTAGGATTAGCTGTTCTGAGTAGAATGCCTTCGGTATTTTAATAGGGGTTGAAGACATTAAGGCCAAGATAGCAGAGCAGGGCAAGTCTGAGTTCTAGGAGCCTGGGATGCTTGTCCCCCTCTCCGGGGAGAAGCAAAGATGAGCAAGCCGTGATGTTACCTGTTGCTGTCCTCTCCCCTCAAAGCAGATCTGAACCCCAAGGTTTGGGGGATGGCCCACAGCACCAAGAAACCTAAGCAAACTGGCCTAAGAGAATCTGGTAGGTGCCGAGTTCCAGAAGCCCAGGACACAGATATGCATCTGTCATCAGATCCAGCATAGGTGGCAACTGTGATTATTCGGTGGAGCCCTGGAAGTGAACGAACAGTCTGCCACTCAGCTCGGACTCTGCCCTGTAGCCCACTGTTCTTGCCCGGCACACATTTCTCATCCCTGAAGCTTGGGAAGGAGAGCTTTACGTTTCTCCCCCTCATTTCCAGATATGGCCACAAAATCTAAGTCTTAGATTTTATTCTCCTTTGTTTATTATCTGAGCTATTTTTTCCAATGTTTACTTTTTGTTCCCCTGATATATTAATAATAGTGCTGGCTCTTTCTGCATCTCTTCGGATCTACTGATCTTTTCTCAATGTGTTGATTTGAGCATAATAGAGATAAATCCTATCTTCTGGTAAGACAATTACTTCCCTCTACGTGGAAGGTTTGGTGGTGTCTGGATAGAATATTGTAAAGACATGTAAGATCTGAAGACAGCTTTCATTTGGCTGGCGGTATGGGGGTTTTCCCTTAATAGAAACTCCATATTTTGGCATGGTCTGTGTTTGTTCAACAACAGTGATATTCAAATAGCCCAGCCCTCCATCGCTTGAAGAACTGTCTCTAGGTTTGGGTAAGGGTCATATCGAAATGAATCTTTTGGATTTTCAGAGGATAGTTAATGACAGTCAAACTAAAATATGAAGACTTTTAGTGATGCCCTAAATCCAAATATTCCTTTGCCTGTAGTAGGCAGACCACAGGACACTTGAAATCTTTGTTCACTTGTGACACATACTGACATATGACTGTTGTATATAGGTACCTACGTCCATCCAAAAACACTGTTCATGCAAAAATTCAAGTCTGTTCTATTAAAGTATAACCATTTCTAGCCAAGAAGGAATTTACTACTCTTTTTTAAGGTACTATTTTTTTTTTTGGTGCCTTCTGCCAACTACTCATTATTAGTATCCTGAATCCTATTTCAGCATTATCTTAGATGTTAAAAGATGGTGTAAAGTCAGATTCAAAGATAGTTTTTAGTTTTTGAGTTTGGGTTTTGCTTGATTTGGTTAGTTCTGTAGAAATCAATGAAAAATACAAAGGAAGCTAACAGACACTACCACAAGCTATCTTACTCAAATGCACACATTTTCTAAGTGGCAGGAAGATGATAAGCTAGTTCAGAGACCTGAAGAAGGAAAAAATATACATAGTTTCTTCCTTCACATATTCCTGCCCTAGTGGAACAAATTTGAATCGAGATTCCAGAAACTTACCCAGTATTTCTGTTTCAATTCCAAAATTACACAGCTATAGTCTTTCTATTCCTTTGTATAGTTTTTCTTATCCATATAAGAAAAGGATTAATATTTGTTAAGCCCCCTGTTCTGTGTTACTTGCATTTAATCTTCATGACCATCCTGGAAGGTGCTATATATTATCCCCATTTTATAGGTGATGAAATTCAGGCTTGGGAATGTTTAGTGACAGGGAGCTAGGATTGAAATTGAGACCTGACTGGTCTTTTTGTCACACTAAGCTATGCTGTATTTATCTAATGTATCAAAGGACCTCCTAAGAAGGGCACAATGGAAACATCTCTTCAAAGAATAATGCCACTGAAATCTAATGAATAAATGCATAATCAGATTACTCAATTATGACTGATATTTATGGTTTAGTGCTCCTAAAGATCAAAAGATCAAAAATATATTTATTCCTACTACATACCAAGTAGTAGGAATAGATGTAAATGGAACATTTTATTAAGAGGCAAAAGAGGGACAAATTACATGAAAATAGAGGTTTACATAGTTGACCTATTTGGAAAAGTGAGAAGAAAATATGGGTTTTAATAATTCTTTCTCTGGAGGAAAAAAATGAAGAGTCAAGAATTAGGAAAGAAATTAAAGACAACTTGGGCCAGATAGAAGTTTGCTTAATGTTCAAGATAAAGATTTTATTTCTAAATGTCAAAACTTTTTACACTTCATGTTAACCTTTTCTGAAGGAAACTACTTAATGTGTGCCTCATATTTTTCTGTCCTCGTAAATAATTACTAAGTATAACTGGGGATAGTTCAGGGTAATTTTTTCATTGTGGCCTCATCTTTCTCCTTCATTTCATTAAGGTAACATGATTTGTGTCGGAGTGAACAAAACAAAATGTGAAACATAGAATTTAAAATGAGAAGAGTTTTAAAATATGTCTTTTTACAAACTTTACTCCTGAAATTTTGAGGTGAGGGGTATGGTGTCAGGTACCATGGATTTGGGACTACCATGGATTTATAGCTGGGCTCTATCACTTAGTTGGTTAGGTGAGCTTAAGAAGGTTTATTTAATATCCAAAGCCTTAGTTTCCTCATCTTTAAAATTGTGATAATAACATTGCCTACCTCATAAAGCTGATGTGAGGAATCAGTGAGAAAATGCACATTAAGCACTTACCAGGGCTGGCCAAGTGGCTCAGTTGGTTAAGAACTCGCTCAAGAGTGCAAGCTCTGAGCAACAGGGTTGCTGGTTCAATTCCCGGCCTGAGCTGAGCTGCCGCTGAGCTGCCAACAGGTGGCAGGATGGCTCAGCTAAAAAAAAAAAAAAAAGCACTTAGCATAGAGCCTGAAGTATACTAACTACTCAGTAAATGTTTGCTATTTCATTAGTAATAAGACCTCATCAATCAATTCCATGCTTCATAGCAACCCCGTGATTATAATTTTGTTTCCCATGTATTATAGTTTACCTGATCACGAGACAAAACTACTGAGTCCCTAGATAAGTATCTTATTGTAAATTAATACATTGGTATTTTTGAGTTTTGTTTAGGATTTTGTGGAATCCACCTATGGTAATGTTGTAGTACAGTTTGGTGACTGAGTAAACACCTTGAATATGACAGGAATGGATTTAGACTATCATGTATGTTCTTTTATTTTGATATAACAACATATTTAACTTATAAATCAAGTTGGAGTTTGACTGTATTTTAAGATACATCAGAAATAAGTTTACCAAGTTCTGGTTCAAGATGGCAATGTAGGAGGCCCCTGAACCCACTTCTTTCCAGACACACCAAATCTACAGCTACATGTGGAACAGATTCCTCTGAAAGAAACCCAAAAACTACCTAACAGATTCCTACACATCAGGTGAATGAGGAAAAAAAAAACCCACATCGAAATGGGAGGAGAGGCTGAGACAATGTCACCATAACCCTTATTCCCGGTACAGTGACCCAGAATCAGGAAGGAACTCAAAACTCTGAGCTTTTCCCCAAGATGTGAAGGCTTTGAACTCCATACCTGGCACCCCAACTTTTAAGACCTGTACCCGAGAGATGAGCCTCTAAAACATCTTGCTTTGAAAGCCTTGGGGCTTACATCTATGAGAAACCACAAGGCTAACAGAAACAGTTTTGGAAGGCTCACACAGACTCACCTGGCTACCCCCCCCCCCCCCCCCCCCCCCCCCCGGGCACAACGAATGCAGAGGCAGTCAACTGAAAAAAGTGCCCAGTCTTTCTGTGAAAGAGGCCTATTTGCTTGTCTTATAGCTTCAGCCTGAGGGGCAGGCATCTAATTTAATCCACATCTAGGGGCCTACTAAATTACTCTCCAAAGACGGACCCTGGCAGGTACAGTGTGCTCATCTTCCACCTCCCTCCAGGTCGCCAGTATCTTTCAGAAAGGAGCTTGTGCACTCACCTGGTGTCCCAGTTTCTGTGGCTGCCACCCATGAGATAACCCTTGATTGCCTGGGTCTGGTGGCCAGCAGGGCTTGTGTTCACCAGTTCAGTAGGACATTAGCAAACAAAGCAATGGTTCTTAACTGGCTATCACCCCAGGCTCAGTGCAGTGGGAGCAAACAGAAATGTCCACCTCCAAGTCTTCCCCTGAAAAAGGTATATTTGCATACTTTAAAAGCTGCTTTCCTGAGGGTCTGGCTTCCAATTAGCCTGAACCTAAGTGCTGACTGAAGATCCTCCCATTTGGGACACGGAAAGGTCTTGGCACATGCTTAAGTACTGGGGCCACTGAGAATAAAGTAGGCTGCTTAGACAATTACAAAGATTTGAGAGGCAACAAAGAGCTAGGATAGGGTTCAAGGATAAGATTCATCTCCTACATGAGGCCACTCCTTCAAAACTGGGAAAGGCGGCTGTTTTATCTAATGTGTAGAAACCAACAGAGAGTAAAATAAAATAAATAAACAAAGGACTATGTTCCAAACAAAGGAACAAGATAAAACCTCAGAAAAAGAACTCAGTGAAATCCAGATAAGTGATTTACATAGTAGAGTTCAAAAAATGACCATAAAGATGCTCACCGACCACCAACAGCAGGAGAATAATGCATGAACAAAATGAGAATTTCAACAAAGAGATAGAAAATATAAGACAGCACCAACTAGAAGTCACACAGTTGAAGACCCGTAAGATTATCCGTAGATTTTTCAACAGAAACTTTTCCAGCCAGAAGGGAGTTGCGTGACATATTCAAAGTGCTAAAAGGAAAAATAAAATGCCAACCAATAGTACTCTACCTAGCAAAGTTGTCCTTCAGAATTGAAGGAAAGACAAAGTTTTCCAGACAAGCGAAAGCTAAAGGAGTTCATCACCACTAGATCAGCTTTACAAGAAATGTTAAAGGAACTTCTTTAAGCTGAAACCAAAGGACACTAATTAGTAACAGGAAAACATATGAAAGTATAAATCTAACTGGTAAAGATAAATATTTAGTAAAATTCAGAATAACCTAATGTTGTAAAAGGTAGCAAGTTAATCACTTATAAGGCTAGTATGAAGGTTAAAAGACAAAAGTAGTAAAACTAACTAAGCACAATAATTTCTTAATGGATAGTAAAAAAGAAGAAAAGGAAGCAGAAAAAGAACAAACTAAGCCCAAAGTTAGTAGAAGGAAGAAGATAACAAAGATCAGAGCAGAAATAAATAAAATCGAGATATAAAGACAATAGAAAAGATCAATAGAACTAAGAGCTGGTTGTTTGAAAAAATAAACAAAATTGACAAACCTTTAGCTAGACTCATCAAGAAAGAGAGAGAGGACTCAAATGAAATCTAAAATATAAGAGGAGACTTACAACTGATATCAAAGAAACACAAAGGATTGTAGGAGACTACTATGAACAATTATACACCAAAAAAATTGACAACCTAGAAGAAATGGTTAAATTCCTAGAAACATACACTACCAAGACTGAATCATGAAGAAATAGAACTCTGAACAGATCTTTTACTGGTAAGGAGATTGAATCAGTAATCAAAACCTCCCAACAAACAAAAGCCTGAGACCATATAACTCTTCCAAAAAATAAAGAGGGAACATTTTTTTCTTAAATAATTGCAAGAATTTTTTTCATATGCCATAAAACATGGTATTAATATTTAATTCTCTTTTTGTCTTGCAGGTGTAAAGGGTCAAGTTTTTGATCAGAGTGGAAATCCATTACCCAATGTAATTGTAGAAGTCCAAGACAGAAAACATATCTGCCCCTATAAAACTAACAAATTTGGAGAATATTATCTCCTGCTTTTGCCTGGGTCCTACACATTAAATGTAAGTATACAGTTCTACTTATTGTTATTAAAATATTATAAAACTCATAATACTTCCTCACCCAGCAGGAATCTAAAATAAGTCTGGAAAGTCCAAAAGTAGTACATCAGGACAGGAGGAAATGACAATATCAGACTTGTGTTTGGCAGGAAGTGAGAGAGGTGAGCATAAGAACCAACCAAAAAAATCACGTTTTTATCCCCAGCTGGCAATTTTTTAAATAGAAGCCAAATCCTATATCTTGTGATACCTTTTATGATAAAAATGGAACAAACCTTATTAATACTAATAACTAAACAATGTAGCCAAAGTACTTTCAAACTTCATGGAATATCATTTTAATGCCCATTCCATGAAACATAATTTCTGCTATTAAAAAAGATTGGGATACAAGTTCTTTAGAATTCTATTTTAAGTAAAGTTTGATCCACAAATGTTACCACTATATTAAGAAAGTGATAGACATTTTGCAGCACTTTCCTAAACAAATGATGGTGAGTTTTCCAATCGATGCCAGTAAAATTCCAGGTTTTAATTCTAATTTAAGATGACATGTTTCTGAGTCATTTCTTCCTCGTTGGAAGCATGGCCTAGTTTGAGCCTGAGTAGGTATATGTAAATGAACTAAATGAGTAAGTACCTGATTTAGTTGATCAGATTGTGCCCCTTTCTCTCTGATACGACTTTTCTCTAAGAAACTCCAGATTCTTCTCCTTTGCATAGTGGATCTGACCCCAGTCATAGCAGTTACTCCTAGGAGAAGGTAGTCATCTATTCTGTAGTAAAAACTAGCTTTGTATTTCATTATTTCATCTTTAGGACATAATAAAGGCATGGTTTTCAGTTTATAAAACTCTAGAAGTCAGAGCCTCCCTGCTCCATTGGTTACCCCCACAGTGCCCAGCAGTGGGGCTCCTCAACTGCTAATTCTCTTCTTGAGAATCTCTCCTCCTGAGAAGATTGCTAGAGCTGGAAAACCAACTCACTGTGTATCTTCCCCTAAAAAAGTCCCTTTATTTCCCTGTTATTAACTGTGTCATTTCCAGTCTAGGAAAAAAAGGGTTTTCCTTGTAGTGAATCTAAATTATTTCTCTGTAATCTCATAAATAAGGCACACCTTTATAGTATAGTTATGAATTGTTCATTTCCAGTTAGTTAGACTAACGCAGTACATGTTGGCTTTAACTACTGGTTCTAGGACAAGATTGGAAGGCAAGACTTTGGGAGCTGAAATGAATGGCTAAACTACATACCAATGAATGGTTATGTAAATGTTATCCCCGCATCCTTTTCTCTTTACCATATAGGATAAAAGCATTTCTCAGTAGACATGGTCTTCAATTAGTTTAGCATTTGGCCTGCTTTTTCCTGATCATTTCTAGCTGAAGATTCAGACTCATATGAATAAAACCAGGTAACAATCAAAGCGTTTTAAGGAAGCAATAAACTTGTACCCTTAGATCAGGTGCAAGGAAAATGGAATAAATTGAATAAAGAATTCTACTTATAAATGATCTTGATACCCAATCAGGATAGGAAGTACAGGCTTGGGACAAAGCGAAACAGTCCACTTTACCTTTGCGCTCCATGACAGCCATGGGGCAGAAACAGCCTACTGCTTCCTTCCCCTGACTTACATCTTTATTGCACTTTGTAATTCTTGAAAAACAGCATTGACAACTACGGTTCATATCAACAGACATTGGATAGCTCTTTCAGCGAGCAGGGCTGAAGCAGTTACTAGCCTGGGAGGCCTGGCAGGTTGTTACATGTGTTTCATAAAGAGTGCATTCTAGGGGTGGATTTCAGTGTTTTCCGTGTTGGCACCATGACAACATCTGAAATCACTCAGATAATTGTTTCTTGTTTCTTCTCAGGTTACAGTCCCTGGACACCATCCACACCTCACAAAGGTGATTATTCCACAAAAATCCCAGGACTTCAGTGCTCTTAAAAAGGATATTTTATTTCCATTCAGAGGGCAATTGGATCCTGTCCCAGTATCAAATCTTGCATGTCCTAGGATTCCTCTATACAGTAATTTGCCAAGCCACTCAGCTGCAACAAAGCCTAGTCTGTTCCTATTTTTAGTGACTCTTTTTCACATATTGTTCAAATAAAGCAAAATGTGAAACTCCACCCCCATCACCACCTGGAATCAGGGATTACTCATGCCAGGTTACTGCAAATCTAACTCCCTCTGTGGGACAACTGGATAAACGCCACACTGGTGCTTCCCTAAGAAGATAAACAGTTGTCTCGAAATCCAGCAGCAAGCAATGTGTGGTGATAACCGAAGGAAATGATTTCGTTGATGAATGGAAGACACCTACCTATCAAGTACTACCCACTTACACTTAATTTTAAAGTAGTCTTAGGAATTCGTAAGAAGTTAAACTTGAGAAGCAATAAAGAAGTTCCTACAAGAAAAAAAAGGAGCTATTTTTGTACCAGATAAATATAAGCAATGAAGATGGGCATTTATTGATCACCTATTATATACAAGACCTTGCTATGAGTACTATATGTGAAGACATAGTGCCATATATAATTAGTTCTCAGAGCAGGGAAAATTGACGACAGGACTGGGAATATTTAGTTTTGTCAATGTTATAAGGAAATTTGAGAGAAAATAGGCAACCACGTCTCAGTGGCCCAAGCAACTATGGGCCTAATGTAACAAGTTGGTGTGTACAGTCCCAAAACAGGTGAATTAAGTAAGTGTCCCTGCCTTTCTGTACCCAGATGCCAGGCCTCTGTTACGCTGGTAACCCCCAAATGTATAATTCTAGCATCTTGCCTGAGCTTCAGACTTACGTCCAACTACTTACTGGACATACCCACCTGGGTGTGACTCACAGGTACCACAAACTCGTGTCGTAAATTGGACATGCTTTACTCTCTAGAGCTGCTCTTCTTCCTATAGTCTCTCAGTTACTGGTACCCCCAAACTATACACCTGGGAGTCATCCTTGATACTTTCTCCCCTCCTTCATCCATATATTCAGTCAGTCCCTAACGACTTGTGTTAATTACAAATGTTGACTGATTCTACCCTCTCTCCTTGCCTACTAACACGGCCAAGTTTCAGCCATTGTAGCTCACCTGCACCACTGCAACAGCCTTACTGGCCTCCTGCTCCCAGCCTTCTCCTCTTCACATCCATCCTCCACACAAGCACTGGGGAGAGAGGTGTGTTTAAAACAAAAATCAACAACTGCTTGTAGTTCCTACACATAGAACGTCCTGTTTGTGTCCCCCGTGTCTGGAATGTCATTCTGACCCACTACGTTTTCTTTCCACCTCCTTTAAAACTCAGTTGAGGTATCAACTGCTCCAGGAAGCCTTTGGTGACCATCACCCCATTTCTTTCCATTTCACCCACCCCAATCATTCTGGGGGTCCTTCCTCCTTGCTCCCCAAATTAAACAGGTTGCCTCTATTATTGGATTTAGAACACTGTGTTATGATCTTCTATTTCCATATGTGATTTTTCTCTAGTAGAGTGTGAGCTCTTTGAGACCAAGGGCTATTTAATTTGTTTGCAAGTTTGTTTTTATACCCTGAGGGCCTAGAACATATTAGGAACTGAATGAATGAATGAACAAAGGGTTCCAGCAATCTGCTACTCCCAATCTCTCCCAGAAACTGTATAGGGCTTTGAGTCATTTTATGAAACTAGGACCTATGCTTTGACAATTTCCAGCTCAGCAGTTATAACAGTGTTTTCATATATGTATTAAGAAATAAATTCAAATATGGTGCTTTTATTAGACTTTGCATTTATCCTAAGGTTCATAGTAAAGGTATTATGTTACTTGTTAATAACACTACAGTTACGTTTTATCAGAAAACAAACTTTTTACCATTAGTACTCAAATATAAAGCAATTGTTCTCCACTTTAATGAGTCAGCCTAACTTAGAACAGTATCTGTAAGATTACGGGGGAGGAAAGTACAAGCAGATATCTAAATGCTGTGTATTGCTCATAGAAAATGAGTTTCCTTGGCTCTTAAATTGAAATTTCTGTAGGATCTGGAAATGAAGCTGTGCTGAGCTTGGTAAATGCTTGAGAACTACAAAGGAATGAGAGATACATGGGCACTTAGGAGTTATTCCTGTGTCAAGCTGATTATACATGCATAAAAATCATACATGTTTAATATAAACAGAAGTTGCAGTCCTCTTTTAATCACTTTTAAATTGGGCAATAACCTAAATATCTTGATCATTTTTATTTAAATAAGCCTTTATTATATACTCGAAAGTATATATTACTATAACCTTGCAGAAAATGATCTGGGTATATTACATATAAAAGTATATAAAATTTGGCTTGATTTACCATCAAGCCCCAAACAATTTTCCAATGCAGCATTCTGAATTCTAACTTTTCCTTTTCTAAGACAGCAATTTTTGAAGGGACATGACCAATTGGTTCATGAGCCTTAATGTAAATTTCCTAAGGGAATGTTTTCAAAATTAGGAATTTTATCAGAATCAAACTTAAAATCATTTAGAGACAATTTTTTTGGGGGGGAGATTATTACAATAATCTCCAAACCAAATCTAAACCAAACCTGAATTCAATTCAGAGCAGGTTTGGGCTGCTTATTCTGCAGCAAGAGCTCTGTGCTCAAAAGTAGTTTGCAGCAAGGGGTATACTCATACCACAGCGTCCCAACTACCCCCTCCACCAATCAAGAGGAGAAACCACCATGGAATTCTGGCTACAATCAGACCAGATCCCCACATCTCCCTACGTTAACACCTTTCCTACTGTTCCCCACCCTCATGTGCTTCTCAGGTTCTATATAACTCCTTTAATAGAGAAACCAACATGGTAAAGGTTGTCACATTAGAAGATAACACACGGGGGCCGGCCGAGTGGCGCGATGGTTAAGAACTGGCTTGGGACGCCAGAGGGCCCCGGTTCGGATCCCACATATGAGGGCCAGTGATACTGCCCTCTACAGCTAAGATGCTGAACAACAGCTCAACCTGGAGCTGGGCTGCCCTGAGTCGCCGGCGGCGGTGTAGGCTGCAGCCCCTATGGCAGTGGGTTGCCATGGGCTACCGTGTGTGGCCAGCAGCCAGCGTGAGCGGCCAGCAGCCGCAGTGAGTGGCCGTCCAGAAACCAGCGACTGATCTGCCTCGCCTGGGAAGAGCGCCATGGTGGTGCCAGCTTGGGCTAGTGGGGCGGCATCCTCCACAGCTAGACTGAGGAACAAAAGAGACAGCAGCTTGTCTGTTCCCCTTCCCCCAATTCCCCAGCACTGTTTTCAGTCCCCCAACTCCCCAATTAAAAAAAAAAAGAAGATAACACATGGGAGTAAAATGATATTAATTAAAAGGCAGGAGCCCTGGGTTCAAACTCACCCCATTCAATTTCCTTACCTGTAAAATGAAGGCCTCTGCTTGACTCTCAATTCTGTGACTGTCAGAAGCAGTGGTTAAGTCACATTTTGGTGCCATTGTTTGTACTTGCCCAGGTAGAGGAAGGATAATTAACCCTAAGGTGGTAAATATTTTGAAGGCAGTATAACTTATTAAAAACCAAATTTCTGACTCAGATGCAAACAGAATTGGTCTGAAAACTGAAACATTGGTTAGGTAGAATGATCATTTAATAATATTTAGGGAAACTTTCATGACGTAACAACTTTTTCTGACATACCTACTCAAGTTATGATGTTAACATGAATGAATCTAAATGGTGGGGAGTATTTTAGAGAAATGTTAAGTCCCTGCAGATGAGTTTCAGTGTTGATTTTGGTACTTAATTTATCACATTCAGACTAGAGCTGTTGGATATATCAGGAATGTTTAAAAAAAAGGGCGGGGGGGGGGTGGCTGGCCAAGTGACTCAGTTGGTTAAGAACGCAAGCTCTGAGCAACAGCGTCACCAGTTTGATTCCCACATGGGCCAGTGAGCTGTCGCTGAGCTGCCAACAAGTGACAGGATGGCTCAGCTGGTGAGAGCACATGCTCTTAACAACAAGGTTGCAGGTTCGACTCCCACATGGGATGGTGGGTTGCAACCCCTCGCAACTAGATTGAAAGCGGTGACTGGACTTGGAGCTGAGCTAGCTGCGCCCTCCACAACTAAGATTGAAGGACAACAACTTGGCTGTTCCAATTCCCCAACACTGTTCCCCTTCCCCAATAAAATCTTAAAAAAAAAAAAAAGCTTCTACTCAACATTTCTGAGTCTTAAGAAATCAACATTTTGTTCCAAATTTGCATTTGTTCTACCTTTAGAAAGTAACAATATCCAACACTTGATTGGAAGTATCTTTTCCTAGGAAATACAGAAAAATGAGCATAGCATATTGTCTCATTGCAACAGGATTAAGATGCTTACTGAGAAGTCTGATTCTTATTGCATGTGGTGAAAATACAGTTGATGTCTATTTTATGACAAATCCCTTATGTTTTCCTCATGACTTTAGCGGGGAAAAGAAAAGAAAATGGTTAAAGAGCAAAAAAAAGGAACACCTAAAACAGAAGTTTCGAGAAAGTCTAACTTTGCTGTAGACTTTATATCACTAATAAGCAGATATTATCCTGTATTGCTTACAAACTGTTTTATCATACTTTAGCATATGAACTACTCCACAGCCATTTATAGATGTTTCACAGATGATTTTATAAGTTTTCTCACTTTCCAATTAAGAATTTAAAATGCACAAATTGTCTGCGACTGTAAAGTTTTATTGGGTATTGGCCATGACTACCTCTGAACACAGTAAATCTAGAATGTTTATTCTTAATAAATTAATATTCATGTAAATAACGAATGCTGTCTCTTTCCATTACATTACCTTGAAAACAAATACTTACACAAGTGTAACGAAGTCCCATATTAGAGTGAACTGATTATCACCAAATAAAGCGGGAAAGACCAAATGACATTTTATGAGGCGGTAATATTGCAATATATCTTCAAAGATCAGAGAGTCCTTCCAGAACAGTTTATATGTGATATTACCCATTCTAAAGTTATATTCCAAATTAATTTGTACCATGGGGCAGAAGATGAAGTGCATGCATTCTGGTAAAATAAAGTAATAAAATAAAATACCTTTGGAAAATTCACAGTGCACGTGAATGTAGTAAAGGGTCTAAGAAATCACACAAGAAATCGTCCAAACATACTTGGCCCTGGAGCCATTTTCTTAAATAATTTAGCCTAGTACCATCGCTTTGAACTCACCTTCCTAGATTTCCAAACACATTTTGGGAAATGATGATATAGGGAAAAGACTTTTGTCCTAAATAAATTGCTAAATAAGTGTCCCAAATAATAAAATGCTTTTGAAATAGCATACTTATAAACAAAGAATTTGCCTCCTGTAGGAATTGGAAAACTAACAGCCCTAATGCTTCATCGATATAACCCCTGATATCGAATTTCTAGTCATAGCACAAAGAAGTTGGGCTTAAGTCTATGTCTGCCTTTTGTAACATGCTGAAAAGATAATTTTAAATGAGAAAAGGCTGAGTAGGAAACAGCTAATTTATAGACACCGATTTCTAAAAAATGATAAATATCTTAATTTAGAAAATAAATTGGGAAGTTTTTCTATTTTCAAAAGAGAATTCACTACATAGGAACCCCTTTGCAGAAATTTCCTTCAATATTTAAATTTGCAGTTTCTTAAAGCATCCGTTACTCCCCACCAACCCCCCAAAAAAGCAAGGTACAATTTTTAAATCAACTAAATTTTAAAATATTAGATATTCTAGGGAAAGTAAAAGAAAACAAAATATAAACAAGTGATTAGTCCATTTTAAAATTTTCTATCACTAGTTCTACAATGAAAAGCAACTTATTTAAAGATTGGAGCCTCAAATTTTAGAAGCACCAGTTTACACAATTGCTACATCTTCTTACATATTCACTAACGGTTTCCAGAGTTTATACTGAAAATACAGTTGATTAACTTAGATCAAATACATTTTTTCTGATTGATCAAAGATATCTGTACTTCAACATTAAAGCATAGTGTTTTTATGCATAGTATTTATCTCATGACGCTCTGAAGAGTAAATAGAGAATGATTTCAGGACCAAAATGTGAAGCTTGTGTTTTATTTCACTGAGAATAGAACTCTCATCATTACTTTGCTCTCTAACCCAGCAATCTCTTCTGGGAGTATTCTGTCCATATTGTTAGGGGTCTATCATCAGTGGATGCCTTCAGAGAACCCAATGTGGCACTTCCACCTTGTGGCTAAAAAAGTGCTTAACTAAAAAGATCTGGTCTTCACATGCCTCTTATAAAAAACAAAATAGGATAGAGGTCCGAGATGGCGGATTAGGTAAATGCTATGCCTATTACATCCCAGGACCACACCAAAATTACAAATAAATTATAGATCAACCTCAAAAAGCATCTGAAGACTAGCTGAACAGAACCCCTATAACTAAGGATATAAAGAAGAGGCCAAATCAAGACTGGTAAGAGGTGGGGAGATGCAAAGCAGGCTGACCCCAAACCCACAGATAGTGGTTGAACACCGGAAGGGAAACCTTGGTGGCAGAGGTCCCCCCTGAAGAGGGAGGGTTCCCAGCCCCATGCTGGGCTCCCCAAACCAAGGTTCCTGTGTCAGGAAGAGGAGTTCCCACAGCATCTGGCAGTGAAACTCAGCAAGGACTCAGCCCTTCCCAGTGGGGCAGAGGGCGGCTAGGAACCCAGATGCCCTGTTTGTAGAGCCTGCACACGGACTCATTTGCTCATGGGCACTCGTACCTGGTCTCTGGTGGAGGGGCAGCAGCTCAGGAGGCCCAGGGATAGACGTGCAGGGCAGAACTGAGTTGTGTGGCTTCAGGGCAGAAACTGGAGGAACAGGAGCCCTTGTTGTCCCTGTGTGGAGTCTGACATACCTGTGGCCTACAGGAGGGAACCATATTTTCAGTGTTAAGTCTACCCCCATAGGGCCAAGTCTGGGACTGCACTGGTCTGGTGAAATCCACATGTGTGCACCACCTTGGTGACACCCTTGGACCCACCCCTCGCAGAGATGGTGCTACATTGCCTGGGACACTCTTGACTGCTGGGCTGCTGGCTCCACCCCACAGGCTGCTGAAGCCTTTTTGCAGTAAGCACCTGGCCGGTGACAGCCTGGGAAACATTTCCTAGTGAGTGGTAACCCAAGACCTGCGCCAGAGTGTCTTTTGGGCAGTTCTCAAGAACCTGTGGGCCTGAGACAGGTGTGGCTGGCCATGGTGTTCTCAGGGAGTTTTTGCGGGGTGGTGGTGGGCCCAGCACTGGTGCAGGAGCTGTGGCTGCACTGACTTTGTAGAAAACACCAACTACACCCCTTAGCTCCCTGAAACCCCACCCCGCCCACCTAGAGCTGCACTGCCAAGGGCACTCTGGGCGCCTAGTGGCCAGCCCTGCCCTACAAGCCACAGAGCCTTTTACAGCAGAGGGCCCATGATGGCCAGGGGAGATTTTGGTGGACAGTGACCCAAAACCTGCACCACAGCCACTCTTGGGCAGCTCTTGGGAATTTGCGAGCCTAAAGCAAGTGGTGGCTGGCTGTGGCATTCTAAGAGTGCTGTGAGAAGTGGTCACAGGCTGGGCACTGGCATAAGAACTGAATCTGCATAAACTTTGTAAAAACCACCAGCCAAGTTTCATGACTCCCTGGGACTACAGTACCCCACCCAGCTAGGGCTGCATCACCTAAGGCACGCTCAACACCAGGTCAACCAGTGCAGCCTATACACCTAAGGAGGATTTCAATAGCTGGGCCTTATGAGCAGCTGGTGATGGCAATATGCATGGGAGGCTCCGGTCCTTTTGCTAAACAGCCTCAGGCCCAATACTGGTGGCAGCCAGCCTTGGTTCACAGGAAGGCCACCCCCACATCCTACAGGTCCAGCACAGGCAGCAGCCAACCACATATAGCTTTGTGGCTCTTACCAGGTAGCTGAGGGCAGGTCACAGGCAAGGCTGAAATTGGCCTGCATGGTAGCCCCTCCTAAGAGACACCAGAAACAACACACCCAGAGGCTGGCTTCAGATCACAACAGAGCACTACCTGGTTAGCCCCACAAGGGGCACATCCAAAGGGTGGTCTCAACAGGCACAAGAGCCCATGGGGGTGAATCCCCCTCTGAGGGATCAGCACCCACACATCAGATCATACACTGTGGGCGTAGCCAATCCTCACAGTCAGTCAGCCTAGAAGTCAATCCCACCCACTGATATGTCAAAAGCAATCAAGGCTCAACTACAACAGGAGAATACACCCAACATACTCAAAAGACACCCCTGGAACACACGCACAGATCAGGGAGACTGTGCCATTGGACCACACAAGACACCTACTACATAAGGCCACCCAGCAAAGACTGAGAGACATAAGAGATCTACCTAATACATAGAAGCAAACACAGAGCAGCAGCCAGAATGAGGAAACAAAGAAACATGTCCCAAATAAAAGAACAGGAGAAACCTCCAGAAATAGAACTAAATGAAGTGGAGGAATCCAACCTACCAGAGACGGTTTAAAACACTGATTATATGAATACTTAAGGAACTTAGTGAGAATTTCAACAAAGAGATAGCAAGCATAAAGAAGGGCATAGAAACCATAAAAAATAACCAGTCAGAAATGAAGAATACACTAGATGGAATCAACAGCAGATTAGATGGAGGATCGAATCAGTGGTGTAGAAGACAAGACAGCAGAAAACACCCAATCGGAACAACAAAAAGAAAAAAGAATAAGAAACAATGAAGATAGTTTAAGAGGCCTGTGGGACCACATCAAGCATAACAACATTCACATCATACGAGTACCAGAGGGAGAAGAGACGGTAAGGGATCAAGAACCTATTTGAAGAAATAATGACTGAAAACTTCCCTAACCTGGTGAAGGAAACAAACATACAAGCCCAGGAAACACAGAGAGTTCCAAATAACATGAACCCTAACAGGCCCACACCAAGACACATCATAATTAAAATGGCAAAGCTTAAAGACAAAGAGAGAATCTTAAAAGCAGCAAGAGAAAGACAACTAGTTACTTACAAGGGAGCTCCCATAAGATCAATGAATTTTTCCAATAGAAACTTTGCAGGCCAGGAAGAAGTGGCAGGAAATATTCAGAGTGATGAAAAACAAGGGCCTACAACCAAGATTACTCTACCCATCAAGGCTATTACTTAAAATTAAAGAAGAGATAAAAGGACTTCCCAGACAAGAAAAAGCTAAAGGAATTCATTACCACCAAGCCAGTATTATAAGAAATGTTAAAAGGACTTCTTTAAGCAGAAGAAAGGAGAAAATGAACAAACAAAGATCAGAAAATATGAATAATAAAATGGCAATAAACATGTACCTATCAACAATCACTTTAAATGTAAATGGATTAAATGTTTCAATCAAAAGACATAGGATAGCTGAGTGGATAAGATAACAAGATCCATGCATATGCTCTCCACAAGAGACCCACCTCAGATTGAAAGACACATACGGTCTGAAAGTAAAGGGATGGAAAAAAATATTTCATGCAAATAGAAACAAGAAAAAATCTTGAATAGCAATACTTATATTGGACAAAATGGGCTTTAAAATGAAAATTATAAGACATTATAAAGAAGGACAGCACATAATAATAAAGGGATCAATCCAACAAGAGGGCATCACCCTAGTAAACATTTATGCACCTAACATAGGAGAACCTAAATATATAAAGCAAATATTGACCTTCATAAAGGCAGAGACCAACAATAACACATCATAGTAGGGAATTTTAACATCCCACTGACACCAATAAATAGATCTTCCAAACAGAAACAGCCACCTTAAATGACACACTAGACCAGATAGATTTAATTGATATTTTCAGAACATTTCACCCCAAAGCAGCAGAATATACATTCTTTGCAAGTGAACATTTTCCAAGATAGACCACATGTTAGGCCACAAAACAAGTCTCAATAAATTTAGGAAGATTAAAGTCATACTGAACATCTCTCTGATCACAGTGGTATGAAACTAGAAATCAATTATAAGAAAAAAACTGAAACACACAAACACATGGAGACTAAATAACATGCTACCCAAATAATGAATGAGTCAACAATGAGATCAAGGAAGAAGTCAAAAGATACCTCAGGACTAATGAAAATAGAAACACAATGACCCAAAATCTATGGGACACAGTGAAAGCAGTCCTAAGAGGGAAATTCAGAGCAATGCAGGTCTACCTAAAGAAATATTTAAAAATCTCAAATCAACAGTCTATATTTACACCTAAAGGAACTGAAAAAAGAACAAAAAACAAAGCCCAAAGTGAGAATAAGGAAGGAAATAATAAAAATCAGAATAGAAATAAACAAAATAGAGACTAAAAAAATAAATGAAAGACTGAGAGAGGTATCAGGGTTTGCCCTAAGCCACAGAACCAGGATATAGGTGAGCTGGGCTGAGACCCATGCCTTGGGTTGGATTGGTAGGGTAAAAAGCACTGGAATTGGATCTCAGCCTATCCCAGCCACTTACTAGCTCGGTTCCTTACGTTACCTCTTTGTATCTTCTTTTACTGTGAAATGCACCACAGGTACAGAAACATACATAAAACATATATGTACTGTTCAATAAATAATAAAATGAACACCCATGTTTAAAAAAATACAAAAGATCAATGAAACCAAGAGCTGGTTTTTACACACACAAAAAAAAAACCCCCACAAAATTGACAAACCTTCAACCAGACTCCCCAAGAAAAAAAGATAAAGGACCCAAATAAAATCAGAAATGAAAGAGGGGCAGTGACAAACAACACCACTGAAATACAAAAAGTTTTAAGAAAATACTATGAGCAGTTATACACCAGCAAATTGGACAATCTGGAATAAATGAATCAATTCCTAGAAGCATACAATCTTCCAAAGCTGAATCAAAAAGAAACAGAAAATCTGAACTACCAATGAAATAGAATCAGTAATCAATAAGCTCCCAAAAAACAAAAGTCCTGGACCAGACAGCTTCACAGGTGAATTTTACCAAACATTCAAAAAAAAAATTCTTTCCTATTCTCCTCAAACTATTCCAAAAAAATCCAAGAGGAGGGAAGGCTCCAAGCTCATTTTACGAGACCACCATTACCCTGATTCCAACAACTTTACAACAAAAGAAAACTATAGACTGATATCCCTAATGAACATAGATATAAAAATCCTTAACAAAATATTGGCAAACCGAATTCAGCAATACATTTAAAAGACCATACACCACGATCAAGTGGGATTCACTGTTGGTATGCAAGGTTAGTTCAATATCCACAAATCAATTAATGTGATACACCACATTAACAAAATGAAAAATAAAAAGCATATGGTCATGATGCAGAAAAAGCGTCTGACAAAATCCAGCACCCATTTATGATAAAAACTCTCAGCAGTGGGACTAGAGGGAACATAACATAATAAAGGTCGTATGACAAACCCACAGCTAATATCATACTCAATGGGGAAAAGCTAAAAGCATCCCCTTTAAGATCAGCAACATGACAAGGATGGCCATTTTCACCACTTTTATTCAACATAGTACTGGAAGTTTTTGCCACAGCAGTCAGACAGGAGAAAGAAACAAAAGGCATCTAAATGGGAAAGAAAGAAGTAAAATTGTCATTATTCGCAGATGACATGATATTGCATATAGAGAATGCCAAAGATTCCACCAAAAAACTACTAGAACTGATAAACGAATTTAGTAAAGTAGCAGGGTACAAAATTAATATTCAGAAATTGGGTCAGAAGGGTAGTAGATTAGGGAAGGGGGGGATATCACTTTGTGATGGGTGCAAATGTCTATTACAGCTGAAACCAATAAAAAAAGATAGCATTCAATTACATTTCTATACACCAATAACAAACTATCAGAAAGAGAAATTAAGACATCAGTTTACAATTGCATCAAAAAAAAATACTTAGTAATAAATTTAACCAAGGAAGTGAAAGACCTGTTCTCAGAAAGCTATATGACATTGAAGGGAGAAATTAAAGAAGGTACAAATAAATGGAAACCTATACCAGACTCATGAAAAGAATATAGTTAAAATGTCCATAATACCCAAAGTAATATATAGATTCAATGCAATCCCTATCAAAATACCAATGGCGTTCTCAAAGAACTAGAACAAATAATTCTAAAATTTATATAGAACCATAATAGACCCCAAATAGCCATGGCAATCCTGAGAAATAAGAACAAAGCTGGCGGTATCATGCTACCTGATATCAAATTATACTATAAGGCCATAGCAATCAAAACAGCATCATATTGGCATAAAAACAGACACACATCAATGGAACAGAATAGAGAGCCCAGAAATCAATCTATGCCTATATGGTCATTTAATCTAGGACAAAGGAAGCAACAATTTACTTTGGGGTAAAGACAGTCCAATAAATGGTGCTGGGAAAACTGGACAGATACATGCAAAAAAAATGAAACAACCACCTTCTTATGCCACATACAAGAATAAACTCAAAATGAATTCAAGACTTAAATGTAAGACCGAAACTCCTAGAAGAAAATATAGGAAGTAAACTCTCAGACATTTCCCTTAGTAATATTTTCACTAATACATCTCCTCAGGCAAGGGAAACAGAAAAAAAACAAAAAAACAAATGGGACTATATCAAACCAAAAAGTTTTTGCACAGCAAAGGAAACCATCAACAAAACAAAAAGACATCCTACTAAATGGGAGAAAATATTTGCCAATGGTACATCTGATAAAAGGTTAATACCCAAAATTTATTTAAAAAAACAAACAAATTCATACAACAGCAATAAAACAAACAATCCAATTTAAAAATGGGCAGAGGACATAGACATTTCTTCAAAGAGGACATACAGATAGCCAATAGACATATGAAAACACGTTAAACATCACTAATCAGAGAAATGCAAGTTAAAACCACAATGAGATACCACCTCACTCCTGTCAGAATGGTTATCATCAATAAATCAGCAAACAAGTGATGGCGAGAATGTAGAGAAAAGGGAACCCTTGTGCACTAGTGGTTGCAAATTGTTGCAGCCACTGTGAAACAGTACAGAGGTTCCTCAAAAAATCAAAAATAGAACTACCTTATGAACCAGCAATTCCACTCCTGGGTATTTATCCAAAGAAATCCAAAACACTTAATTTGAAAAAACATATGCACCCCTATGTTTACTGCAGCGCTATTCACAATAGCCAAGATGTGGAAATAACCAACATGCCCAACAATAGACAATTGGATAAAGAAATTGTGGTACATTTATACAGTGGAATATTACTCTGCCATAAAAAATGAAATCTTACCATTTGCAACAACATGGATGGACCTAGAGAATATTATGCTAAGTGAAAGTAGTCAGACTGAGAAAGACAAATACCATATGATCTCACTCATATGTGAATCTAAAGAACAGAACAAGCAAACAAAACAGAAAGACTTATAGATACAGAGAACAAACTGATGGTTGCCAGATGGGAGGGAGGTAGAGAATGGGTGAGAAAGGTGAAGGGGTAAGGAAGTACAACTTGGTAGTCACAAAATAGTCATGGGGACGTCAAATACAGTATGGGGAATACAGTCAATAATGTAAAGACTATGTAAGATGTCAGATAGGTACTGGACTTGAGATTACTTCATAGATTATATAAATGCCTAACCACTGCGCTGTATACCTGAAACTAATATAATATTGAATGTCAACTATAACTATATATGTGCATATATGTGTGTGTGTGTGTGTGTGTGTGTGTGTGTGTATGCACATATAGTCATGGTGTAAAGTACAGCATAGGAAATAGTGATATTGTAATAGCTATGTACAGTGTCAGACGGATAGTAGACTTGATGGGGTTATCATTGGGAGGGTTGTAAATTTCTAATCATTTTGTATATCTGAAATAAAAAAATTTAAATATTCTTATAAAAGGTGTATTTCTTAATACAGAGGGTTGTTGTTTTTTAAAAAAGCTTTCCCAAATGTTACAACTCAGACACCATATCAACTTTCAAAGGTAAGTGTTTCCTTATTTTCAGGATGTTTTTTTAAACTGCCTTTTTTCCTCTGGTAAATTAGGGGAAACTGCATGGCTGCTTTCCTTGCCCATCAATATCCTTTACTAAATGTCTACTGTGCACACGATGCACTAAATTAGGCACCTGAGGGAAGGTGACAGGAGAGGATGTTACAATCCTCTGCTGTGGAGAGTGCAAGAGTAACATGTCAGTGAATATAAAGGGTGAAAAGTACCTCAGAGTTGAGCTTTTTTCGGCCGCTGTGAAGCTGAAGAGGCCGACCGAAGACATCAGATCTTATCGTACTCCCAGCCCTTCGACCCTCCCCCCGAAGGTTCTCAATTAAAATGGTTTGATCCCTCCCCCCCCCCCAAAAAAAAGAGAAGTACCTCAGAGTTGAGACAAAATAGGAAAAATGATAGGGTTAATTCAAGGTTACCTCAGCTGGGTTTTGGAGGTGTTATAGTCAAGAGTGGATGCAAGAATATTATTAAACAACTGCCACTTATTAGAAGTCCTTACTACTTGCCAGACCCCATTCTAGGCTCCATACATTTCTTTGTCTCTAATTCTAAGGGCACTAAGCCAGTACCAAATCTGCTACTTGAATTTAGCCCCTAACACTCCACAAGATGAAAATAAAGTCATGGGAAAATCAGGAGGTAGTGAACTTTATTGCACTAAAAAGGATGAGAGAACAGTGAAAAGAAAGCACCTACTTTTATAGAGCTCTAAAAGCCTAAAATGATCAGGCAGAACATTTCAGATAATGCCCAACAAGCAATAAAATTAAGTGTTTTTTTCCAAAATTTACATCAGGTGACATAGAATACCTATAAATTGGGCCGTCCAAGTGGCGCGTTGGTTAGGAAGTTGGCTTGGGAGCACCAGCTCTGAGCAGCAGGACCCCGGTTCGGATCCCACATGGGGGCCAGTGACGCTGCACTCAACAGCTAAGATGGTGAACAACAGCTCGACCTGAAGCTGGACTGCCAAGAGTCGCCAGTGATGGTGACGGTGTAGGCAGCAGAGGGGCTGGCCAGCAGCGGGCGTGAGCTTTCGTGAGCCACCGTCCAATGGCCGGAGAGCGACTGCCTTAACCGGGAAGAGCACAATGATAATACCAACATAGGCCAGTGAAGCAGTGTCCTCCAGAACTAGACTGAAGAACAAAAGGACAGCAACTTGTCTGTTCCCCTTCCCTGATTTCCCAACACTGTTCCTCTCCAATTCCCCAATAAAAATCTTAAAAAAAAAAATATATATATATATATGTAAATTATAAATGACCCAAAAATGGGGGAAACCAAAGGCAGTGAAGTAAATTTAGGCAGATGTCACTGTGTTCTTGGAGAAAGGCCTAATATGGAGTGTGGCCTGGGAATGCATGAATCAAAAACAAACACAAGTAAGTACTCTAATTTAGCTGAAAAGTAAGTGAAATATTACCTAACATGACAGTGATGGAAAAAACAGAAAAACAATCTACTGTGGTTCTCTTATCCAAAACAATACTATTCTACCAATATTTTTATCTATCATTCCAAAAATATTACCTGTTAATTACTGAATATGTGGGAAGTCTCCAATCTGCTGTCACTTCACACTGCTCATCCTGTTTTCTGTTGGTTTTTATTAGATCCCGTTAACAGTCCATTTTACAATTTGTTAACATATTCAACACTTCTGAGCACCTTCTAAAGTACTGGTGCTTTTAGGTAGTTCTCTTTTTAGAGCCTCATTTGTAAATGTCAAAAATTCCCTATCATATATAATTGAAAGCTGGCTTTATAATAGATAATATGGCCACAAACTTCTAAACAATTGGTATTTTAAACTGAAGAAATACTTTTTTTGTAAATACTAAATTAAAACCCGATTCAGAATCCAAACAACCAGAAAGTGCAACAAACTTTTCACAATACACTGTATAACTTGCAGTTGCTGTCTACAGGTCTACACTCACCAGTTATCTTTAGAACCCTTATTAAAAATAAAAATCTAAACTAAAAGATGCCAACAGCTAACCCTGGTCTGGCTTTGGGGCCCACAGGCTCCTGCTTTAAAGGCAGCTTCAAGACTCAAGTCTCAATGCTTTGATTCATTCAATAAATTCTTATTGAGTACACATGTACGTGTATCACAATCAAGAAGAGGTTCTTGGCTTTATGGAATTTAGTTTCATAGATAACGCATAGAAATTACAAGCAATTACAATAGCGCTCTTCATGCTGACAAGTGGCAGGATGGCTAGCCCTAACTCCCTTCCCTGCCCCAGCAACATCCCTTCCAGACCAGTTAGTTCACTATATCACTTGAGAAACCATTTAAGCCAGCCTGCCATGTGGTAACATAAGTGAACAAGATAGGGAGAAAAAGCATTTCGTGGCCCTACTAAATTGTAACATCATTCTCTCAAGTTGGCTTTACTTAATACCTTGGAAGCTCTCAAACTGCATCAAGTTGCCCACTGATATGTGTACTTCCAAAGTGAGCAGTCACGGCCATTCCAAAAACAGAAGCATGTTCAGGTTTGTATTATGCCTTTGATTACCCAAATAAGGTGATATTCAAATATAATTTTTATTTTAACAACTCATTATGGGAAAATTTATAAGATCCAATAATCACATTCTTGAAACAATGCTTAATCATTTAATAATCATTTATTCACACATCAATAAATTTATGTATACTAACCCAAAAATTTACAATTAATTATGTATATTAAATGATGCACATGTGAATGTTTTCTAAATAGCATAATTACTGCATATCCTAAATGTTCATAATCTCATTTTTACTAATAATTCTGCTCTGAAAGGATCAATTCTACTTCTATACTTGAAGTATTATAAATCCCAAATTAATAAAGCTTTACTGTATTTGAAGACCACTCTTTGGATAAGGTACTGATTGCTTCAGCCATTTTTTCCTACTTACATGTATATGTGTAAGACATATATGTGTGTGTAAGTTTTGTTTTTATGTACCATTAGTAACGGGCACACAAACTTGCTGTGCAGTATGATATTTTCGAATTCTATGTTCTGACCCTATCATTCTTAAAGAAAAGTGATCTGTTATTTCCAGACAATATAGCGAAGTTGTGACATTTCTAACTATTTTAAAAACAAACAGTCCTTCTGTTTATTAAATTTCTCAATTAGTCTTTGTGATTTCACTGGCTTCTAATACTTGCCTTAAGCAAAGATCTGAAACCTAAGTAACTATCAGAAACCATGTGACCTAGCTCAGGAAGGCACTTGAAAGTGTCTTACAATTTTTCAACTTAACAGATTGCACTGCATCCTGAAATTAGGTGTGGAAAAGGGCCTGATATATAGGTTAGATGCCTAGGACAATTCCATATTGTACTAGGTAGCCTTTAAAAAGTTTTGTCTTGTGGGTAAATGATGGCGATTCTCAAAGACCTCTCAAATGAACATCATTACCACCTATTCTTTACTATACCAAAGAAGCTGGAGAATAACAATTTTGCTTACCCAACAATTTCTTTTACGTCTGGCAAGAGTATTTTAAGACGCTATGTGATGAAAGGTTTAAGAGCACCTAAAATTTAAATATTAAATGTTTCACAAACTTTTTCTCCTTATATGAAAGGTACCAAATAAGTTACATTTAAATACTCCACGGATAGTACTTTTTTAAAAAAGACTGGATACTTCTCATGTAAGTGGAATTTAAAATATGAGTGGCAGGGGTAAAGGATGAGCTATATATTCAATCCAAAATACATTAAAACCTAAATATAAAATATAAATGGAAGTGAAATTCTCATTAAAGAAAATAAATATTAACTATTCCCTCTTACAAAGTAGGAAATATTACACTAGAGAAAACAAATCAACATGTAGTAACGCAATTAGGCTTTGGCTCTAACCGGTGTAAAAAAATAAAATTTCATGTCTAAATTTTCAGAGTTACACAGTTAGAAATATATAATCCTACTTTTATAGACTAGGAGAAATAAGTTAGCACTATCATTTGAATTGGCTGTCTACATACTGGGCAGGGCTTGTTCCTTTTCTTTAGCTTCTTTGCACATGTAAAGCATGCCATAAGATGTCCTGTTTTGCCATGGACAATGCAGCCATTTTTAGGTCGACCTTGGCAAATCACACAAGGTTCAGTGGCATTAAGAGGAAAACTAGATTCCACAGTTTCTTCTTTGTCTTGTGTTTCTTCCCTCTCAAACTCTTTGACATCTTCTTGGCTGCTATAAATGATGCTACTAGAAGTTGATGGCTGAGAGTAGTCCTCACTTTCTTGGGATTGGGAGGCTTGTGTGATCTTTTCATCATTTTCCTCAACACATGATTCTTGGGAATCATTCACTGTATTTTTTTTACAATCAGGGACATCAAAGCCTTCTTCTACTTGTGTTGAGTTTTCTAGTTCGGTTTTCTCAGGCATTTTCCCTTTGTCTTTCCCTTTGTCTTCAGGAAGCCAATTCTCACGAAGGGCCCAACATCTGTTGCAATGTGGTGGAAGGGGAGGGTTCATTTCACTGCATGAAGTGCACTTCCAATAGTCCTTCAATGAAATAAGACAGAGTTAGTCTCTGCAACCCTTTAATAACTAGTCATTCAACACCAGCAACTTTAATGTCTAAGGTAAAATGTATCACACAGCTCAATTTTCAGCATTTAACAGTCTTTCCTCAAGTATGAGATTGTTAGGTATTTCTTTTTTTTAGCTAAACTCTGAAGAATACTAAAACAAACAAATGTATTCACTATGAGCTTAACTATGCACCTGTAAAGTTATCTGTTCGAGGACACAGATACAGTTTGTTCATTTAGTTGAAGCAAGTGCTATGGGATTGATCTACTCTGTAATGAGACCTGTACCCACTCCACTTGCTTAAAGGCTCAACCTTGGATACTGTGCCTAGAGTCCACCCAATCAATCTAGACGAAACTACTTCTCAATCTGCCATTGACTCTCTCACAAGCGCTCTATAATCAAGGCTCAGCTGAGTGTACCTTTTTTTTTTTTAAGATTTTTTTTGGGAATTGGGGGAGGGGAACAGTATTGGGAAATTGGGGAAGGGGAAAAGTCAAGCTGTTGTCCTTTAATTTTAGTTGTGGAGGCGCAGCTAGCTCAGCTCCAAGTCCAATCACCATCCGGGCGCCCGTCAGCAGCTCACGGCTGCTCAGCTCAAGGTGCTGTGTTCAATCTTAGTTGCGAGTGGGCATAGCCCACCATCTCATGCGAAAATCAAACCGGCAACCTTGTTGTTAGGAGCACGTGCTCTCACTAGCTGAGCCATCCTGCCATTTGTTGGCAGCTCAGCTCGGGGGCAGCTCACTGGCCCATGTGTGAATCGAACCGGCGACTCTGTTGCTCAGAGCTCACGCTCTTAACCAACTGAGCAACTGGGCCAGCCCTCAGCTGAGTATTCTTTAACTTCACCCACAAAGGCAATGCTAAAACATTCTTCTCAACAATCACTGCCAGCTAAAATCTGTCATCCTTGTCACTAGCCAAAATATGTATGCCTTTCTTGTCTAGCCTTTCTGTGTTAATCTCTGTAACTGCTCATTGCTTTTTCCTTATCCCAACTTATTTCCCAAATCTTTTCACCATGCAATTTGGATAACAAACTCCCTTCACATCCCCAGCCTCTTTAGTAAACATATCCTTATCTCCCTGCCGTAACTGAAGCATGGTTCTTGCCTGAGGACACTGTACATGTAAAACTTGCCATAAGAGGTTCTTCCTGTCTTGCCATGAATCATGTAACCATCTTTAAACTGCCTGACCAATGACACAAGATATGAGCAAGAAGGATGGAGACTGTTCGTTCTCCCACAATGGTTCTTTCAAGTTGTCAAAGAGGTTTCTTCTAACTAATAAAACCAAAGACCTCCAAAGACAAAGGTCTTACAATATAGGGGGAAGAGGAGGTGCTTCAGAGTCCAAAATTTGCAAGACCTATATCTGAAACATTTCACTCAGCTGGACATCAAATGTGTCAACTAGTTACTTGAATTATTTTCTAATATAGCAAAAAAATTTTTGAAAAATTTCACAATTTCACCTTTTTGGCATTTGGATAATTAATAATTGTTTTCAACTCGGTAAAAGAAAATTAGATTTCCTATTTAATATAATGAAAGGCAATATTAAGACAAAAATTAAAGCAATAATATTCAGTTTTGAAAAAACTTTCAATACCTCAGGAACCCAGTGAAGTATGAAATGTGGTTTTTGTTTTTTGGTATTGGAATAGGGTGTTGGTTTTAGTTTTTTTTTCAATTTTTCAATTGCAGCTGACATTATTTTATATTAGTAGTATGAAATGTTTAAGTCCTGATTTCTTTAATGCCAAATCCTATCACATTCTAATACAAATCAATATGACAACTTTTATATTCAACAAGACTGGCAAAATGTTGGTAACTATTAGAGCTTGGTGATAAGTACACTGGAGATACATTATATTATTCTGTATGCTATACACATTTGAAATTTTCCATAATAAAGTTCTTTTAAAAGTTCAAATTCCAGCACAAAAAAACTAAAATGTAGCAACAGATCCCAACACAACAAATAAAAGAACGAAAATGCTTTAAATCATTAACATTTTAAAGATTTTAACTTTATAAAAATTACCTCCTGTCAGGAAGTAGCCTAGACATATTTTCCTAATCTTGACTTCGATGTTATTTTTTGATTCCTTAATAAAGCAGATGTATACTTACAGCTAAGGAAATTTCAGGATCATCTTCAAATGAATCTGTATCACTCTCCCCAGCCTGATACACAGTAACTTGATACACCTAATAAAATAAATCCATTATCATCAATTTGTCACCTTTTTTCTTCAACCAGAAAGGTTTCTTAGTGGTAAGTCCTAAACAAATAGCATATACTAACTACTATATATGAGAAATTGAGACAAAGGTCAAATGGAATGAGTGTAAAGGGGAAAAAATGAAGATCAGTGAAATCCTCACCCACTATGGTAAAAAGTCAACAGATAGATATATTTAATATATAAATATTAAAAGAAAACTAAATTAGGGCCAGCGAAGTGGCTCACTTGGTTAAGAACACGAGCTCTGAACAACAGGGTCACCGGCTGGATTCCCACATGGGCCAGTGATGCTGCGCCTGAGCTGAGCTGCCGCTGAGCTGCCAACAGGTGGCAGGATGGCTCAGCTGGTGAGAGCACCTGCTCCTAACAATGTTGGTTCAACTCCAGCACGGGATGGGGGCGCTGCATCTCCACCCCTCCACTACCAACCCCAACTAAGATTGAACACGGCACTGGACTTGGAGCTGAGCTTGCTGCACCCTCCACAACTAAGATCGAAGGACAACAACTTGGCCGTTCCCCTTCCCCAATTCCCCAATAAAATCTTAAAAAAAAAAGAGAGAACTAAATTAAATATTTTTTTAAACGAACAGACTATTATAAGAATGCTCATTAAGGCCTACTTGCTTCTCGGCATTATATTTACAAAAATATAAATCAGACTACAAGGAACTACAAAGCCTCAAGTCCACAAAACAATATTCTAATATGAATGTTTCAGGTGAAATCTGAACACATTATTTCAATCTGATCAGTTAATATGGAAAATGTTAAAAGAAAAACTTGAGAATATAATTAGAGAATAAAACTACCTCATCATCTTCATCTGAGAGTTCTTGTCCTTCTTCACTAAGGTTATAATCTTCTGAATTGAAAGATTCAACTTCAAATTCTACACTGAATCGATCTGAAACTGAATCCTGATCCAACCAATCACCTGATTGTTCACTTACACCAGCATCAAGGTCCTAAAATCAGAAAGAAAAAAAAATTTTGACAATGTACATCATTTGTTGGCTTCTGTTAACGAACAGCTTCCTAACTCATCTCTGTGTCCCTAACTTCTCCTCAGATTATCCTGCACACTGACACTAGATTAAGATTCTGGGTCATTACTGCATTAGTATTATTTTCCCTGTTCAAAACCCATTACATTAAGGAAAAAGGCCTAATCCCCCTTCTCATTCAAGGTACATACAGTATGGCTATATTAACACTTTCAGCTAATCTCCAACTACACATTCTCCTCCCCCATAAATATGAAATATTAGCCAGATCTAGACTGTTTGCTAAACCAAACTTGGCACATCAACTTCCACACTCCCTCTCTAACTGGAATAACTCGACAGTTTTTAAGTCCTGCTCATCCTTTTCTGCCAAAGCTTCTGTCAATACCATAAAAGAGCTCTCTGAACCTTTTATTATCTTTATTACTAATGATATTTATTATATACTTCCACACATAAATTATGCAAAATGTAATTTTGCACACATTTCTTATGAGTTATATACACGTTAAGGATTAAGACCATGTCTTAATCATCTTTATATCTTTAGTAGATATAGATAGGTAGAATATAAATAGATAGGTAGATATTAATAAATAGGTAGAATGCTAGTAGCTATAACAATAATTATGAGATTTATATTTTATAATGAATTTGGAGAATAATGTCTTTGGAAGAGCTTTCAGACTTTTTTTTTTTTTAATTTTAAAAATTCCGTATCTGCTCATGTGATTCTTCATTTTAGGTCTCTAATTAATGGTATAATTACCTAGTAAGACCTTCAGTCCCACAATATTTGTTGTCAGTAGCTAAGGGTAGGGAAATACACAAAGCAGAAGGCTAGAACTAGAAAAAATACATAAGTCTAGGAGTCAGAATACATACATTTTTATTCTAGATTTGCCACTAAGTAGCTATTTAACTCTGGCCATATTTAACCTGTAAAGGCCACAGCTACTTCATCTATGAAAGAAGTTTGAATTAAATGATCTCTAATATATTTCCATCATTTATAAAAACATAAACAAGGTATATTATAACCACTGAAGTCAAAATACTGTTTCTTCACAGTGATGTTAAGCAAGTAGCAGTAAAGCAACATTCATCAAGTTGCAGTTCTGATTCCTAATAGGGGCTCTATTAACAATCAGATTAAAATCACAAGTCAAGCTAAACTACAATAACATCTTTAATAAAGTAACCTAACAAACTGGATACTTCAATTAACTAGTCTTTAGTGCACTATGTTTAGAATAATAGGGGGAAACACAAGAAAAATTAAGTTTCAGAAAGCATCCTCTATGGCAGGGGTCAGCAACTGTGGCCCACCACCCATCTATTTTTATAAATTACACAGCAGTGACAATTTGTTTCTCTGTCGTCTATGGCTGCTTTTGCCTTACAGCAACAGAGCTGAGTAGCTGCAGTAGACCATATGGCCTGCAAAGCCCAAAACGGTTACTATCCCACCCTTTACAGAACGTTTGCCCATCCCAGTGCTAGGGTACTATGAAGAAAGGAATATTAAGTTATTTTTAAAAGTTCTGGCTAATGTTCAAAAAAGAATGATCCAGAAACTTTCAAATACTGTATATGTAAAAAAGCATCAGACATGCCTGATCTGGAAAGTTCTTAAATTTTGAATTTAGAAATCCCTGGTTTTGTCTTAATTCCAATTGTGATAGTTATTAGTTACGGGATCTTAACAAGCTATTTAAAATCCTCAAGTCTTAGTTTTCCCATCTATAAATAGGGTTTGAGGCTACCGAGATGACAACTGCCTGGTATAGAGTCTAGAATATGGCCTTAGTTTCCCAATTTATTAAACCCAAAAGAAAGAAAAGATGGGAGGCAACTACACTTTCCTTTAACTCTCTCTAACTGGTAAATGACAACACCAAATGATGACTATAAAACTGTTATGTGAAGTAAGCTAAATTGAAAAAAGAAAAAAAAAATTGGCCCTACCAAAAGCTTTCCCAACTAGGGACTTAGCCTGAAAAACAAAAGATTTTTAATAGAGAGAAATTTTTGGAGAGTATAAGATAGGAATAACCAAAAAAAAAAGGGCATGGGGGAATACCGTCTACACTGCTTTGGTAACAAGGCAGTGTCCCAGGTGGAAAGCAAGAACAAGGGCTGAAACAATTTCAACAAAGACTAAGTTTAATGGGGCATTGTAAGAAATATAATAATGCAAACATGAAGTTCGTGTACATGTCAAGATTTCTTATTATTGGACTCAATATTCAGATCACACATATTTGCTTTCACGAATCTGTATTTTTTTCATAGCATTTATTAAATGTTTTAATTATCTGTTTAATTGCTGATGAGCTACATACTCATGAGGACAGAGACCATATCTACCTTGAGTACCACTGTATCTCCAACGCCAAATGGAACCTGGCATAGAAAAGACACTGAAATACCGATCTACTGAATAGAGAATCTACTGAATAAAGAACTTGCTCTCCAGTGCCACCTAGTGGCTCACACAAGTAACAGCTCTATTAAATACCAACTTTAAAGGGGAGCATCAGTATCCATAAAATCACTGCTTTGGAAGAGAAAAACCTAAAGATAATACAAGTAACAAGAATACATACAAAATAAGAATAAGGTTACTATCACAACTGGTTCAGTCCCTTACATCTATAAAATGATCACTCATATCCAAAATAATGACCATGAGGCATGGCCGTTATCACAAATAAATATTCCAATTTTAATAACATTTAAAGACAAATGTTAGTAACAAAAAAAAAATTCCATTTGTCAAACATTCTTGTTAGCAAAAACTTCTTTACAAAACCTCTTTCCGTGACATTTCAGTGAATTTATTCCTGGCTAATACTTTGGAATTTAAAAGTACTGGTAATCTGTCATCCATATATTATAGAAATATACCCACATTTCACAGCTTGGTAAATAGCCCTTTTCTAATGTCTAGACTACATATTGCAAATGTGAAGCTCAGACTATGCCAACTTACTTGCTGACAGCTGTGGTAAAAAATTACATCTTTATTCTAAATATTCAACACATATTTGCCTTAGAATCCTAAGACATCTAACTAAATCAAATTTTCATTTTTGTTCCCGTATTTTTTTTTTTTAAACTTCTAAATTCTCAGACTATCCTATACTCCAGTTTCTTTGAATTTACTATTGGTGCAGTGACCTACAAAGGTTCTCCAATATGTAGGGTGACATTAATAACTATTAATATTGGTACTAATTTTAACAAAACAAACCCAGTGCAACTCCACTACCTTCTACCCTTCTCCCCAAACCTGAGGTTGGGGTAGGGTAGATCTGTATAGGCTTATTGTAAAGAATCATTTACCACTATATATAGCAGCAATGTCATATCATACATATGCTTTCTACCTGAATGCTTATTAGAACTGCCAGAATTAAGGCTTTAAAAATAAGAAAGTCTTATTTTATTTAAAACAAGAAGATTACCGGATTTGATGGAGTCCCTGTTGATTCACTGCTACTGCTTCTTTCACAACGTATCTCCCTTATTACACACACAGCAACACTTTCATCAAAGGAAAAGGAAATACTATCAGATCTGTGACGCTTTCTTTGTCGTTCACCAGGTAATTCATCTGAATTTTCTTCTGGATATGTAAGGAAAAACAAGTTAATAAAATTTCTATAATTGCTATATTGTGATTTATTTAGAATTGAGCTATTTGAGTACCTACTTGTAGTTAAATTTAGTTCCAACAAAATTAAACTGAGAAAAACAGTGCTGTTTCAAAAGTCAACACTCTTTCATTGGATCTATCCAACAGAGTTATAGCAGAACACAATATTTTTAAAAGATTTTTAAGCTTGTTTTAGAACTTTTATCTCCATTAAGTCACAATTAATCTAATCCATCGACAGCTTGCATTAACCAAACAATCTAGGATATTTCCATCAAAATCAAACTTTAAGATATAAAAGTTTTTTCCTGAAAAGAACCAAATATGTTTAATATGCTTAGAAGGCATATTTGGAATTCATTTTGGCATAAGTTACAAATATAACTTGATTCCCACCCCCAAAAAACAAACCATTTGCTCCAGTCCCGTGTATTTAGTAAGACATCTTGTGCCCTTACTGCCCTCTGTCCTCATGTACAAGATTCTAATCTGAGTTTATCTATTCTATTTCTCTGATCTTCTTTCACCTGAATCATACAGTTTTAGCTATGATAACTACTGATCAGGCAATAGCCACCTCCTCCTCCATTATCTTTCCTCTGCAAAAATGCTCTCAGCTATTTTATCTTGTCTTCATTTCTAAGATGCTATTTACTTTGTTTTTAAACTTATTATTGGTATGTTTTATCACTTATTAGAAGCAATAATTAAATATTTTAACTGTTATGGTGAGTAAAATAGAGTTTTATCCTTGCCCTCTATTATCGTGACTAGAGAGCTGACTGACTATAACATCCAGGGGCACAGTAAACTGTGCCTGTTGTAGTCAACCAGAAAAATATTACCAAGAAAGCAATTTTTAAACCAAATAGATCACAAAAATGAGAATGAAATGCAGAAATTCAATCATCTAAACCAACAAAGCACAACAACTTCTTAAGCTTAAACGACTTTCATTAGAGAATGAACACTAAAAAGGTGTTCTAAAAATAACAATTAAATATTCATATATACCTACCTGTCTCAGTAATTGTTCTCCTTCTAGATGAGGTAGACGGTCTAGAAACCAAATGTGAAGATGAAGGTTTCTCTTCCTGTAGCTCTTGCACAGGGTCCTAAGCATTCAAGAGAAAAAAAGACCCACCAACTTAACTTGTAACACCAGAAAGCTAAAAATTGTTTTAAATAACCTTTCAAATTTTCAAGAAACATCATATTAGAATGAGTTAATTTCAAGATTACCTTTTGATCACTCCCACCTTCAAGGTCATACCTGCTTTCACTCACAGATGTGCCTGAATCTGATGGTTCTGATAGAAAACAAAAACAAAAAATTCATAAACTAGGAAAGAAATGGCTACTCAATAGGTATCAGTTCAGGACAAACTCCTTACACAATTTAACTTTTCAATAAATATGTGTCTGCCAGGTGCCATCCTCATGCTAGATTCTGCAGATGTAAGTAATTCAATTTTAATACAGAAGATACATAAGAAAAATTATAAAGTGTAATAAATACAATAAAAGAAGTATAAATCAGTGGTGAAGCATAGCAATGATTATTTGGTAGGGACAGAGCTGAGGAACAAGAAATCAGGAAAGGCTTCATAGATGTAGAAGTAGGGCTAGGAAAAATCATTCCAGACTGAGGGAACACCGTACTAAAGAAAACATCCAGAATTGAACTACCACTGCTTGGTGCAGGGAACTACAGGTAGTATACGACTGCCAGAATGTAAGCAGGATCATAAATGATCCTGCATGTCTTACTAAACAGCACAAGGATGTCCACAAGCAGCACTCATGTTGTCAATCCTGCATCACTGCACTCTTCCCAGCTGATACTTCAGAATCTTCCCTAAGGCACTGCTGAAGCCACTCCCCATAAAAGATTTAATCCAAGAGATAAAACTGACTTGCTAGTTAGTGCACAGCAAGTTATTTTATCCAGAGAGCAATAAGAAATCCCTCCCTAAACGGTCATTTTCAGCACAGGAGTGACAAGTCACTGTGGCAAAATAGAAGGAAAAGAGAAGAGGCAAGAAAACCAGTATTAGGGGCCGGCTGAGTGGCTCAGCTGATTAAGAGTGTGAGCTTTGAGCAACAGGGTCGCAGGTTCGATTCCCACATAGGCATTGAGTTGCATCTGAGCTGAGCTGCCGCTGAGCTGGTGAGAGCACGTGCTCTTAGCAGCAAGGCTGCCGGTTCAACTCCCGCATGGGATCGTGGGCTGTGCCCCTCCACAACTAAGACTGAACATGGCACCTTGAGCTGAGCAGCCGCAAGCTGCCGAAGGGGGCGGCCGGATGGCTCAGTGTGCAACAAGGTTGCCAGTTCGACTCCAGCATGGAATGGTAGACTAAGCCCCCCTGCAACTAGATTGAAAGCGGTGACTGGACTTGGAGATGAGCTGCACCCTCCACAGCTAAGAATGAAGGACAACAACTTGACTCGGAGCTAATGGGTCCTGGAAAAACACACTGTTCCCCTCCCCAATTCCCCAAAAAAATCTTAATTAAAAAAAAAAAAAGAAAGAAAACAAACCAGTATTAGACAGTAACTGCAATAATACAAATGAAAAAGTATTAAAGCCTAAGTTAAGGCATGGAAAAAAAAGATCAATTCCAGAGAAAATTGGTCTACAAGGCAAGGAAGAAAGGAGTCAAGGATTCCAACATTCTACCTTGGGTAGATAAATAGATGGTACCATTCACCAAGACAGAAACTGTAAAGACGAACACATTTGGATGGAAAGATAATGAACTCAAGAAGATGAAACTCATTCAGGTAGGTGAGTTTAGTTAGTAGTTGGATATGTAGACCTGGAGCTCCAAAGTCAGTTTCAGGTATGGGATATATATAATTACCAAAGATCATAATTAAAAGCCCTTTACTGTTCCCAAGAAGACATTTTCATCTTAATAGTAAAGTCAGGCCTCAGCATTAACATTTTGAAATTATATGCACATATATTATCATAATAGTTTATTTCTTCTTTATATTATGGGCAAGGTATATGCTGATTTTAAGTTGTACATATAAATAGGTTATATTTTGTTTTGGTATAATAGATATAATAGACAGATGTAATAAAAGCACTAGGTGTGACAAGGTTTCGAATATTGATATGAGTTCTGAAGTTTATGCTATTAAACTGAAACCTGAAACAAACTCAGAATGGAAATAACATAAGTAATCTTCAAGTTACCATCTCATAAATAAAATTTTCCTAATAATCTATCAAGGTTTATTTAAATAAATGAATGAATGAATACATAAGGGATAATACTTCAGAAAACTGAAAATACTAGTTATTTTATTTGTCTTCATTTGATTTCATAAAGAGCTTTGTAAAACAATAAAATGTCAAGTCACCAGACTAATAATGACTTCTAGGATAAGAATATGATGCCCTTTTCTGGGCCTTAAATCCTAACTTTGGAATAATAAGTATTCAATTCAACACATTTACTAAACACCACATTAATAAAACACTGTACTGTGTGATGCAGAATGCAAACTTGAATAAATAGTAAAGAGAAATATAAACAAGTGTAACAAAGCAATATAACAATAAAATCTAAATATAGAATAGTGGGAGCACAATGGGATGGTGAGTTCATTCTGGGAAATAAACTTCTGAGAACAGTTCTCGTCTTTTGAGAATGGGCTTTAAGAAATCTGTTGGGGGCCGGCCGAGTGGCTCCGTTGGTTAAGAGCTCGCTCAAGAGTGCAAGCTCTGAGCAACAGGGTCACCAGCTAGATTCCCGGCCCCGAGCTGAGCAGCTGCTGAGCTGCCAACAGGTGTCAGGACAGCTCAGCTAAAAAAGAAAGAAAGCAATCTGTGGGAAGTTGGAGCCAGCTCCTCGTGGCACCTGAAAGCAGACTGCACCTCTCTTCCCAGCTCCGTGTATTTATAGCCTGAAAATGGCCATGACGGGAGTATTCATAGCGTGGATATCAGCAACCACTACAAATCAGGGTTTTCCCCCTGGAGAGTGGGTTGTTAAACCAGCATACAACTACATATGTGTATCTTGCGGGACTAAGAACCCAGTGCTTTGAGATGATCAAAGGGATACGTGACCCCAAAATTAAGCAGTTTAGAACAAGTCTAAAGGTAGAAAAGTAACATGCCACTTACCTAAACAAACTGGTAAAGCTTTGTCTATTATAAAAATCAAACAAACAAAAAAATGCCCATACTTTCAAATGGTCCTACCTAGGTATATATATTTCTTCCCAAAGCCTTTCAATACGTTTCAAAGTTTGGTCACATCTGTACCAATAGGAGCTTCTGAAATGATCTACCTTTCAAAATAGATTTTAACTTTAATATCCCCCCTTAAACTGATGTAATAGGATATTTAACCTTATATATCATTAATCTGCATTAGAACCTTCGTATTATATTTAGTTCATACATATTTCTTCCTGCTAAATTTATCATATCTTTTATAATTAAACATATAATTAAAGCACCTTTTAAAAAGAATCACAATTTTAAAATGACTGTACATATACAAAATGTCTTTGAAGAATTTTTATGGCACATGTTTATGGTATTCAAAATTAACTTACCCTGCTGATTGACTATTACTAAGTTCCTGTAGATCATTGTATATATTTTCCTTGTAGGGAGAAAAAAATAAGAAATGTACATTTTAAAATAAAAATGTATTAAACTGGATTTAATCAAACTTTTAAATGCACTATTAGTATGAACTACTACACACAAACCAAATTTTAAGTCACTGCATTCAAATTATATATCATGCTTCTAGGCCCTAAAAAGTGCCATATTTAAATGCACAATACATACAGTTACTTTTAATAATCACTAAGGTCTCTCTAGCTGAAAGATTTCACATCTCCATTTCCTGAAATGTGCCGTGTTTTATCAAAGGACCCCAGAGAACAGGTGTGAACGAACGCAGGGGCAGGTTAATATATGCACTTATTTCCAAACAGAAATTTTCTAGCTCTGTGCTTAGAAGTAGACTACCTAAAGTAGTGTTTTATAGAAAACCCACAATATATGGAACTTGATTATAATTTTGACTTTCATCAACCTTGGGCCTATTATCTAATGGATTTTCTTTCTTAATCTTAAAGTTTATTAAAGATAATACAGTCTTCATTCATTTCATAAATACATAGTGAGAACCTACTACATACCAATTACTATTCATATTCTTTTTCCAGTCAGTAATTTCTCCAGTGTCTAACCTCTCAACATTAGAGTTCAAGTCAAAGCTAATTTTAATATTATGCTTTCAATATCAGAAACTGTATCTCCAAACATTATTGAAGATTCAATATTCAAATGGTACAAAATCAGCAATATAGGTGTTTCTTAAACTTATAGAATTAAAGCTTACATCCCAAGGTCAAGGATAAAATGATAAATATTAAACAGAAGTGGTTTTGTCAATAGAAAGATGCTTATATAATGTTAAATTAAGAAGGACCAAATTAAATATATTCACAACTGGGTTAAAACATGCATCTGCGCATAATATAAAACTGACGGGTAAAAATACCTTTCAATGACAAACTAGAGTCATTTTTTTCCTATTCTTCTTAGTTTTGTTTTTTCTTAATGTTCAATAATAAATTTATATTATGCTTATAATAATGAAGTTGTTTTAAAGTTATAAATATCCCATTTAATTACCATCTTTTTAGCTGTATTATTGAGCATTAAATACCAGTAGAATCTAGTTAATTGTTTCATGTGAAAAGTATTCATCCCATTTATTAAGATACAGATGCTAAGGCTCCATACAAACTGTGCTAAACCAAACGAGACACAGTATTCTAAATGTTAAGGTAAGAATGACTGAAAACACAGTCTTCAGTTCCCAGTAGACTAATTCTAGAAATGTTACCTGGGTTAAATCAACTGATTAAGTACCATAATGGTATACGACAAAGAAAATGATTTCCAAAGTAAACTAAAGCTCAAATTTAAGCCTTTATCACAGGGTAGAATAAAGATTTTTGGAAGTGACTACAGTGATATTTTTTTAATATGTAGTAACTACAGCTAATATTTGAATATCTTTCTATGTGCCAAACACCATGCCTTTTACACAATGTCTTTTCATAACCTCTACATAAGGTATTTATATTATCCTTACTTTACAAACAAGGGAAACTAAGGTTTAGAGAGGGTTAAGTAAACTTACCTAGTCACACAGCTAGTAAATGACTGAGCTGGGTCCAAAACCCAGGTTTTAAGATTCCAGAACTCGGGTTCTCAAACAATATGCTATATATATATATTGCTAAGAAATTAAATTTCAGCATCTATTATATATGTTGTAACAACTTTTCTCTTACAAAAGGGAGTGAGGGTGGAGGTGAGCTGAAATGTTTACCCAGCTGGCTTTTTACAATGAACTAAACTGAAGAATTTACCTGTGTTCTTTTACAGAGAAGCTTGGCACTCCAAACAAATCCCCTAGAAGATCATTTGAACAATACACAATATGCTGTTGCTTTTCATCATATAATCGTTTATTCATAATATACTGGCCAAGATAAAATATAACCTGAAACAGAAACATGATTTCTGAGCATTAACGAACATTAAATGTTAGTTTCAAATACATTCAATAATATCTCATTTATCTGAAAAGGCTTAAACAACAAGCAACCATTCACAACCATCTAGAATAACAACCCTTCTGTACTATTAAAAAAAAAGCTGCTTTTAAATCTTTTCCTTTTAATTTGATGAAAGCAGACACTGCTTTTCTGATTAAAATAAACCTTAAAAAAAATTTTTTTCCCAGACCTTAACTCTGCCCAGATATCTAGGTACTAACATATTAGGAAGAAGGGAAAGGTAGCAAAATGCAAAACCACTGATAGCAATAAAAACTTGCAGTATCTAAAACATCAAATAAAATATAGCAGAGACCTAGATTCATTTAATAAATAGTCCCAAACACCATACACACATGTCAATAGCCTCTGTAGTCATCACAGATGAGGAAGAGACAGGAAAATAATTACTTCTGCAGTTTGGGAGAATTCAGTGAATGAAATAAGTCCTAAAGATATCAATATAATCTATGCAATAATCAAAATAATGACCCTGAATCATGCATACACAGATAAATTATATTCTGCATACTCCATTAAGCAGGCAATACATTTTAAGACATTCAATACAAGCCTACAAGCCTATTAACCACCACCTAAATGCGTATGGCGTTCTACAGTTTACAATTTACTTTTACAAGTATTGTCTTATTCTTCTGATTTTTCATAGAACTGTTATCACTGTTTTAGAAATAAGAAAATTGACCCAGTTTTCTGACTCCTGGTCCAATGTACTTTCTACTACCTTTCTACTAGCTTTCATTACTGTCCCATTTGCCCCAGAACAAAGACCTTACAACTGTAAACTGCCAGACAATATATACAGTACTGTTATATGGTTTTGCATAAGCATTCTAAGTCTTTATGATGGCCTTGATCAATTTTCTTATTTTTAACTACCACTAAATCCCTTCTTTATTTAATTGATTATTGATTATTTAATGGTAGTAAGGTTAAACCCAAGGTAACACCCCTAAAAACATCATTTACTTTGACACTTCCTGCAAGCGCTGTCTATACTTATCTGGCTAAGTAGGCTTCAGACTTAAATACTTCCTACGTGACTATGGACTGCCGAGATGGTTGACAGTGGGAAAGGAGGAAGAAAACCTAGACTCCTACCAAACAACCCATAAGGAAGTTTTATAAAAGTGTGGCTGAAAAAACGGTCTGAAATCTCTTCTTACCCCGCTATCCTGATGTAGGTAAGGTACTTTTATTAGTGTTTTAAGCAATCTGAGCCCTATAAACTAACTGGGAGAGATGGGGAAGAGGCACATTTCATTTACATAGAAATTTTGCCTAAGATGACCCAATCCCTCACTGAAAATCATGCTTCTGTGCACAAATTTTAAGCTAGAGAACACTGAAATGTATCCACTAAATAGAACATGTCATGAATCAGCTCACCTCTACCCCAGAAACAGTAATGTACTCATATATCTCTAGTGTAGAAGTTCTTAACCTGGGATCCATGGATTCCCAAGAAGTCCTTGGATAGAATTCAGGGGGTCCATTAATTTAGAAGAAAACCAAAGTTTTGCCACCTCAAAACTTCCTTTTGGGATATTGATTTTAAGTTGATTATTAAGAAGTATGACTCAGGGCCGGCCGAGTGGCGCGATGGTTAAGAACTGGCTTGGGACGCCAGAGGGCCCCGGTTCGGATCCCACATATGAGGGCCAGTGACACTGCCCTCCACAGCTAAGATGCTGAACAACAGCTCAACCTGGAGCTGGGCTGCCGTAAGTTGCCGGCAATGGCGTAGGCTGCAGCCCCTGTGGCAGTGGGTTGCCATGGGCTACCGTGTGTAGCCAGCAGCCAGCGTGAGCGGCCAGCAGCTGCAATGAGTGGCCGTCCAGAAGCCGGCGACTGATCTGCCTCGCCCGGGAAGAGCACAATGATGGTGCCAACTTGGGCCAGTGAAGCAACGTCCTCCACAACTAGACTGAAGAACAAAACGACAGCAACTTGTCTGTTCCCATCCCCCCAATTCCCCAGCATTGTTCCCATCCCCCCAATTCACCAATAAAAATCTTTAAAAAAAAAAAAGAAGAAAGACTCAGAAAGAATCTTTGACACACACCCCGGTTCCTGCCTAAGAAACTCAGAGGGAAAAACCTGCATCCCGAAGGGAATCTTAGCATAATCACCTCAGCATTAGACAGGAAGACTCCAAATGGGAGCCTGTTGACTAGATTCCCCTGTGCACTGTTTCTGGGTTGCCTAGCAAAACTTTACTTGCCATGTTATGTTCTACTGTCCTCAACTATCTGTCAACTGCCTACTTCCTCTGAAATCTCAGACCCCTACCCCTTCTTTGTCCAAAGTGACATATACACCCAATTTTTCTTCACTGTCTTTGGAAGTGTCATGCTTATGTGAACTACCAGTTTTAGTTTTTAGCACATAAAAACTAAAAATTTGATTTTCTCCTGCTTATCTGCTGTCTGTTAATTTGATTATTAGCCTAACTAGAAGAACTTAGAAGTTGAGAGAAAAAGTATTACTTTTTTTAGTCCCCACAATTTGGATCAAAAAGAAATCCTTATTTTCACCAATTTTTAACTGAAATTTAGCTTTTCTTTCAATTACTAATATAGGCAACAAACCTATACTAAACAAAGTATTAGCAATGCCTGTGATTTTTGCCACCAATAAAAATCACAAGTGTTTTTATCATACTATGCTTGATATAAACATTTCAAAATATCAATTATACTCCTCACTGCTTCAAAACTATGTTTATTAGATCCATTTCAAAAATCTATAAACTTGTTTACTACTTTGATAACTGTATTTTAATATAATGTTTCCTTTCCATGTATTCTATTTCGTACATTTAAAAACATGATTCTGAGAAGGAATTAGCAGTCTGACAAGACTACCATTCTGCCTAGTGGGTTGACCTACAGAGCTTCCCTTTGTCTCAGTTCCTGAGAAATGAAATTCAAGTGTAATTAGAATTTTCAGCTTCAAATTATAGTCTAAAGGGCCGACAATACTTGTTTCTTACTGAAAATCCCCCTACATGGCCTATTTCTCCCCATGGATATATAAATTAGTAAGACATTAGTTATCATGCTAACTCTTAGTTCAGCTTACCTCTTTCATAGTATACGTGTCTTTTTGTGCACCAACAGATTTTAACAACTTCAAAAGCAATGCATTTGGTCTAACCTATAGGGAACAAAGAGTTGCTATTACACTTCCAAAATTATTACAGAACTCTAAGCCCCACAGCAAACACACACATAAACAATTTCAGTAAAGGTAGCAGACACTGCATTTAACAATCTCACAAAATTAGACGTCAAAAAGTTGAGTCATGGGCCGGCCGAGTGGCACGTTGGTTAAGAGCTGGCTTGGGACGCCAGCTCTGAGCAGCAGGGCTCCAGTTCGGATCCCACATGGGGGCCAGTGACACTGCCCTCTACAGCCAAGATGGTGAACAACAGTTCCACCTGGAGCTGGGCTACCAAGAGTCGCCAGCAACGGCATAGGCTGCAGCCCCTGCTGCAGTGGGCTGCCATAAGCTACCATGTGTGGCTGGCAGCCAGCGTGAGCGGCTGGCAGCCGGTATGAGCTGCCAAGAGCCGCCGTGAGCAGCCATCCAGAGGCCGGCTGCCTCACCTGGGAAGAGCGCAATGATCACAATACCAACATGGGCCAGTGAAGCAACGTCCTCCACACTAAAGAACAAAAGGACTGCAACTTGTCTGTTCCCCGATTCCCCAACGCTGTTCCCTTCCCCAATTCCCCAATAATATCTTAATAAAAAAAACAAAAACAAAAAGTTGAGTCATAATGTTTTCACTAAATGTAAGACTACATAAACTGAATACCACAGACTGCCTAGGGAATTTGGGAAAAAATTCTGGGACTTAATTATGCAAATAGCCACAGACTCCTCAAGTATCATCAACTGCCATTATGTTTAAAACAGTACCCATGCCAACGCAGCGAAAATTATTCTTTTTCTTCCAGCTATTTGTCATCTGCTTACTACCTTACAAACACAACAATAAATGGAATACTCCATTGAGCTTACTATAAACTAAATTACAAAATCCAAGAAAAAAGAATAAATCTTTAGTGTGGGGCCTTTTACCAATCTCTTCCTTCTACAGAATAGGTTCCTAAAAATGTAGAATTTAAATAACTAACCCAAGCTGACAAAGAGATCTGAGACTGCAGCTCATGTCCCTCAACTATAAGCCGCCATTTTCTTCCTATTATATCACACTGCGTTAGTCTCCATTTCAATTACCTACTCGACAAACATTTATTGAGCTTCTACCATGCACCAGACAGTGCTAGGTATTGTGCGCGCGCACACACACACAAAAGACAAAACATATGATCTGTATTCGCGACAGCCAACTAGACCAAAGATTCATTTTTTCTGTAAAAAGCCAGACAGTAAATATTTTAAGCTTTGCCTGCCAGATGGTACGACTCAGAAGCATAGATTATATGTAAACCAATGAGTGTGACTGCATTTCAATAAAGCTTTATTTATAAAAATAGGCAGGCAGCCAAATTTAGCCCACAGGCTGTAGTTTGCTTGACCCTGATCTGGAGGCTCTGCAAGTGGTATTTAAAAAATACTACTGGCAAGTGGGCAGGGATATAATATGCTTATGCTTTCTCTCTATCTGCTGCTGTATCAAAATCTTCAAAACTCAAGTATCTTTACAGCTTGCCACTTCCACACAGACTGGTACCTCTGCGCCTTTCTTTAATGTACTCCTGTCCTTTGTCTAACTTTGAAATCTGACAACATCCCAGTTTGGGATTTCAATCTCAAAACTAGATTTAAGAAAACTGCCTCCTTCCAGCTAATAAATAGAATATTATTTAATAACTAGAAAACTTAAAATACACAATAAATGTCCTATTGAATCATTTATTGTTCTGATCACACATTTTTTGTGCTTACATGTGCTTTACTTCCAGAATAAAGAATGAACTCTCTCAGAAAATAAAATATTATTTTTTTCTCCTAAAATTTTATATATGCTATATTCCTAAACAACTCAAAGTAAAAATCTGCAATGAAAGCCATCATTTTTTATTAAGACATGCATTAATAAGAAAACTACTACAAAAGATACCATTCTTAATCTTATATTTAATAACAAAAAAATAAATTCCAGATAAAGATCTCCATGTAAAAATAAAAAACTAGAAGAAAATACAGAAATTTATTTGCATAATCTTGGGATGGGAGTTCATCCAAAGCATGATATGAAATTCAAAAGCCAATAAAAGTCAACAAATTTGACTTCATAATTCTCAACTGGAAAAAGACAACATAAAGTTAAAGGCAACATTTGTAAATAAGTTAGATATACTCGAAAAACAGAGTACTACAAATTATTAAGAAAAATACAAAAAACCTAAAGGGAAATTAGTTAAGACCAGGCAAATTCCAGAAGAAACAAATGATTTAACTATTGACAAGATGCCAACCTCAACAGAGATCAGGGAAATACAAATTTAAATGATACCTTTTACCAAAAAACATGGCAAAATAATAATAAAGATTGATAATATTCAGTGTTGACAGAGGTGAAAATTGTTAAAATCTTTTGGTAAGTTAGCAAATTATCAGTAGCAATCAAATATGTGTATAATTTAGGGCCCATGAGTTCTCCTTCTATAAAACTCTTCCCTACAGAAATAGTCACATATAACACTTTTGTTTTAATACATGTACAAAGCATTACTATTTGTTATGCTCAAAAACTAAAGGTAATTAAAGCTATTAGTAAAGGCATAAATTTTCTAAACCGTATACTGTTATGAAATACTATGAAGCCATTAAGAAGAATTCTGTAAATTTTATTTACTGACATGGATGCTATCTGTAGAACCTCTAGTTTAATCTTGTTTTAGAAGAATAGGAAGGTAACAGATTAAAATTCACATGTGCATGTATATGTGGGTAGGTACATAAAAGATGCAAGACATGGTCAAAAAAGATTTGAATTTTCAGTTTTCACTTTCTACATTTCTGTAATGCCTAAAGTCTTTACAGCAAGTACAAATTACTTTTGTGACATTTAGAAACCGTTTAAAAAGTTAAATACTAACAAGTCAGAACAGAAAAAAAAAATCTGTTACATAATAAACTTTAGCATCCATGCTTAAGAGTGTAATGCAATTCATTTTTAAATCTAGTGGTAAAGAGCTAAGAAAATAAATACTGATTCTTACAGTTAACTTTTACTTCACATAGTTATGCCTGAGTGGCAGAATTTAAGCTATATACATACAATTTCAAAGTGCCATGCTATAATTGGAGGGTCTACAGAATTTAGTTGATCACCTCATGAAGTAAATTATTTTTAAAAGCTAGACGAGACAAAAATACCAACCAGGGTCTCTTGTTCCGAAGCTGGAATCTGTGAGGTGCTTGCAGCATCATCAGGAGACAAAGACATGTTGGTATTGCACATTTGCCTAAAGTAGGGGGGGAAAAAAAAACACGATAAAAACTTAAAACAATGAAACATCTGTGAAAAAGACATCATATAGAAAGGAAATAAATACCTTTAAAGAATGCCTTTATTAGCAAGTGGGTCCTTACCGCACTACAGAATGAGTGCTGTTCGCCTGTAACCAGAGTGAATACAGCTGGGAAAAGGCATGGTTTAAATAGCCCCAGCTGGAGACAAGTCAGGGCTTAGCTCCCTTTTCTGTAGACTCGGAACGTGTCCGAACTTGACCAGCCCAAGAGGAAAAGCTGAGTCAACCTGCCCACAGAACCAGCCCCATCTCGCCCAGTCTCGGCACCCAGTTCAGACTGGCTACAGAGCAGGCACCTGTCATTATTCCAACCCCCACGTGGGAGGCGGCCCGGGGCTCCGCAGCGCCCCCTGCCCACATGACCTTTACCTAGAGATGCAGCGTCCCCTGCCCACATGACCCTTACCCAGAGATGCGGGCCCGAAACTCCGCCCTCCTCCCGGGCGGCTACAAGCTCGCCTCTTTCCAACAAAACCAGAAGAAACCCAGGTGCTCTGCACCCCCCATCACAAAATGCACAAAGGCTGCGTGTCGAGAAGAGGCTAGAAACGACAGCAAGCGAGGAGACCTGAGTCGCAGATCAAACCCTGAGCTGCCCACGCGCTTCCCGGCCCGACCTGCTCCTCGCCAAGCAGGGTTTCCCGGGCCAGAAGTGGGTTGGGGGTCCCCCAGCTCTCCAGTTCCTTTCACGGGCGCGAGTGAGCCCTATACCCTGGGCCTGGGCAACTATTCCACTCGCGGGGCCCAGGCCAATGGGGCGCTCGAACTTACTAGGTCCGCAGAAGGAGGTTCCTGGCGGCGGAAGCGGCAGGACCTCGGTCAGAGGGCTTAGGGCTACCCATCAGGCAGCCCTAGGTCCATTTCCCTATACATGCAGGCCCCCACATGCCCCAACAGGAGCAGAGCGGGCCGAGCGACAGCCAACTCGCGACCCCTACAGCCCGAGGGGAGCGCGCCGGAAGCCACGATCCATCCGGGCTTCTGCGCGCGCACACAATCGCGCGCGCGCGCGCCCAGGACCCGCCGCCTCCGCCAACTGGGGCAGCGGTTTGGGCCCGGCCGCCTCTGCAAAGAGGGCGGGATGGGAGCTCGGCGCGTGCGGCCCCCTGCGGCCTCGGCAGGTGGGAGGGTGGAGGGGGGCTTGGCGTGTGCGAACGGCCCGGGCGGCCGCGGCCGGGGATGCTGCCGCTTTGTTTGGCGGGACTCTTAGAACTTCTTTGTCCGTTGTGCCATTTTTTTTTGTATTTCTTGAGTTTACACTTTCCTACCGCGGTGGAAACCGCGGACAAGTGCGTATCTAAGTGCTGCTACCAAAAAAAGAAACCAAAATTAACAGCTGTGCGATATATTAAGCCCATACTGCCAGCAGCTGGAGTTGTGTACAAATGAGTTATTTCAAGACGGGTTTTTTGTGTTTTTTTAAGTATGATTAAAAATAGCACAATATAGGCTTGTACACGGAAGCATACAAATGTTCTAGCTGGAGAAATAGATTGGCGGGGTATAGAACAGCGGTTACTTTTCCCTTTATGCTTTAGAATGTTTATCTTTGTTTATATAATATATGCATTCATTCCCATTAAAAATATGTATGTATTAGGCACTCAATACCGAAAGACTCACGTACCTGCCCCTTTTTGGCCCATGGACGTGGCAATCTTAAAAATGAACAAGAACATAAAAATTGAGCAAAAACGTAAGAATTGAGTTGGCGTTACCCAGAAAGCACCGTCATTGGCAAAAAAACAGCCTCTTTGGCCAGGAAGGCATTTAATTAGTTTCCTGTGAGCAAGGACCTTTTTATAAAGTTACCAGTATATACTACCCTTCTCTAATGCCCTAGACTACTAGAAAGGAATATTCCCTAAACATAGTGCTCATTCAATTGATTTAATTAACATTGTTCCGGGATTCGGTTTGGCTTAAAAATAAAACTATAACAAAATAAATGAATAAACAAAACAAACTCTCAGATACACAGAACAAATTGGTGGTAGCCAGATGGGAGGGGAGCTTGGGGGTCTGGATGAAAAAGGCAAGGGAATTAAGAAATACAAATTGGCAGTTATAAAAATACAGGGATGTAAAAAGTACAGCATAGGGAATATAGTCAATAATATTGTAAAAACCTTGTATGGTGCCAAATGGGCACTAGACTTATCTGGCAGATCACTTCATAAGTTATATAAATGTCTAACCACTATGTTGTAAACCTGAAACTAATATTGTATGTCAACTAACTGAAAAATGTTTTAAGTTATTTAAAAATTTTATTTAAAAAAAACGCATCTTTATCATAACATATAATGAAGTTTCTGGTTGTGAAAGTGTGTGCTTGACACAGGATAAAAGAAATTCGTAAGAGATGAAGAAAAAATAAGCATAAAAATGTAAATTATACAAATTGGCATTTGTTAATTCCAAGTAAAGGAACAGGTTGTTCTGCAAGAGTTCAAAGCCAGGATTGCTCAGTGAATACTCACGCAATTCACAAAGGCTTCAGAGAGGATCAGACGTATTTTATGCCTTGAAGGATGGTAAGACTTAAAACGGAAGAGAATATTCCAGGTACAAGAAAAACATTATAAAATAATTGCAGGGCGGCCAGATGGCTCAGTTGGTTAGAGTGCATGCTCTTAGTAACAAGGTTGCCGGTTTGACTCCCGCATGGGTTAGTGAGCAGCACCCACACACACACACACACACACACAACTAGATTGAAAACAGCTGACTGGACTTGGAGCTGAGCTGTGCCCTCCACAACTAAGACTGAAGGACAACAATTTGACTTGGAGCTGATGGGTCCTGGAAAAACAATGTTCCCTTCCCCAATTCCCCAATAAAATATTAGGGGGGGGGGAATCCAGAAGGAAAAATGTGAAAAGCTGTTGAGAAATAAATCAGTTTGACTTACATAAAAGACAAGAAGAATAGTTTTAAGAACTTGGTGGCTCCTTAAAATTTGAAGCAAGGGAATTGGGACTTTGGACAGGGTGGGCAGTAGACAGATTAGGAGGATGTAAACAGGTGAATTGCTTCAAACTATGTTTTTAACAGGACCACCATGAGCAGATTCAAGCTCTGAACAGTCGGGCTAGGCCCTTCTGGACCAACTTTCCCCCCTTCTCTTTAGCCCAGTGTTTTGAAAAATTCTGTTGACAGAATTAGTAGAGCAGAAACAAAGGACACAACTGATGGGATTAGTCCTTTTCTAATGGAACCAGAAAAGGAGGGAAGGCATGAAGGAAGAAGTGATAGTTAGTGTTGGGGAGAGAGATGGGTGAGGCAAGATTCTATCTTTCAAGAAATTGGTATTGGGCCAGCCGAGTGCCTCAGTTGGTTAAGAGTTGGCTTAAGAGCATGAGCTCTGAGCAACAGGGCCGCCAGTTTGATTCCCACATGGGCCAGTGATGCTGCGCCTGTGGTGAGCTGTTGCTGAACTGCCAACAGGTGGCAGGGTGGCTCAGCTGGTGTAGCAACAAGATTGCCTGTTCGATGGTGAGCTATGCCCACCTGCAACTAAGATTGAACACAGCACCTTGAGCTTAGAGGCCACAAGCTGCCAATAGGCAGCCAGATGATGACTGGCGCCCTCCACAACGAAGACTGAAGAACAACAACTTGGCTGGTTCCCTTCCCCAATTCGCTAACACTGTTCCTCTCCCCTGTCGGGGTCCTGCCTCGGCGTTCCGGAGAACAGTATCTGAAGTGGGGGGCGAGGTTTAAGGAAACAAAGAGACAAAGAAACAAAGAGGGTCCAGGAGGACTGGAAGCATTCTTAGCAACCAGCCTCGAGTTTATTTTCCTTCATCATTATATATATCCAGGGTACGTGCAAAACAGAAGGGACAAATATGCATTACCTCATTCAAAAGTACATCATTATCTATCTACTAGAAACTTCAAGGTCAGGGGGACCTTAGGGAGTCAGTTTCCCAGCACACTTTCCCTAAACCCAGATAGCCCTCTATCTTATTGTGTCTTCCAAGGAACTGGCCATTCTCACCACATACCTCAAGGTTAAGTAAGCACCCTCCAGGTGCAGAAAGGAGCAAAACAAGAAGCAAAACAAGTTATGCTTCAGCTAAGCCAGCCTGCATGGCTCCCAACACTCCCCCAATTCCCCAATAAAATCTTTAAAAAGAAAAAGAAATTGGTACTGACAAGGAGAAAATTCTGAGATGTCCTAAATTAAATTACAGTAGTCCAGAGAGTGGAAGGAAAACAAAAAAGGGGTTAATCAGTGAACAACTGCAGGACAATACCAACAAAAGACTGTTCACACTCCTTAGTGTATGTTGGAATTATTAATTTCCAGATGGCTATTTCTGAGATTATCTAAAAAGAGAGAATAGCCAGGCACCATAGAACCCCAGGAGGCTCCGCTTCTTGTTTACATGTGTTTTACAGAGTCTGCTGTACCTATCCCAGAACTAACACTGCTTCACGTTCCCCCATGTGCTTTGTTTATAGCTAATATAAATTCTTTCAGTAGGGTTTATATGTTTCTCCCCACCAACGTGATGTGTAAAAATGCTTGCAAAACTCCGGGATGACAGACATATTATCTTTTCTTTCTTTTTTTTTGTTGTTATATTTTTATTGGGTAATTGGGGGAAGGGGAACAGACAAGTTGCTGTCCTTTTGTTCTTCAGTCTAGTTGTGGAGGACGTTGCTTCACTGGCTCAAGTTGGCACCATCATTGCGCTCTTCCCAGGCGAGGCAGATCGCTGGCTTCTGGACGGCCGCTCACGGCAGCTGCTGGCTGCTCACGCTGGCTGCTGGCTACACACGCTGGCTGCTGGCTACACACGGTAGCCCATGGCAACCCACTGTGCAGCCGGGGCTGCAGCCTACGCTTTTGCCAGCGACTCACTGCAGCACAGCTCCAGGTTGAGCTGTTGTTCAGCATCTTAGCTGTAGAGGGCAGTGTCACTGGCCCTCATATGTGGGATCCGAAATGGGGCCCTCTGGCGTCCCAGGCCAGCTCTTAACCAATGCGCCACTAGGCTGGCCCGACATATTGTCTTTTCTACCTAACCATGTGGCTGGTGATTTACACTCCATGCCCAAAGACCAGTCTTCCTTTTTTTTGCTAGCAATGGTCTAATAAACCCTTTCTTTTAAAAATACTTTAAGGCGTGAAAGCTAAAAAAAAATCTTTAACAGTATTGAAAATTTACCGTGTGTATCCTAGGCCCTAAGAGGTGAACAAGACAATCATACTTTCTGCTGTCTTAAAACTTAGCAAGATGACTGAATTTGCACCCACAGAGAATGACGATACTGCTGACAAAAAGTCTGGAGGACATGAAAAGTTGGGTGGTGGTTGAGTTTTGGATGATGCACCACAGAAGGGAGAGTTCAGTGCTAGAAAATGTGGTGCTGAAGGTCAGGCTGGACGGAGCTTTTGAGATGATGATTTGCTCAACACTTAAGAACTGATGGTGAGTTCCTTAAAGGTGAGAAGAGACTGGACTGGGAATAAGGCTGCAGGGTTAGAAACAGTAACAGAGGAATGACCAGAAGGCCAACCAACACAGGGCCATCTAATGGTGTCTCAAAACCCAGAGGAGTCAAGTAATGATACTGAATATTGCTGGAAGAAAAAGAACAGAAAATACACTGGATCTGCTCACTCTAAAAACAGTTCTTGTTTGTGACTTTAAGAAAAAGGTGCAGATGAACTGTTGTTTCCTCGCATTCCACAGCTATCCCATGTCACTCTGCCCTTGTTGTTATACTCAAGGCTTTTCTAAGGCAAACTTCTGCTTAATTTTTAGCAGTATTGTTCTTGACACCCTCCTTTGTTTCAAGAGGTGGACATATCTTGAGCATCTTTATATTCTTTGAGACCTACAAGCAAATACATCCACAACAGAATTTTATCCTGGTCCAAGGGCTATGTTATAGTTATTGATTACTAACAACTAATGTTTAAAGAATGGTAAAATAATAATAATAATAAAGATTTATCTCAGAAACAGTGTTTAGAATGTTTAGAATGTTGAAAGTTTCACAATATTTATGAGACTGTCTGAAATGATAGAAGTAGTTCAAATTCCAAACATCTGAATATGAATAGTGTTATTTAAAAGGCAAAATCCCAGCAAATGGTGAATATAAACACAGGCTTTTTGTTTCTATTTTAAGAATCAATTAACTTTTTGTTTATTTTAACAAGTTTAAAATATGCAGAAGCATTCATAGAACAATTCATACTCAATGTAACCACTGCCTGGAATTCTGCTTCAGATAATTTAAAAAATGGAACATTTTTTTAAAAGTTGATAAATAAGACATACAGATGGCCAACAAATACATTAAAAGATGCTCAACATTTCTAATCATCAGGGAAATGCAAATTAAAACCACAATGGTGTATCACCTGACACCTGTTAGAATGGCTATTATCAAAAAGACAAAAAATAACTTGTTGACTAGGAGGTGGAGAAAACGGAACCTTTGTGCACTGCTGGTGGGAATGTAAATTGGTGCAGCCACTATAGAAAACAGTATGGAGGTTCCTCAAAAAATTAAAAATAGAACTACTATAATCCACAAATCTATTTCATTTCTGGCTATTTATCTGAAGAAAACAAAAACTCTAACTCAAATAGATATGTGCAACTCCATGTTAAGTGCAGCATTATTTACAATAGCCAAGATATGGAAACAACCTAAGTGTCCATCAATGGATGAATGGTAAAGAAAATGTGGTATATACAATGGAATAAAGCCTTGTCATTTGCAACATGGATGGATATTGAGGGCACTATGCTAAGTGAAATAAGTCAGACAGAAAAAGACAAATACTGTATGATCTTACAAACAACAACAAAACCAAGCTCCTAGGTACAGAGAATCAACTGGTGATAGCCAGAGAGGTGGGGGGTGGGGATGGCTGGGGAAAATGGGTGAAGGGAGTCAAAACGTACAAACTTCCAGTTATAAAATAAATAAGTCATGAGGTTGTAATACACAGCAACTATAGTTAATAATACTGTATTGCATAATTGAAATTTGCTCTTAATCAGAAAAGTTCTCATTACAAGAAAAGAAATTCTGTAATTCCGTATGGTGACAAATGTTAACTAGGCTTATTGTCGTGATCATTTTGCAATATTTACAAATATTGAATCTTTATATTGTATGCCTGAAATTTATATAATGTACATTAATTACACCTCAAAAAAATTGAAATTCCCCTGTTCTCGTTTTTAATCTCATTCTTCTCCCTCTCTTGAGGCAACCATAATTATCAATTTGATGTGTATCCAATGAGTCCATGTTTTTGTACATTGGCTATAAATTTATGAATCCATAAACAGTAAGTACAGTAAGCCACATATACACAAGAGGAATTGCTAGGCCATAGGGTATTATTAAGCTTTATAGTCAGTTTCAATATCTAACAGGGGAAAGTCTCCTTACTTTTTTAGGTATTGTTTTAGCTCTTCTTGGATGTCACTTTTAGAATCAGTTTCTCTAATACATAAAAAAGAATCCTATTGCAATTTTGATTCAAATTACATTGGATTAATAGATTAATTTAACATCTTTTCTGGATTCTTCCCAAACAAGAACATGACATATTGCTCCATTTTTTTTCAGTTCTCCCTTTACATCCTTTAATATGTTATCATTTTCACCTTGCATCTTTGGCTAGTTTTTTTATGAGGTAATTTATAATTTTTATTGTTGTAAATTATATCTTTTTTCTATTTTATTTCTATTTAGTTATTTCTGGCATATGGGACAATTAGTAATTTTTTTATTTTGATCTTATGGTCAGCAATACTGCATTTCATTTTATAAATACGATTAGTTTTTCAGTAGATTCTCTTGAATTTTATGTAAATAATAATGTCATCTACAGGGCCGGCCGAGTGGCTCAGTTGGTTAAGAGTGAGAGCTCTGAGCAACAGCGTTGCTGGTTTGATTCCCACATGGGCCAGTGAGCTGCACCCGAGCTGAACTGCCACTGAGCTGCCAACAGGTGGCAGGATGGCTCAGCTGGTGAGAGTACATGCTCCTAACAACAAAGTTGCCAGTTCGACTCCCCATGGGATGGTGGGTTACGCCCACCCGCAACTAAGATTGAACACGGCACCTTAAGCTGAGCGGCTGTGAGCTGCTGACAGGCAGCCAGATGTCGACTGGACTTGGACCTGAGCTAGCTGCACCCTCCACAACAAAGATTGAAGGACAACAACTTGGCTGTTTCCCTTCCCCAAATACCCAGTAAAATCTTAAAATAAAAAATCATCTGTAAAAATCACCTAGTCTCTTCCCTTCTTATATCTTATTTCATTTTCTTGTCTTATAACCATTATAACAATCACTACTTTATCGAATGGTAGCAATGATGGTGGGCATCTTTGTCATATTCCTGACTTTAATGACAATTCTTTTAAAGTTTGATGTTTGCTGTAAGCTTTGGTAGATGCCTTTTATCACATTATATAAGTTCCCTTCTATTCCTGTTTTTCTTAATTTTTTAAAATATTTTTTAAAATAAATATTGTTTTATCCAATGCTTCTTTATGCATCTGGAGATGACCATGTGGCTGTCCTCCTTAATTTGTTAATACGGCAATATTATAATGATAGGTTTTCTAATATTTAACCCTCATATATTTACTCCCATAAATTCCACTTAGTTGTAATGGGTCTTTTGTTTTTTTAAGACACTGATGAGTTTAATTTTTAGCAGAATAATGTAATAGGATGATATGGAGCATAATTGATATCTAATCCTGTCCTTAGAGGTTACCAAATATTTAGGGATTTCATTAGGGATATTGTCCTGTTGAAAACAGTTACTCCATTTTCCAAGATTAAGTTCAAATAAGGCCAAATTCTTGACCTGAGACTCTGATTCCCACAAGGGTAATATAAACTCAACCAGTTTGATGACTTTTACCACTGCGAGTTTTAAGGGAGGGCTAGGAGCAATATAGGTCACCTTTTAGATGAATGAAGAGTTTATAATCTCCCATACTCCCCAACTAAATCTGACACTTGTGATCATGCAATTGCAGAACCAGCTGAAAATAGTCCTTGCCTATTTAATGAAATACTGAGCAGCTTTTCAGAGACAACAGACCAAAACCACAAGTCATGAAGCTGAAGCTTGGACAGAGGAGAGAACTTTAATCTCCAGCTGCACCAGGAGCCAAAATCTTACTGCCTATCCCCTCAGCCCCCCAACCCACCCCACACACAGAACCAAAGGACCAGGATATAACTCGAATTTGAACACCGAAACCCTTTCCGAAGCAGAGGGTCCTTTGTCCAGGAATATCCTGTGCTGACGCCCCTTACCATAAATGACGAAGTTCCCAAGTCCTCCAATTAAAACTTGCCCCGCTAGTGCTTCTGCATACGTGTTCCCCCCTATACCCTTAAAAACCTACCCGAAATCCTGGATTGAGGAGTTCAGGATTTTGAACATTAGCTTCCCATTCTCCTGGGTGTCTCCATTTATAATAAAATATCCAGTCTTTTTCCACTGCAATTCTTGGTGCTTAGTGTTTGGCTCTGTTAGTACTGGGTGGACAAACTCTTTCCGTTTTGTAATAATCATACGTATCTTATCTGAAAGTTGCTGAGCTACTCAAGTGGCAGAAGAAACAAGTGAGGTGGGGTCACTCCACTCCCCTTTGATGTGGAAAGGTTGCTAGAGTTTTCCACAGGTCAATGGTCCCTGAAGGAGATGGCAGGAGTGTGAAGAGTTTTGCTAGTAGCCTGAAGATGGCCAATGCCTTGGTAATTGAACCCTGGCATCAGGAGCTCCAATGGATCCTGGCATTGGACATCTATTAGTGGACTGTGCTGAGTTGGGGCATAAGAAGTTGAGTTTCGTTCAGATTCCCCCCTGTGCCCTTTTACCACCTAACAATAAAGAAAATACAGTATATGCCTGATCAATTTTCTACCTCTCACTTTTGTAATACTATAAACTATGGTCTATAAGCTCCACAAGGGCTGCTCACTTCTGTACTCCCAGCACTGGCACAATGCTTGGCATGTGTTCAGTGATTATCTGTTGAAAGACTGACACATGAAAAAGGACATGTAAGTGTAGTGAAAATTTTATTCGTTCACTTGGTCTTTTATTCACTATTTCACAAATATTTACTGAGCACTGCTTATGACGGACACTCTGTTAGATGCTAGGAATACAAAATCCCTCGGTGAAGTAATCTAACCAAGGGGACTTTCCCTACTAGGTGCACTCAGAGAAATAGTCCTTTATTCAGCTGGTAGCATGAGTTAAAATTTCTCTACATGTAGCACACTGTACATGTAGCATGTAAACCCAGGAAAGTGGAAAGAAATGGAAGACATTTCCTTTCATCACAGAGCCCTCAACCCAAAGTCCAGAGAACACAGCCATGTGCAATATACCAAACTTTTATGCAATGACACACATATCAACAGGAAAATATTAACATAACTTCAACTGAAACAAATGCTGCAGCTCTCTGAATAACTGAGTGATTATGACTCATGGCGTCTGTCAGAGTTTCTGTCTGCCTGCCAAGCTCACCCCACCCTCTTCTTGGATAACTTCCCCTCATGCAGATCTCATGCAGTCTGTGTATACACATCTATGGCCACATGCTCCTGTCAGTCTCTCTTTTAATAAATCAGTTCTTTTCCTTCTAAAAAAGTGCAAATTGTATTTCCTTTTGTAAATACAATTTGCAATTATATATTTATAAGACGTGGGTCTTGTTTTTTGTTTTTGTTTTTGTTTTGCTCAGCATGTGATTTTTGAGGTTTGTTGTTTTTGTGTGTGTGTGGGGGGGGCAGTTAGCAATTATATATTTATTTGTTTTTAGTCTTTCTCCTTCATTGCACTATAAGCTCCAAAAAGGGAAGGACTTTGTTTTGATCAGACTCTCTTTCCAATGCCTTGGACTGTGTCAATAAATATTTGTTAAAGATATGAATTAAGGATCACATTATGCAATGACACCTATATCAACAAGAAAATATTAACATAACATCAACTGAACCAAATGCTGCAGCTCTCTGAGTAATTGAGTGATTATTACTCATGGCGTCTCCTGCTTAAAATATTTTGATACCTGTCTGAGAGGATTGCAGTGGTATTTTAAGGAACTCTCAATATGACTGGTCACACAGGATTTATCTTTCCACACTCAGTTAAATGACTGTTTCCACTTATGCTGGGCAAAGTTCTAAATTTCTTTTTTTTTTTAATCAGCCAAATTGGAAAAGATTTTAGTGTAAGGCAATATTCAAAGATCTTCACAAAGATTTATGAACAAATGACATTTATCATAGCCTACCGTACTCCCCCATGTATAAGATGCAACCTTTTTCGAAAAATTTGGGGGTCTAAAAACTGGGTGCGTCTTATACAGTGGTTGTAGGTTTTTTTTACTTGCATTTTCCACTTTTTTCACGCTTGTTTTTGCGCTCATACAACCACTGTATAAGACGCACCCAGTTTTTAGACCTCAAATTTTTTGAAAAAGGGTGAGTCTTACACATGGGGAAATACAGTAATTTTTTTCAGAACTGGCAACCTTGGTGTTATTAACACCATGCTCTAACCAACTGAGCTAACAGGTCACCCCTATCATAGCCTAATTTATAACAACAAAGGTTTTCGAACAAATTAAGTGTCCAAAAATATATTTAAATTATGGAATATGGAATACAATGAAGCCATACTCTTAATAGATTTTTAATAATAACAGAGGGAAATGCTAAAAATGTTTTTAGCACACCATAGAAAATGATATAAGTGTGATTCAAAATTTTAAAAAGTGTATATATACAGAAGGGACCAGAATATTTACATCAAAATGTTTAATGGTGGCTGGAATCTTGGGTAATTTTAATGTAATTTTTATCCTGTTCTATATTTCAAAAATATAATACTCCCTTTTAACAGGTTTTTATCTGGTAATCTGAGAAGACCATCATATATTTTTTCAGAATCTATTTGATAGGGATAAACTGAAATAATATTCATTTAGGAGATAGTTAAATTATCAGACATCCATAAAAGGAATTATTTTGCAGCCACTGACAATTGTTTATGAGAAATTTTAATGATCTAGGAAACAGCTCAGAGAGAAAAACCAAGATATAAAATTCTAAGAATGATCAAATATGCTAAAAAATATATAAAAAGACTAGCAGCAACCAGTACCAAAATGTTGACAGGTCTCTCTGGATAGTGGATTACTAGTGATTTTTACTTTATACTTTCCTTTATTTTCTAAATTTCCAATATTTTATTATCAGAAAAAGCCTGAAAACAATGATGTCTTCATTTCCAAGCACATATCTGATGATTCCATGTGGAATACAACTATTCTGAGTTTTCTGGAACAAAAAAAAGAAAAATCCTGAAATAATACAGTATAATAAGTATGACCCAACGCAGTGCCTTGGAAACATGTCAACTTCCAAACACTGCATTGCTCTTTCCTGTTTCTCCTACAATGGTTCTCTCAAGCATGAGAGGAAACATGAAGTAAAATGCAGTTTTTACATGACAGTTTACTTACGTTAGCATTTTTAACTTCCACCTGGCTTTGACAGAAGATACAAAACATAGACATGTTTTTTTTATCTGCATGAGATTTTTATCTGCATGTTTCAAATACCTTTTCTTTCAGTGTAAGCTCAAGACCTCGTAGAAAGCATTTGTGGCATTCCTGGAATATACTGGGGATACTACATAAGTGTACAAATTCACATTTTATAGATTTTTTAGTGCCTAAATTACTAAGGTAGTTGTTGGAAATTAGCCAAGAAAATGGTACCTTTATTACATGCTCATAGCTGCAGAAGCTTAAGGGTTTTCTTTAAACTCTTTTGTTGACGAGTATTTAGAAAATGAGTAATAATTTCAGTGGTAAAACAAGTTTTTTGTCTTTCTTAGGTGAAAACAAGGCCTCTGAAATCAAATCTACAAAGTCATTTTCAGGCAATCAAGGTTAAAGAAGATTGGGGCGACCAGTTAGCTCAGTTGGTTAGAGCGCAGTGCTCATAACATCAAGGTTGCCGGTTCGATCCCCACATGGGCCACTGAGATGCACCCTCCACAACTATTGATAGATTTAAATAACCACTTGACTCAGAGCTGATGGGTCCTGGAAAAACACACTATTCCCCAATTTAAAAAAAAAGAAAAAAAAGAAGATGACTGGCGGAGCCTGATAACATCAAAAAAATAAAACTGACTTTAGAAAATGACAGTCAATCTAAAAAAAAACCAGAAGAGATGTTGGAAAACACAACAGATTAAAATAATTGTTTCAGTGGTGAACTGAAATATTGATGTGGTTTTGACTAGAACAAAATGACTGTTACATGTAAAGCTTTACAAAAAGTACCCCTTTTACAACTTTTTCTGATGTAATGAAATTATGTTTTCACTCAGGAAATGCTTCATCTAAGATAGCTAAGACTTCAAAGTTTGCTCTTAGCATCCAGTTCCCCTGAAATTTGTCTTTCCTCCATACTTCATTTCATCAAAGCTGTTATTGCACCTTCAAAACCCTTCCTTACAGAACACAACTTACATATTATACATAATAGTGACCCTTTGTTATTATTCTGATAAAACTTGACACGATGTCAATTTAACACTCACAAAAATGTTAAAAAAAAATCATAAGCTCACCTTCCAAGAACTTTATTGGTTTTAAAGCAAGAAAATGGCTAAAAAGAAATGCATTTGGCTCTTTCAATGCTTGTACACTACACCTGTGGGCATCAACTCGAGCCTGGGAAGCACTCTCCTCCATGTAATGTCCTAGCAATTCGACCATGACTGTTGAAGCAGCATTTTTATTACAGTCCACAAGTGCCTCATAAACCAGACTTAAAAAGGTGTGCTCCCCTCCCCCCACTGGCACCCCCTTCCTCCTCTCGCGGGCCTCAAGTGGTGAGGTTCCAGTCAGAAATTCTAACTTGATCCAGCTTAGCTGAAATATATCGGACGGCCCCACAAGATGCTGCCAATTTAACGAGGCTGCAATATACTGTATATCTTACAGGAAGGAGTATTCATATCCATCCCACGGAAAAGGTTGCTTAGCAACTGCAGTCTCAGGGATCACCTTCCCGGAATTGGACCAGCTTTTCACAGAGCTTTTCAGAGCTTCTTGCTTATCTGGTTCCAGAATCAACAGGAGGAATACAACGCTGTTCATCACATTTTCAACATCTTAATCCTCTTCCTTCAGACATACATCACAGGCTTCAATGATTTGAGCTAAATCTACATGAAGCTAACCTTCAGCTCCTTTAGATTTCAGATAAGCTTGAAGCTCACAGCCTGATGGGCCTCACTGATGTAGATGAAGACCCGGCACTCATGGTGAAGGCCCAAGCGCCTTGGATGCGCCACTGGCAAACCACGCCCACAGAAAAGGCGCTAAGTTCTAGATTTTAGTTTACTCAAATAAAAAAAAAATCAACTATAAATGAATATATATATATATATATATATATATATATATATATATATGG